>NC_143053.1:59002045-59305075 GCF_052426305.1 Pelodiscus sinensis | reverse complement strand
TCCTGGTTGTCATGCCTAAAAACTGATCTTAGGGAAGCTAGTGGTGGGTGCCCAAACCCTGAATTCCAGGCTCCAAAGCCTCGTGCCTTATCTAGTAAGCCACTGTGACCCACTCTACCTCTTGATCTTCAGCTGATGCCTTAGACTACCTACCTTCAGCTGAAGCTTGGAAGTGGTCCCATGGAAGTCTTATATTGAGGGTTCCAGGGCTGTATTTTATTTGGAATTTATTGGGTGGAGTTAATTTTACACATCATTGCCTAATATTTATTGGATTCCTCATTGCAAATAAATATATAAATATATCTTGAGTATCAACTCTATCCTGAAAAAGTGAAGAAAAGCCAAGTAAAAGTGTGTACGCATAAAAATGCACCGCAATGCAGTGGGGCTGGAGAAAGAAATCATTGCACAGTTATCTCCAGCAGCATATCGGGAGAAATGCATCCCACTGCTGCCTTTGTATGTGGGTTTTTACCCATGTGGATTTATTTTGACAAGGTCTCTATTTTGAACAGTATTTATGATAAGAAAGATTTCCTACAAGAATAGCACTGTTTTTCATTTTCATTATATATACTCCCAAAACCTCTCACATTTCTGAAGGAGAAAGACATTACTTTACTCTCTCCAACATTATGCTGTGGAGTGTTACTATAGATGAAACATCTGTATTACTCAGGCAGTGTAGACTAATATACGGATACTTTGCTCCTTTGTTTATGCCCTCCCCCTCTTCCATAAAGCAGCTATACATGAACAGCTACCCTTTCAAAGCTATGTATACACTGACCCCTCTTGCGGGAAAATATGCAAATGAGGCAAAATATGGAATATCGCTGTGCCTCATTTGCATAATTAATTAGGCTCCATTTTTGCACGAGGCTTTTGCGCAAGAGCCATTCTTCCTGAAAAAAAGAGGACGAATGGCTCTTCCGCATGAGGGGGTTTTTGCACAAAAACTGAGCCTCATTAATTATGCAAATGAGCTGTGGCACTATTCCACGCTTCACCTCATTTGCATATTTTTTCTGCAAGAGGGGGCAGTGTTGACATAGCCCATGTGTATAGCCTCAGGACATGGCCTCAAAATAGGAGGAAGCAAAAATGTACACATTTGTATACAGTGGGGACACAGCATGTGAGAGGTTGGGTCGTACAGCATGACACTACATCCATTGCCCCCCTTCCCATTATGTACATTAAAAAGAAATAATAACACAGGACTCCTCAAAATAAGATCATATACATGGGGCCTTTCCAAGACACGTTAATTTTTAGGTATGATAAACTTGATCATACTAAATAACAGATTCTTTTCTAGGTTTTTTTTTTCTCCTGTAGTCTTCCTTCTTTAAAACTTAGAACTACCAACATTAATATCCATTAACTTTAACTTCTTTAGGGTAGAGGTTGTTTTCTAAGTCTCATGCAATCCTTCTATATCTAAAATTACTATTCTTTATTTGCTAATGTTTGTTTTCTTACTTTTGATCATCAGTTGGCTCTTTTACCACTAATTCCTGTTTTTTCTCGCAGCAGGCAGCCTGACCCTTTGGTCACCTAATTACCCCTCATCATTGTTTCCCTTTCACCTTCCCCTGTATCCATTGGATTTTTAGTTTTTCATCTCCTGATAAAATTGTTCTTTTTTCCAACAGTCCAAAGAATCTGATTAATTCCACTCCATTCAGTACACATTACTCATATTTAATCCAGATCTTTTACACCACCACTAATTAGGAATTTGCTCTGTGCTTGTCCCTTAATCCTCTTAATAATGACTGAAAAGACAGAACAGTCCCCAAACATATTAGTTGACATTTTCATTCTGCATATCCCCACTATGCAATGTAATCTTTCTTTCAGTTTTTAAAATCAGGATATGCATGTAAGTATTTTACTTACCGGCTTTTTTAAAATAGCTCTCAGCGGGTCACCATCCAAAGAAGATTTTCAAAGACAGACATCCATAAGTATTAAGCGATAACACCCTGAAAACTGTCTTATTGCAAGCTTTTGTGTATCTTTGCACAGACAACTAAGCAGGGTAGGGACTCTCTTGTGTAAATTGAGACCTTGATACCAGTTAGCATATGGGATTTCACATAAACATACATAGAGTAAAAAGAAAAAAAAGGTTGATTTCAACCACTTTAAGTGACATTATGATGACTTCTGATTTGTGTTGAGTTTCTATGTTCATCAGCTGTTTAGGCACATAACACTGACTGGGCCAACTTCTCAGCCGATGTAAACTGATACACTTCCACTGAAGCTAATGGACTTACACCAGTTTGCACCAGCTCAGATCTACATGCTGGCAATATGCAAAAGAAAGTGTTTCCTCATTCCTTTTTAATTTTTTTACATTAAAGTGTGTTTGTATAGGGTGGTGGCCTGCAAGCCCTAGAGACTTGAAGTATTATCTTCTGAAAAAAGGTAAACCATGGGCCTATATTGTCCCATTAATGTGCTTCAAAACTGACTAGAAGGAAACAAATCTGAGGATGAGAGAGTAGTTCATTCTTCAGATGCATTTCATCCTTGGCCCCTTTTTTGAGACAAGCAGTAAGGTGCCAATTAGTACCAATTGTGGGAGTGGATTCAGGGTATTACTGAATCCATCTATTCACCAAACAGCCTATTCACCAAACAGGATGATGATTATATTGTTTACTTTCAAACCGGGCTCCCAAGAGCAACAAGCTATTTCGGAAATGAAGCATCTTGTGATATATAGCCATGTTTATGCTAGTGGTTAGGTCAGCTTAATTATGGCATTCAAAGGTGTGAATTTTTCTAACTTTCAAGAGACATAAATACAGGCCTAGAGTACAGCCAAGTTTTTAAAAGAAAACAGATGAACATTATGAGGAACCAGTCAAACTCAATAAATTATTTATGTCCTGTTTTATACATTGTTTTGAATAGGCTTTTTCATGACGTTCTAATGTATAGCACATTTAACAGCTCAGTCTTGCCATATATCCTGTCAAGGCGGGCACTGTCTGATTACTTTGATTTCACTGGGAGCTGAAGGTACTCTACCTCTCACAACCCAAAGCTGAAAGGGCATCATGAAAGCAGTGGTGTGTTTGTACACTGCCTCGCACACTGAGATCCTGCTCCATGGCTAGGGCTCTTAGGCACTGTGGTCATACGAATACATCATTAATATCAGTAGCAGCTCAGCCTTGAAAATGACCTGTAGGAATATCTTGCAGCAAACTGAGCAGAGCTTTTTATTTTTGTATGAAGAAAATACACTCTTCTAGCATCAGGGAACTTTAGGTATCTCTCTAAGCAGTTGGGCTCCTAGGTACAGTTTGAAGAACTTGCTGCCCGTTATCAGCAAGTGTATGATGTGTCAAGTATTGCAGTTACACCATTATGTAAGGCACTATACAGTACATAGTACAACAGGCCCACATGAGTTTGTGAAGGGTGCAAAAGCACCCCTCCCATTGTCCCCCAAGTAAACATGCTCCAACTGGCATGGCAGGAGCAGCGCGCTGCCTGAGCCTCCCTCCACCATATTCTGACCAGCTGGGGGAAGGCTGGGGCTATTTTCCCTGGTTACTTGGGGACCTATGGGGGTGCATTCACACCCTTGTGGTCCACATTTATTAAAAAAAGCACCCCCTGCAGAAATTCATGCGTACGAGCCTGTACAAAGAGACATTTCATTTGCGTGTGAATGAATCTGCATTGGTATGTGGGAAAGTTCATGTTTTTGTAACAAATTCATTATTTAAATTTGTTACCAAGGGCTAGTATACATTATAGCTTTAAGGTGCCACTGTCAGTATTCTTTTCCTTTTTGAAACGGATGAAATGTAGGAGGAAAAAAGCATGATATGGCAAATTTCACCCCATAATACATTCACATAGACTGCTTTTCTGACAGTTTCTGGGGAACAAGGTCAAATGTAATTCTAATTCTCCTACCACAATGTCATCAAATTCAGTGAATTAACCCTTAGGCTGTCTCCCAGGAGAATAAAAATATATCATTTTTCACGGTACGTTAGCTCTGTAAATATAATACTTTATTTCAAACTAGGTAACTTATCCTTCATAAAAATTAAAGATATACCAACTTGCATGTATTAACACTATTTTTGGTCAGTTAAGCACAGACAAATATTCTACACTCAGCTTTTGTTATATTTTAGCCGTTTTCAACTCCAAAGCAGTCAAACCAAATTATTTAAAACTAGAAAAAAATAAATGATGAAATCAATCACTTAAGACAAGTTTAAAAAAAGAGGCCATGTAGAAACAACTTTTCACACGTGACGGTAACACTATCTCTATATTTGGTAGACATTATAGGTATACAGTATTTTGATTACATAGGAAAATTCTGATTAACATTTATACCTGCTCAAACTGTCTCTGAATAACCTCTTCAGACACAAATTGGCTGTGTCTAGACTGGCCAGTTTTTCCAGAAAATCAGCCGCTTTTCAGGAAAAACTTGCCAGCTGTCTACACTGGCCGCTTGAATTTCCGCAAAAGCACTGACTTCCTACTGTAAGAAATCAGTGCTTCTTGCAGAAATACTGTTCTGCTCCCATTCAGGCAAAAGCCCCTTTTGCGCAAAGCTTTTGTGCAAAAGGGCCAGTGTAGACAGCTCAGATTTGTTTTCCGCAAAAAAGCCCCGATCGCGAAAATGGCCATCGGGGCTTTTTTGGGGAAAAGCGTGTCTAGATTGGCATGGACGCTTTTCCGCAAAAAGTGCTTTTGTGGAAAAGCGTCCGTGCCAATCTAGACGCTCTGTTCCGAAAATGCTTTTAACGGAAAAATTTTCTGTTAAAAGCATTTCTGGAAAATCATGCCAATCTAGACACAGCCATTGAGTTTATGCAGAAATGATAAAAATGCTTGATTCATTACTTTTTTGTTTTAAAAAAGCATAAACCAATAATCTGACTTACATTAAGAGAAGTACTTGTATACAAAGGAATATGACTTTTCAGAAAGAATGGCCCATAATCTGCATCGAGGATAAAGGCACCCACACGCATACCCACAGGGCCATAACAGCATCTTTTCAGACTAGATTACCTATTGGCTTAGGTAAAGCATATACTCCTAACAGCCTTAAAATAGGTTAGAATAACTCACTGTTATGGGTAAGTTCAGCACTGAAAAGAGTATCTGTAAACCTCATATGTACAGAATGGATATGACAAATAAGCTGTGCTGTGCATCTAATTGTCTTTGTTGCAGTGGGAGGGAGGCCTTTCTTTGTCATGTGTAATGAATGCACTGTCTGCATGGCTGGAGAGTATGACAGGATCTTTTCAATTACCATTTGAATATCTTAATTATGAATGCATTCCCTGATGTCTTAATTCAAGGGCAGATTCTTCTGTGGCTGACACAGCCATTCACCCAGGGGATAGTTGAAATGAACTGCAAACTGAAGTCAGCTAGATTTTCCTGCCTGTCCACTCAGTTCTTGCCCATCAACCATCATTAGCAAGGGACCCATGGGGTCAAAGATTCACCTGTTCTCTGAAGAAAACATAGCTGAAGTGCCTCATCCTCAGAACTTTTTTGTCAGCAATAAGGAATGTGTCTTCTCACTGCCCTTTAGTGACTGGAGTTAGGGAACAGTCTCTAATTTGCATGTACTGTATATAAAACAAATAATTTATCAGAAAAAGATTGGTAGTTAAGCCAGGCCCAGAACATATCCTTTTGAGGCCATATGCAATAGCTCCAGCCTCAAGGAAATATAATTTCTATTATAATGTAATTTCAAATGTTCAAATTTCAGCTGCAGTCTTAAGGCGATAGACACATTCAGCTATTGATCATAGAAGGAAGGGAACTCATTTACAAGCTCTGTCGATCTTTTCTTCTCAGGAATCCATGGCTGACTAACCTCATGCCAGGATAGGCTGGCAGAATTAATAACCTTGCGCTGCTCGTGTGGCATGAAAGTCTGCAGGTAAAATCAACTGGACTGGAAGTAAGGCTGCACACTGATTTCTTCTTGTATAACTGATCTGAAGAAAACAATTAAGTCTCTATGGGTCTTATACTTTTATCTGAAATTAACATATATATTTAACGTAAACACAAAAACACCTTAAATGATCTACATTTTCAGAGGACTTGAAGATTTTTAAATCAAGAGATGAGATGCAATTTATACTAATTTAGCAGAAGGGATAAAAAGTTTTGGATTTTTTTAGACATATTTTAAATGTTAGTTCACCTAATTTGTATTGTCTTAATTAAGTTACTCAGGTGACCCTTTGTGCTATTTTCAGCTATAGGAGGTCCATTTAATATTTTCAAAGATATAAATATTATTTTTTGGCTGTCTGTTGCATTGCCCTATTTTCCACAAGTTAGGTAATCATAGTGCCACTCAGGTATAATCTGGTGCTTTATTGTCATCTAAGAATCAAAGGGACATCGTAATATCTAACTTTCAGTTGTAAAACTCAACAACAGTAAGCCATATGGCTGGCAAACATTTTTCATAATATAATTTGATGTTATATTAAAATAAAACTGGAAATTAAAGTCTTCTGACAAAGCAATACAAGAGGCAAGGAGAATGAACATAAATATTACAGCCTACACAAGATAAGTAGTACTTTACTTCAGAACTGATGCTATTGATTTAAATGGGACCTGAATAAAGTACTAGTCAACATGAGAAATCAGAATCTGTTCCTTAATTATTCATTAATACTATGGAATTTCTAAAATAATTACTAAAAATCAGTGGCATAAATAAAAGTAAAGAAAAAGATTGTTGACACAGGATCAGTTGGCCTACAGACCACTGACCCAGATTTTGATCTTAACTATACTGATGCAAATCCAGAAAAACCCCATTTACTTTAGTATTGATCTAGCTGTTTGTTTCTTCTTAAGACAATGAAAAAGAGTTATAAATTTGAAATCAGTGAATTTATTCCAAATTTACTCTGGTAAGACTGAAATCAAAATCTGAACTCTTCAGATTAATTCTGCTGGTTCTAGCAGTTAGGAAAGTGTCTTAAATTATAAATGTGACATTCAATTTGGCGGTCATCAGCTTCCATTTCAAAAATTGGTAACTCAAACTTATTTTGAAATATATTTCTGTATAATTCTTTCCCCTTCTATCTGAAGTATTAGTTGCAGTGCTTTTCATAAGCTTTTTATTTTCCACATTACATAGATACAGTATATTTAATGTATTGCCACTGTGTTTTACAGGCAAATATGTGTTATGGATATTTCTCAATAAAAACAAGATTATCTGAACTCTCTAAAGTCTAGCATTTGACTTAGTTTGGTGTTATGGTACGGGCACTCATTTGGTGCAAGTTCTTTTGATGAGAGGGATGGCTTTGTGTCTCCTACATATCAATTACTTTTAACATTAAAAAATTATTATTACAAATTATAATTTAGCAGACTTTGCAAGAAATGCCACTGAAAATCATGGCTAATCGGTATTTTCAGTTTCAAAATCAGTGTAGTTATTCTGTTAGTCAACAAAACTGTCATTTCAGGATTTCACATAATCACCGTTTAGGATGTTATTAACTACAAGATTAATAACAGCAGAATTCTGTCATCAATATATTTGATGTTATTTTGGATGATAAAATATTTTCAGCAAAACATGCACAGCAAAGTAAGATCAATGTTTCCAAAGCTGGTTATCAGTCAAGTTATCTTGTACATAATAAAATGCTAGTAACCATAAAAAATAAAAAGGGAACAGCTGTAAGTAATTACTGAAGTAAGATGAAATGTTCAGCAAGCTTTCATTTGTGAGTAAAAAAAAAAAAAAAGAACAAATATGATAATAAATAGAATAATTTACCTTAAAGAATAAATTCAGTATCAACTGAATTTATTCTTCAGAGTAAATTATTCTATTTATAATAAACTCTTGATGATTCATCATAAAGTATATCATTTGTAATTCAGTGGTTTGCTAGTGACTCTCTTCAAAGATTCTACAGTAAAACTCCATTGGTCCAGCATCCAATGCTCCAGCACTCCTGATGGTCCGGCACCATTGGGAACCAAGAAGTGCGGGCAGCCGGATAATTGGAGCTGCTCTGCGCCCGGCTTCCCCGATTCAGCCGCTGCTGAAACTGACCAGCAGCTGAATCGGGGAAGCTGAGGGCAGAGCAACTGGCGCGCTGCAAGGTTGGTCCCACAGCGCTGCCCCTCGGGGCTGCGGGACCAACCCAGCAGCACCCCAGCTGCTCTGTCCCAGGCATCCCCGATTCAGCCACTGCTGAAACTGACCAGCAGCGGCTGAATCGGGGACTCCTGGGGCAGAACCAGACTATTGGAACGGGGAACTATGAGGGGTCTGGTGTGGGGGGGATGCCACCCCAGACCCGTCACAGCCCCCCCGTCCGATAATCTGGCACCCCCTGGGTCCTAAAGGTGCTGGATTATTGGAAGTTTACTGTATATGCATTTTAGTTTTTCTGAATCCATGCAGGCATGAAAGGGCAGAAGTACAACTCCGCATCTTGACCCTTAAAACTCACAGGGACTGACTGTCTATTCAGGCCATTCACATACACCTTCCAGGATGTAGCCACAGTAGCATAAAATGGACTGTTCTTGACATCAAATGTTTTTAAATGCCAAAGCATCTTGCACAAATGTTAAATTATTTGCAATGATTTTTTTTTCCAAAGAGGTCAGCTGGATTTCCAATTTTAGTTAAATTTATTTAGAGAAGAAATAATACTTCTTCGAGAGAATTCAATTAATCTTTCACTGCTCTTCAGGCCAGCTGCTGTAGTGTTAAGACAGATGTTTCATGGGGAACCATGATAGCATAACTCATATAGAATCATTTCATTGCACATCGTTCATTTAGACATTTTATGTACCTATTACGTTTTCTGAGCTAACCCTGCTATAAAGATTATTTCATCTGAAATCTGCTCACCATGACAAAGCTCTAATGAAAATCATGCACATCTCTAAAAATCCACATTTGACCAATTAGCTTTTTAGATGCTGACTTAAAAAGAATAGTTATTAAGGGCTTAATTGTGAACCCTGCTCTGTGTCTGTGTAGGGGATTTGGGGGTGTAAGGACCTTCCCTTACTTCCCTGAGTGATCTACCAAGACTGCCAGAGCCCATGAGATTGCGTGTCAGAGCATTCTGCTCATTTGACAACTATTTAAATTTCCCATGAGTAAACCTGAGGGTCAAAGCTATGCCTAACTGATAGAGTGGGGTGGGCTGAAGGCCCAAAAGGCTAATTAGCTCAGAAAAGGCACAGGGAAGGAAGCATGGAGGGAGGAGCTGGAGATGGCTATCTAACCATGTGGGGATTTTTTCCCATCAATATGTGGTATACATTTTTTTATGTGCCCAGAGGCATATGTGAATCTGTACCACCAGTAAAAACAAAGAACCCAGCTGTGGGCACTCTGCTAATCAGCTGAGCAGCATTTGAATCGCTTCTGAGTGGTGGCACAAGGACATAGCTTACGGAGAATACTGACTGAGATACCTGCCCTCCCCCCCGGGGCTGAAGGGATAGGCTAGCCACTGCGCAGAGCAGGCAGGCAGGGAGCTGCACTAACCTTGTTGCACTACTGATGGCAGGGGCTCCCAGGCCATTTTAAATCATCAGGGAGTGGCAAGTGGGGTTGGAAGATGTGCAGGGGGAGTGGCAAGAGCAGAAGCAGGGCTGGGGAAGATAAACGGCCTCGGATGTTGGTGGAGCCAGGGCCCATGCCAGGAATATTCCTGGTTCCCAAGCATCACAGGCCCATATAACTCTCCACCAATGATAGTGAATTGAGTAACTTTCCACAGCTAATCAGTATTATGCCTAACTTGATGCATTCTTCAAAACAGTTTATGATGATGGTCAGAGGTGAGGTTATGAATGGAAAGATAGCTCCTTATTGCTTCTCTCCTTTGGACTTTGATGAGATCACACTTCTGTGCTGATTTAATTAAAAAAGTCTGATATGTAACCGCTTTTTAGGAAGCATCTGCTAATAATAATAATGAAAGTGTATTTAATATTAAAAAATGCATTTCATGTAATTTAAGAGCTTGAAAGGGATGGTTCTTCTAATGGAAAAAACCCAAACATAACCCAATTTACTACAAAAAGGCAAAATTAAGACTAAGCAAAGAGACTGTGTCATACTATCAGAGGGATAGCCATATTAGTCTGTATTTGGAAAAACAATGAGTCCCGTGGCACCTTAAAGACTATGGGTATGTCTACACTACCCCCCTAGTTCAAACTAGGGGGGTAATGTAGTCATTCGGAGTTGCAAATGAAGCCCGGGATTTGAATTTCCCGGGCTTCATTTGCATGATGCCGGCCGGCGCCATTTTTAAATGCCAGCTAGTTCGGAACCCACAAGGCGTACAGCTAGTTTGGAATAGGAAGCCTAATTCCCCCGCAGCACGGGGTCTGAACTAGCCAGTATTTAAAAATGGCGCCGGCTGGCATCATGCAAATGAAGCCCGGGAAATTCAAATCCCGGGCTTCATTTGCAACTCCGAATGACTACATTACCCCCCTAGTTTGAACTAGGGGGATAGTGTAGACATACCCTAACAGATTTATTTTGGTATAAGCTTTTGTGGCAAAGACCCACTTCATCAGATGCATTGCTGTGTCATATTATAACTATAGTAAAAAGCTAAATCTAAAATGTCTAAATCAGAATCATGCATCTTAAGCAGCTTGATGCAAACATGAAAGAAAGAACAAAACAAAACTGCAAATCAACAAGCAAAATAGCTTCCAGTCATAAAAGCAATGTGTGTGTGTGTGTGTGTGTGTGTTTGTGTACGCAATTTAAATATATATTTTGTGACAGATCCAAACCAGCAGGCTGCTGCGCTTAGGGATGGCAGGTGTCCGGTATTCACCTGGACAGTCCAGTATTTTCGGCTGCTGCCCGGTAAAAAAATTCAGAGAATACCGGACACCTGAGATGTCCTGTATTCTCTGAATTTTTCCCTGACCAGGAGGGGAAAATGCCAGGCACCTGTCAACCCTACAAACATTCAATGCCCAACCATCTCCCCCCACCTGGCCTCCAACACCCCCAACCCGCATGCTTACCTGGTTCACAAGGCCGCCGGCACAAAATGGCTGCTGGACAAAAGACCTAGGAGAAGCAATGCTTTCTCCTGGGTCTTAGTGCTCAACTACTCCCCTGTTCCTATCCCTGCACTTAAAGGGGATATGCTGTTTTAATGGTGTGTTTTTTTTTAAAAAAAATTTGGCTTAATAAGTCCTTGGAGTTTTTTTTTTTGCTCAACAACTTTGGTCCCCCCCGCCATTTTTCCCAGGTGTTTTTTTTTTGGGGGGGGGGTTGGTATTTTTGTTTCAACCATCTGGCAACCCTAGCTGCGCTATAATGGAGGGCAGGTACGCAGGGTAAACTGCTTTCTCTTCCCCAAACAAGCTCCTAGACACTGCTGTCACGAAATGAAGGCAGGTGGACACCTGAGGCTAATTAATGACTTCCTGTAGGAGCAAACTAATTCAACACCTGCAGCCAATTAAAACCTGGGGGGCTGCTTTAAAAGGCTCCCTCCAGTTAAAGGGGGGAAGGGTAGGCAAAGAATCATGGACCAGAAGGAGTAAGTGTGGTACAGAACAAGCTGTGTCTGCACACACTGAGGACTAGCTAGCAGGTAGGTACCAGAGGAAAGGTACTTGGAGGGATTGTTTGGGGAAGTGATGCAGGGGAAAAAGCTATTTTGCTTCTAGTCTGTTGTTGCTGCCTTACAGTCTCTGGGCTAGAACCTAGAGTAGTGGGCAGGTGGGCCTAGGAGCCTCCCAAACCTCCTCCTCACCAACACAGAAACTGCCCCAAGAAGGGAGACCTGGACTAAAGAGAGGTTTTCACCCTGAAACCATAAACTAGCCTGTGATGAGTATGGCTCAGTAAGATGGGGTCCCTGCCTCTTGTAAAGAGAAAGAGGCTGTGGGGAGGGACACAGTAAGCCTCTGAGGCTAATACTATCTACTAGTAGGGTGAGGCCCACAAGAAAGCACAGCCAGAGCTTTTCCACTGTGTGTGTGTGTATATATGTATGTGTGTATGTATGTGCATTATATTATATATATATATACACATGCCAAAGCTATATAAAAACAATACAACATATATTTTGCAAAGCTACACATCTGAAAAATCATTAATGATATTTTATCCATGACCAGATTTTGCCATCTTTACTGTACAAGTAGCCCAGCTGAAAACAATAAAACTAGTCACTGAAGATGGCTATATTCCATGTGATTAAGGGTTTCAGAATGCAGCTTCTAGTACTTTTGACTTTGAGTTCTGTAGATATTTTTATATATAACATAGATATTCATGATGCTGTAGACACATAAGTGCCTTTCTCTGATCCAAGGACTTCAATAACTATATTTTCTGTGATCAAGAGATGACATTACAAAGAGGGGCAAGGAAGCAATATGGAAGGAATTCGTCTGAAGATTTTATTAAGAAGTGTGATTTATTTAAAACTTTATGGCAGAAAATTCAACTCAAAACAAAAATACTGAAACCTAAAATTTTGAAGTTCTAGCAACAAAAATACTATTCTGAAAATACCAATCTCACAGTCACAACACTGTGCTTTCAGCATTGTTATTTCCAAAATCATGCTTCTTCAATGGAAACTTGTCAGCTTCAAAGCGTCCACATTTTATGTCCCACTCAGTTAAACATCTATTATCCATGCCTTTAAAACATTTAAAAAAACCAACCTTGAGTAGCCATGTAACCACAGGGCACTCTCTGGAAGTACTTAAGTTATAGCCTATAAATTGTAGTTTCTATTAAGTGACAAATCCTCAGATGGTGCAAATTGGTGTAACTTCATTGCCCACAGCTATATCCATATACAAAAGCTGATAAACTTGTTCAAGTCCACAGTCACTGCAAATTATTTCATTATAATATTCCACTGTATGGATGTCTGTTATCTATTAATGTTCAATTATAATTCTTAATTACAGGGAACACACAACTTTTAAAATGTATATTTATACAAGGTAATATGTTGGTCTCTATTTTAAAACAAGAAGTTAAATTCTGGCACTACATAACATGATCTTCAAAGTACAGACTTATATGGTGAAGAAATCACACAGTATTCTGTCTATAATCTGGCCAGCAACAACCATGTACCACATATGGATAATTCCTACTAAGGATATATGGAGACCAGAGTTTCTCAATTTTTTTTTTATAAAGTACCCCCTTTAAAAAAAAAAGTATAAGTACCCCCAGTACCTACAGTTTTCAGACACACAACATTTTTTTCTACCATTGCAACAAAGTTGTTTAAATAACTTAATCGTAGCAGAGCAGGTGATGAAATGTTTGGGTGTAAAAAGTACAAAAATAATGAAACACTGTAAAACTTAAAACAAAAATTCTGCTTTCTCCAAATTTCAGTTGGGTTGATGTACCCCCCAGACTTGTACCACTGGCTGAGAAACACTGATGTAGACAGTCCAATGCCTTGCTCAGGGACATACATGTAAGAAACTTATGAACTATATTGACCCATAGACAGCACTCTGGAATGTTCCTCCACGGTTCCTACTGATGCTGTAATGTATGGGAGAATGGAAGGAATAGGGTAGCTAATTGTGCCCCATAGTTATGTGTGTGGGTTACCTTGCAGTCTTCAATGTGGGGAACCTGCCAGAATTTGGCTCCACAACTGTATTGTGGACAGAATCTTTCTCCAACTGAAGTTAGGGGCAAAAATTCCACTATTTCAGTGGTTCAGATTCAAAACCTTACATTGCTAATAAGGACAGAGTATTTTGCTGTGAACAAACTACAGATGTGACACATTAACTTAGTAGGACTTCTGGATCGTAGAAGTTGAAAGGAATTTCACCTTCCAACCCTCTAAGGTAGAATAATTACCACATTTTCTGAGAGCCACAGTTTTAAAATGTCAGATTTAGAATTGCAATGACTTGACAGTGTCTATTTAATGAACACCTGAAGTAAAACCTTAGTTAAGTTCTGGATCCTAAATATAACTCTTAATGACACTTCTTTAGCAAATGCATAGTTATATTTTTAACTGCTAGCATGGTCTCTGTACAAGTGGGTTTGATGAGAGTCTCAGGAAGTAAAAATCCAAAATGGCCGGTGTCACGCAGCTCAAATGCAAATGCATAGGGGATGCCATTTTTGTAGGCCCAGTCCATAGAACTACCAGAGCTCACATCTGGGGAAGGAAAAAAATATCATGATTTGTTTGTCCCGTTGAAAGAAATATACTGGTATAATAAGTACAAGAATTTTGTAGACCAGGGCTAAGAGTCTTAAGTACACTAGGACTTTATTTAAGACCTCCCCAATCCCCCAGGTCAAATTTATAAGCAGAGCATCCACATTACGAAGCCTGTTATTTCAAAATAATGGGCTGAGGAATTCAAAATCTGTAGTCCTACTTTTCATCAGGAATAACATTCATTCCGAAATAGTTATTTCGAAATAATGGAAGTGTGGACACTCCGGTGCAAATAATTACTTCCCAGAGTACAGGCAGTCCCCGGGTTACGTACAAGATAGGGACTGTAGGTTTGTTCTTAAGTTGAATCTGTATGTAAGTCGGAACTGGCATCAGCTGAAACTGACCAGCAGCGGCTGAATCAGGACACCTGGGGCAGAGCAGCTGGGGTGCTGCCGGGTTGGTCCGGAGCGGCGCTGCGGGACCATCCCAGCAGCCCCCAGCTGCTCTACCCCAGGGGTAGGCAAGAAAAGCCTGGTCTGCTGGGGGGGGCACTAGCTGCACCCCCCCAGCAGACCAGGGAGACGGGGGTGGCGGGACCGCCCAAGTCCTCCACGGCTTTGCTCCGTCTTCCTGGTCTGCTGACCTGGGACACACGGAGCAAAGCCGCAGAGCACGCGGGCAGCGGGACAGTCCAGGCGCGCTTGGGCTGTCCCGCTGCGGGCGTGCTCCGAGGCTTTGCTCCCCATCTCCCTGGTCTGCTGGTCGGGAGACGGGGAGCAAAGCCGCAGAGCACGGGGGCGGCGGACCGCGGCACATCTGGGCGTCCCACCGCTCCCGTCCTCCGGGGCGAGAAAAGCCCCGTTCGTAACTGCGGATCCGACATAAGTCAGATCCGCGTAACTCGGAGACTGCCTGTAATTAGAACTCCCCAGGGTTTCCTGGGTCTCTAATTCGAGGTAGTGCATCCACATTAACAGAGCCCACCTCAGACTATTTTTGAGGATTCCCCATAGTGTGGAAATGTTATATTGATTTTGTTAAATCAGGAGTTCTTAAGTTCAATTTAATAATTGCAAAATAGTTTCTTAGTGCAGACATAGCCTTAGTAAATACTTAAAACTCAGTGTCTTATCCTCTATGGTACTGAGCATCCTCATCTCTCACAGAAGTTCATGGGCATAGCATCATATATGATTAGGCCTTCCTTTAATTTGGGGAAAGTTAATAATTGTCTTATTCTTTAAAAAATGTTCACACCAGGAATATTTCTTTACATTCTCTTTTCTCCTACTTCATTTGCTGAACATTTGCTCCCTGTTGTACAGAACTTAAAGGAAGATGCTGTCCCTGTTCTCAAGAGATTACAATGAAAGGCCTCAGCTCTGCAAAAGTCTCCAACCATGTGGATCCTTACTTTGCATGGTCCAATTGATTTTAATTTGACCTTTTATCTATATAAGGGTCTTCAAATGGTTAACAAATCAAAGGGTCCCAGCAAAAAGTTTATAATGTAGTAGAAAACTACTGAACTTTTCTCTTTCTAACCTTTGCTGTTGGGGAAAGAATAAGCATCTGAATTCAATTTTTGTACATACTTTCCAAATACAGATATGCTTGCTCTTATTTATTCTTAGTGAGAAACTGGGGTATTCTAAACCCAGCTTTCAAAAAGATCACCTCAGTTTTTGAATGAACAGTATATGCAGTAATCTCTCAATTACAAAGGGAGAGAACTAGAGTATGGATGTCTTTCCTGTAAACTAATTTGCTCTCAAGATTTAATTATTAAATATCTTGTTGTGAACTTTTGTATTGATCTTTATGTTTGCTAAAATTTCCTGCAGTTCACTGGACATATTCCTTGTATCTTTCTTCTTTTCTCTCCAGAAACTGTTGAATTTAGCTCCACCAGTAGTGCAGGTGGATTTAATCAGCTATATCTCCCATCTTCCTTCCTTCCTTAGTACAATCTGATCAAAGTTCATTTTAGACAATATTTGCTTCCTTTTTTATAGTACCCTTTATATCATATCTAGGTCAAAGTAACAAACCGACCAAAGTTTATGAGAGGAACTTACACAAAGTGCTAGAAGCTGGGCCATATCTGTATCTTATACCGTAAGCGGACTGAAGAGCATTAACAGCATTATAAGCTGCAGATTCCTGTGTATAGGGGGGGAAAATAGATACATTAGACTTCACATTAATGTCTGTAATGGGGCTGGAACTTTATCTACAAAATACGTGCTCCTAATGCAATTCTAGGTTTGATGGTCCCATGGACCCTAACTTAGCATATTTTCAGGAGAACTTGTGGTCTTTCAAAGAGACAGCATTAAACACAACAGCCTGCTATCCTAGTGTGAAGGAAATATAAGAGGTCAACATGGCTGCATCAGGAACTAGTCAAAAGGGAGCCTTGCAAAAAGTGGGTAGGTAGATAAATTACTAAGGATGAGGTCAAAACAATACTCAACACAAACAAATCAGAAAGGCTTTGGCACAAATAAGTTACAGCTAGCAAGGGACACAAAAGGCAGTAAGAAGAGATGCTATAAATATATGAAGATCAACAGGAAAATGAATGGAAGTGTAGTTTCACTACTATTCAGGTAAAAATAGCTAATAAGGGATGACATCCAAAAGGTTAAATCAAAATACATGAGTCTTCTATAAAAAGTTTAGTGTGAACAGATGCTTAACACAATTAATATTAATAACACAAGTTTGAATAGGGAAATAACTTGTTAATGAACATTTAGATAGGTTAGCTATATTCAAGTTGGGAGGGCCTGCTAAAAATTATCCTATGGTATTTAAGAACTAGCTGAAGCAATCTCGGAACCAATATCTTCAGGAACCTACAGAGGACTCATGAAGTCCCAGAGTACTGGATAAGGTACTGTACTATATTTGCTTATCTTTAAAAGGGGAACAAAAGCCCCAGGTAATTGTAGAGCAGTCAGCTCAACTTTGATACCTGGAAAGATATTTGAAGAAATTGTTAAATAATCAATTTATGAACATCTAGGCTACATCTACACTTTCCTCTCTTGGGCAAGAAAATATACAAATGAGGCAAAGCGGTGAATATCATTGCGTCTCATTTGCATACTTAATGAGGTGCCATTTTTGTGCAAGAGGCTTTTGCGCAAAACCCCCCTCTTGTGCAAGAGCTGATCTTCCTGAAAAAAAGCAGCAGAATGGCTCTTGTGCAAGAGGGGGTTTTTGCACAAAAATGGCAGCTCATATGGCCATGCAATATTCTCCGCTTTGCCTCATTTGCATATTTTCTTGCTCAAGAGATGGCAGTGTAGTTGTAGCCCTACAGGATAATAAGGTGATAAGAAAGAGCCTACTTGGATTTGTCAATATCATGCCCAAACCAATCTCACTCACCTTATTAGACCAACTTCTGTTGGTGAAAGAGACAAGCTTTTGACCTGCTCTTCAGATCAAAATGGTACTACACCTCACAAGCTAAATACAAGATGGAACAGATAATTTGTTTAAAGCTAGTAGTTTACTTGAAAGGTCTTACCTGGCCACATAAAACACATTGTGACACCTCTGAAGTTATAGGACAAAAAAGTGCGGTTAGTAGGTTATGGATTGTTGTAATAAACCATAAATTCAGTGTCTTTATTAGTCATATAATTTTTAATGTCACAAAATTATGAATGGAAGCTTCCAGGCTCATCTTTTGAAGGTGTTGTGCTGGTTTTCTTTGAGGAGGAGGAGGACAGAAAAGACCAGTATGGAGTGACTGTTTTGTGAAAATGTTCACCCACTGATAAGTTGGTTTTGTATTTTATCATTTGTGAGTTTATTAGGTGTGTAGTGATTGTCTGATTTCACCCACATAGTAGTAATTGGGGTAATGTCCCTGCATATTTTAATAGCCATGAGTAGGATCCATGAATCTTGAAATGTGTTGATTGTTGCAGCAGTGAAGATATCTGCAAGTTAATGGCTACGTCTACACTGGCATGAATTTCCGGAAATGCTTAAAACGGAATACATTCCGTTTTCAGCTTTTCCGGAAAAGGAGCGTCTACATTGGCCACGGAGTTTCCGCGATAACGATGCGCTTTTCCGGAAAAGCAAAAAGCCCGGAACCATTTTGAAAAGGGCAAAGGCCACCAGACCTTTCCGGGGGCGGGGCCGGAGCTCCGTCCAGACGCGTGGTTAAAGGGGTCTCGCCGGGCAGCCGTTTGTCTCGTGCTCCCGTGCCTTGTGACCTCTGCCAGAGACTGGCACCCTTCACAGGGTCGGTGGTTGCCCTGTGAGTTTTGGGGACACCACCCTTTGGCCCCCCAGCAGCTTTTCCTGGCATTTTATTTTTTCTGCTCTGCACTGTCTGCTATGGAGCCGTGGGTGGCCATGTACCTGCTCGGGCCCCTGTTAGACCTGTACAGGTGCCTGGAGCTCGTGCTGCAGGCTGGTGCCCTGGTGTTCATGTACCAGGAGGCAGAGATTGCCTTGGACTCCCTCACCAGGGAGGTCCTGGCAACCGCGTGGCATCAGCACCCGACGATAGACCGGCCCATTTGGACTTTGGAAACGAGCACCGACTGGTGGGACCGTGTGGTCCTCGGACGATGGGACGACTACCAGTGGATCCGGAATTTCCGAATGAGAAAGCGGACCTTCTTGATGCTGTGCACCTGGCTGACCCCCGCGCTGCAGAGAACCGCCACCCGGCTGCGGGCACCCATCCCCGTCAACAAGAGGGTTGCCATCGCGCTGTGGAAGCTGGCCACACCGGACAGCTACCGCTCGGTGGCACACCAGTTCGGGGTGGGAAGATCCACCGTTGGCGTTATCGTCATCCAGGTAAGTCCCAGGGGGAGTGAGATGGGGGGAGGGTGCTCCACTCCAGGCCCAGGGACACCCAAGACTCCAGGCTGGGTCACTCAGGGGTTTCGACCGTCCCTCCCTTGCACCGGCCCACTGGTGGGGGGGGGCGTGGGGGGCCCTGTGTGTGTGTGTGTGTGTGGACAGAGGGAATCAAGGGGGGGACCCAAGGGAGCGCACACTCACCCCTGGCTGTATTTAATGTGTTCCCTTGTGTTTCTCTGCACCCTTCTGCAGGTCGTCCACGCCATCAACGACGTCCTGCTGCCAAGAATCATCCGCCTGCGCGACGTCGATGAGACCATGGCCGGCTTCGCTGCCCTCGGGTTCCCCAACTGCGGGGGAGCCCTGGACGCCACCCACATCGCCATCCGGGCCCCGGAGCATCGAGCAGCCCACTTTATGAACAGAAAGGGGTACTGCTCCATCGTCCTGCAAGCCCTCGTGGATCACCGGGGTCGCTTCCTGGACATCTACGGCGGCTGGTCCAGCCGGGCACACGACGCCCGCATCCTCCGGAACTCAGGACTATTTCAGAGGTTGGCGGCGGGCACCTACTTCCCCCAGCGGGACTTGACTGTCGGGAATGTGCCGATGCCCATCTGCATCGTCAGGGATGCGGCCTACCCCCTGATGCCCTGGCTCATGCGGCCCTACACGGGGCAGCCGGACCAGAACCGGGCCCGGTTCAACGACCGCCTCAACCGGGCCCGAAACCCAGTGGAGCTGGCGTTTGGACGGTTAAAAGGCCGCTTCCGTTGTTTGCTCACCCGTCTCGACATGGGTGAGCAGAATGCAACGGAAGTGCTGGCCGCGTGCTGCGTGCTCCACAATATTGTGGAGCGCAGTGGGGAGGCCTTCCTCCCTGCATGGGTGGCAGCTGAGGCACAGACCTTGGACCAGCCCGACACAGCTGCCATCCGCCAGGCGCGCCAGGAGGCGGTGCGTATTAGAGAGGCCCTGGTGGACATGTTTGCCCAAGCCCCGTAGCAGGGTCGCTTGGGTCACCCCAGAGTACTCCGTCCCAGCTCCTACCCTTCCCCACCTCCTCTCCTTACCTCCCCCCCCCCCCATAGTATAGTAAAGCGTCGGGTCACAGCACATCGCGGCCGTCATCGAGTCTGTTCGTCGGGTGCGTCGGGTGTAGTTAGGGTTTTTCTTTTAAGTTAGGCTAGGGTTTAGGCCACCATCGCCGTCCTGAGGAACAGCCAACAGGATTTGGGACTTGTGTGGAAGGCTTACATCAGTGCCATCTTCAATGGATCTCCTGGCTGTTCCTCTCCTGAGGCCCGGAAGGCCCAAAGGACTGACATGGCCAGCAACACCACAATCATCCGTCGAGGGATCTCCTGGCTGTTCCTCTCCTGAGGCCCGGAAGGACCAAAGGATCGAGGTGGCCAGCAACACCACAATCGTCCTCCCTGCGCCTAACTTATGTTTTTGAATCTGTACTGTACTGCATCTTGTAACCATTTTTTTCTGCTTGTTTGTTGCTATGTAAATATAGTTTCTGGTTTACATCTTTACTGAAAAGTCGCAGTATTTCTTTATGCGCCGCGAACCAATGACCACTGAAAAAGCCCCCCCCCCTCCCCCCCCCCGGTGATAGAGTCATGAATTTGTTGTCCACAGTTGTAACCCTCTTAAATTGAAGTGGCTAATTGGCATCTCACATAATTTCTGTACAGTTACTAGAGGAACACAATAACCACACAAGATTGAAATGAAAACAGAACTTTTTATTTACAAAGGAGGGGGGGGGGGAGCTTTAACTGCGAGAAGGACGGGGGGGACCTTTAACTGCGAGAAGGAGGGGGGGGACCTTTAACTGCGAGAAGGACGGGGGGGGACCTTTAACTGCGAGAAGGAGGGGGGGACCTTTAACTGGGAGAAGGAGGGGGGGGACCTTTAACTGGGAGAAGGAGGGAGGGGCAGTTACTGGGACGGGTGGCCCCTGCGAGCGCCCCTCTGGGGGCGGACCTGCCCACGCTGGGCAGACCGCGTTGGGGCAGCCTGCACGCTGAGGTGCCCACGAGTAGGAGCACGAGTAGGAGCACGAGTAAAAGCACGAGTAGGAGCACGGTCTTCAGGGTCAGGAGCAGGAGCATGAGCAGGGTCAGGGTCAGGAGCATGAGCAGGGTCAGGGTCAGGAGCAGGAGCATGAGCAGGGTCAGGAGCAGGAGCACGGTCAGGGTCAGGGGCAGGAGCATGAGCAGGAGCAGGGAGAGGAGCAGGAGCTGGGAGAGGAGCAGGGATAGGAGGGGGCATGGGCTGTGCTCCCGGAGGGATGGCGGGGGCATGCGGTCCGGCCATGCCATAATGGATGGCATGTATTAAATGTGCCGTCAGGGTGCCCATTGTGGCACGCATCTCGCGGCATTCCTCCAGGAACGCAGCCCATCCCTCCTGCCGCCACTCCTGGTCCCCCTGCACACGCTCCGCAATGGAGGTCTGGATCCCCTCCACCGCGGTGACATGATGCCGAAGCAGCTGGTCCCGGTGTCGGAGCCTGGTCCTCCGGGCTTGGGCAGCTGGGGGTGCCGCTGCTGCTGGAGTCGCGGGTCTGGTGCTGGGTCCCGCTGCAGGGAAGAGAAGAAAGGACGGGTCAGTCAGGCAGGCCATCCACTGTCCCCACACCTCCATGCCCTCCACCCCAGAGCCCCAGGTGACCGCACAGTTGTGGCTTGGGCCCACTCAGTTCCCCTCCTGCTCCCGGGGGGTGTTGTATGTTGGCAAGAAGGACCACCCCTGGGAGTAGGGTCCTCCCTGCAGTATTGTAAGCACCGGTCTGTATCCTGGCTCCGTGCAGGGCAGGAGGGTGCTTGTGCTGCGTTCACCTGTGGAACTCCCTGCCGGTGGACACTGTGAAAAGCTTAGGGCTAATCACTGGTGTTTGACAGGGAGCGAGATGCATCCCCACGCAGTGCCTGGGAGCACACCTGTCAGTGGCGGTCTGGGCTCTCAGATCCCATTGCGTGCGATATCTCCTGGTCAGAACCAGAAAGGGTGACTGGGTGGGGGGATGTCCCATCCTTGCAGCAAAACTCAGGGGCCCATCTCCCTCCCACTATCCCTCCCGCAAGCCTGGTAGCCCAGGGACAGGTGTGGCTGCAGTGGGGACTTCCCTCGGGGAACCTGCCAAGGCACTGGGAGCAGGTGAGCGGCTCGGTGGCGGTCCATGGTCACAGGACTGTGACGCTGCACTTATCCCAGGAGCAGCTGGCTGTGCCTCACAGCCAGGCCTGGGACAGTGTGCCATTCCCTGTGCTGCACCCCTTGGTGGAGCAGCAGGCTCTGGGCTGAGTCCCTTGGGCCCTGGCCGGTTCCAGCCGGCATCCACCCTTCCCCCTGATCCCGCTGAAATGTGTGTGAGAAGCACGGTCCCAGCCGTGCCCGCAGCTGCCTGCCACGGCCACCTGCCGCTCAGTCACCAGGCTGCACGTGGTTGCACGTGCTGCTAACTGCCGCATGCTATGCAGCGTGCAGCTCACGTGGCCTGAGTGACATGCTCTCCCCTTCCCCCCTCCGGACACTTGGGTCTCGCTCCCCCCCGCCCTCCGCCCCCCGCCCTCTGGGAGTGTAACCTTCAAAGACTCACCAGTGGGTTCCTCCCCGGCCACAGAGGAGCTGCTGGAGGGGGCCTGCTGGGTGGCAACGCTGGCCTCCTCTCCCGAAGTGCCGCTGCTCTCGTCTTCCTCCTCCGGTTCGGTGGGACGAATGATCGGGGGGTGCTGGCAGGTGTCAACGGGGACAGCTGGGCCTTGCGGGGCTGGCTCGCCCAAAAATGAGTTCAGCCGCTCAAAATAGGGGCAGGCATCAGGCCCTGCTCCCCTCCCCTCCGTGGCCCACACGTACCCCAGCCGCAACTCCTTAACCTTCGAGCGGACCTGCTCGCAGTTGCGGCTGGGGTGCCCTTGCTGGGCGAGGTTCCGGGCCATCCGGGTGTACAGCTCAGCATTCCGGCGGCAGGACTGGAGGTCATGGAGACCCTCCTCCTCCTCCCACAGGTCCAGGAGGGCCTCCAGCTCCCTGGGGGTCCAGGATGGGGCCCTGCGCTTCCGGCCCCTGGGGGCTTCCTCCTCTGCCCCGGGTGACGGTGGCTGACCACCTCGAGCTGCCATGCCTCCGCTGAGGTGGCTGGGCAGCACACTTGCCACGTCGCAGAGCTGGGAAGGGAGGTCTCTGAGGGCCTCCTGCCACGTGCGGCCAGTAGTGTGCGTGCTCTTTAAGCCCTCGGGTAATGTGGAAGTCCGTGGCTTCTACGGGGTCTCCCGCCGTCCAAACCGCTTTTTTACGTTTCTTCTGCTTTTCCGGAAAAGCTGTCTACACTGGCCCTTTTCCGGAAAAGCTTTTCCGGAAAAAGGACTTATGCCCGAGCGGGAGCATCGTACGGTTTCCGGAATAGCGGCTGATTTTGTACAGTACAGCATCGTTGCTTTTCCGGAAATTCAAGGGCCAGTGTAGACAGCTCGCGGCTTATTCCGGAAAAGCGGCTGATTTTCCGGAATAAGTGGCCCAGTGTAGACACACCCTTTGTGTCTATTTTAGCAAAGTCTGGTACCACTTTGAGTTTGTGGATTCTGGACTGAGAAGATGTGAAGATTCCTTTCAGGATGTGTTCTCCACAAAGCATCGGTTGTAATTGTTTAATGATGCCCCATATGGGCTCTGATATTTCATTTGTCCAACAATTAGGGTTATACAAAATTTGTTTTGGACTGGGCAGGGAGCTCAGTCTGTATGTGGCTTTCACTTGAGCAGAAACTAATTTTTATCCAAGAACAAATTCCATTGTACTCATTTAGAATCCCTTAGGTTATTGGTTTGTGCTAATAGTTTCTTCTGTTGGTTTGTAGTAGAAGAAACGTACTCCCAACCTCACAAGGGGGAAAGAATACCTGGAGCTAGGAAATTAAATTAATATTAAAATGAGGTTCTGTGGGAAATTCAACAGGTTTGGAGGTAGGAGTGATCCTGTGTAGACTGGCCATTTCCCAGTGCTGCTCCTACCTTACCAATTAGCCCAAAATACAGAGAAACTCAGTGTAGTTCTTTGAGATCTGTGAAAGGGGGTGGGGATGTTACTTAGACTTATTTCTCTTCTGATATACATTTGAAGTGTTGGTAATGCTGCTAGACAGTACTGACCTCCCATAGTTCGGCAAATTCTCTGGTTCAGCACTGGTCAGGTGCTGAAGGTGCCAAACTAGAGAGGTTCAACTTGTAGTAAATTAAAATTAAAAAAGAAATCCTACAGATTAAAATAACTGGTTCAGACATATACCAAACAATGACTGAAGTACAGCTTCCCTTTAAAGATCTTAATGGGCTTTAGCTGAAACTTAATAATGGAGTTAGAGTAGAATATTTATTCATGTTGTTACCAGTATACTGCACTCCAATTTCAAAGCATCACTGAATAATTTACCACTTTAACTGAAACAGTGACTGACAGCACCCTAGCATGTAGTGGACTGGACAGAAACATCTTTTCTTTCTGCTCAGGAATACTTAAAGACCCTATTTACACTAAAATGTTCCTAATCTCACCTGTACGTGGTGGTCCCTGGAATAGCTTTCACTTGCTGGCTAACCACAGTGCATGGAATCCATCTGAACCAATAAAGCGCGCTCAGTCAACCACAGGAGAAGGAAATGGGATAGAAGTTTCATTATAATTCTGCTTTCCTCCACTTCCTCCACAGTACAGCTCTTCACAAATGTTCAAGTGAGCTGAAGCTTTACCATATTTGATTATGGTAGATACTTTAAATTAATACATCTTGATGCTAAAATGGCACTAACCATTAGCTATAGGTAAATAATATGAAACTACATTCACATTATGTAAACAAACAGTCTTTTTAGCTGCCCACACTGATGTCCGTACATTAAGACAGTCAAACTCTTGCCCTGGAGCATAAATGCTGATGGGTTTGGAAAATGGTTTTAAAAATACAAGTTGTATTATCATATGAGTACTATCCATTCTGCACAAATTCCCTTCTCTGTGATACTACAGCATACTGGTGCCTCAGGCTTCCTGCAATGGTTCACTTCTGTTTGCATACTGGAACCTTAGTAAATCTACCAACTGCTTCACGCTTACATTTGTTTCTCTTCTAGGTTTTCTGCTTGTGCTGAACTAGCTCAGCCATATAAAAGTACTTTTTGTCTCCTTGCCCCCAAAAATATTCAAGGAGCTAGTGAGATTGAAATACAAAGAGATGCAAAGGCCAAGATGTCAATAGAACATTAATACAGTCTATTTTGATTGCTTTATATTTAAAAGCCATAATTGTCCAGAGATGTTGGCTCCTAACTGGAGATTATTGTTAAAGGTGCCTTTTGTTGCTTTTCAAATATCTGCTCCACTTAATATCTCACTGGTTCTCAAAGGGCCTGATCCAAGCTCCAGTGAAGTCAATGGAAAGGCTTCCACTGATCCAATGAACAGACCCATAATAGTTAAACCAACTTCCTCTAATGCAGTGGTCCCCAACCATCTGAGGCTGCTGGGCGCCAGGGGGCGTGGCCGTTTGCCTGCTGGGACACTTAGGCGCCCGGGGGTGGGGCTCCCCCCATAGCTGCGCACCTGGGGCCGGCGCCCCCCCCGGCCAAGCGCCGCGCGCCCGAAGCCGCTCCGCCGCCCAAGCGCCGTGCGCCCTTCCCCCCCCCCCGCCAAGCGCCGCGCGCCCGGAGCTGCCCCCCCCTGCCCAAGCGCCACGCGCCTGGGGCCAGCCCCCCCCTCAATGCGCCACGCCCGGAACCGGACCCCCTCTCCAAGCGCCGCGCGCCCAGTGTCAGCTCCCCCCCCACCAAGAGCCTGGGGCCGGCGCCCCCCGAAGCGCCGCGCGCCCAGAGCGCGGGCGGCTAATTTGCGACGTTCCTGGGGCCGGCGCTCACTGTGCGCCATGCGCCCGGGCCGGCTCCTGCACCATACATAGTGCCACGTGCCCGGAGCCAGGCCAGCCCCGAGCACTTGGTGGGCGCACACAAATGGCCCCGTGGGTGCCATGGCGCCCGCGGGCACCGTGTTGGGGACCACTGCTCTAATGTAAATGCTACAGATGGGAAAGGTAGAGAGTGGACCAGGATTCCCCAACATAGACTAGATGAAGAATCCAGATGAGTAGAGCAAGTTGCATTAAAGATTTACTGATGTGGGAAAGCCTTTAAGATTCTCTCTCAAGAGTTAATATCTTGATACACTGACTGTTTCTGTCTTTGCTTGATACATTCTCACATCATATCAGATGTGTCCTTGAGGATATTCTGCAATTTTCTTCTTGGAATTGGAAGACCAAGTGTTCCTAATGCTATATCTTCTCCTTCACTGTCTCGCCAGTGAATGTAGGTTTGCTTTCTCTGTTCTCCAGATGAATGCAATATTAGAGTTTTGTGTTCTTTGATCTAAGAATAATCACTATTTTACTTAGGCAGAATTCCCTCTAGAATAGGAGTCAGAAACCTTTCCAAAGTGGGGTGCCAAGATGTAACACTCCTGCCCTGGGCTGTGCCATTCTCCTGGGAGGGAGGGGAGAGGCTCTCTCCACTGTGTGCCTGGTGGACAATCTGGGTCAATGCAAACCTTTCTGCGGATTGCCAGTTGCTAATGGAAACTCACTGTTAATTATATAATTACACTGGAGCTATTTTACTAGTGCTGCAGCTGGGGAGAATAGTTTAATTTAAATGATTAAACAGATTACATGTTTTAACTTTCTCGTGTTAGTTTATCCAACTTCATTTTAAATAAAGGAAAATATTATGTCCAACACAAAAGGTTTCAATGTTTTCTTTATTTATGGCAGGGGTGGGGAACCTTTTTTGGGTTGGGGTTGACTGATCCACAGAAAAATCATTTGGGGACCACAAAAGTGAGAAGCAAAAAAACCTCCTCCAGACCGCCCCCCCACCCTCACTGATGTGGACCCCAACTGAGACACCTCACTCCTCTGGCACTCCAGACCCCATGGGGTAAGGAGAAGGGACAGGGAGGACTGGGGTTCAGGGCTTCCTATAAGCCAGATTAACTCTTCTAGGGTTCCAGAGTTAGTGGATTTTGTGACCTCCCTTAGGCTCTGGGGTGGGAACAAAAATGAGGGGTTCAATGTGTGGGACGGCTGCCAGCAATTGTGATAGGGATGCAGGACAGGGTGAGGGCAGGATCTGGAAGGCAGTTTAGCAGCAGGAGAGGATGTGGGGTGGAGGTATGAGAGGGAGTTTGGGGGAGTAACACAGATAAAGGTGAGAGGGTGAGAATGCAGCCAAATAGGTAGTTGGAGAAAGAAGTGATGAATAAAGGAAAGTGCAACTCTGGCAAAGTAAAATTGTATCTCCCCCTCCCACCCCTCTGCTCCAGCCTCAGTCCCATGATCCTCCCTCACAGCCTGATCCCCTACATTGCCCTATGCCCCCTCAGTGCAACCACTGCCCTCTCCCATCCTGCCTCTGCAGCCTGATCCCCTGCATTGCTCCATCCCTCCTCAGTGAAACTCCTGCCCCCTCCCATCCTGCCCCTGTATCCTCCTTTGCCCCCACATCCCACACTCACCGGCTGGGCAACAGCGCTGGGTGAGGAGAGGTGGGGGAAGGGAGTAGAGTCTCTTCCTTGCATGGACCAGCCCTTTGTCAGCAGGCTGCAGCTCCGGAACTGGGGACAGGCAGAGCCTGGGGCTTCCCAGCACTGTCCCCAGCTTGGCTGGGTGCAGAGGAGCACTGGGGAAAGGGCTCCCCGAGCCCTCTCAGAGCCCGCGGGGAGCAGCCCGGCACCCCATGTGTTCAGGCCACCCAGCTGTGCCCCCTCCCAAAGCAAGAAGCCTGTAGCCAGGAAGGGGGACAGTTAATCACTTAGCTCCTAGGAGCTGCACCCCCAGGATGGGCAGGGGCAGCCCCAGGGACATGCATGTGCCTCTCCTGACCCCCTCCTCCTTCCAGCAGGAAACTGGAGCTAGTGCTCCAGCCAGCCGCTGTGCGGCTGAGGCTGGAACTGCAGCACGAGCTCCTGGCTGCATGACATCAGATACAGGAAACTTTTAGGAGTTGGTGCAATTAAGTTTTAACAGAAATGGTGTCAGGAATAATCTTTTAATTATCCTAATACTCCAAAAGAAATACTAAGACCCTCATTCCATACTCTAGATCCATGCAACTAAGGGTATGTCTACACAGCGGCGTTATTTCGGTATAACTAGCGTTATTCTGAAATAACATAGCCCATGTCTACACTACAAGCAGTTATTTTGACAATGTCAAAATAATGGGGAGCTGGAGGACTTCTTACTCCAACTCCTGTAACCCTAATTTTACGAGGAGTAAGGGAAGTATGAGGAAGAGTACTCTCTCTCAGACTTCCTGGTGTGTAGACAGAACCAAAAGCTGAAATAAGTTATTTCGACTTAAGCTACACAACTGAAGTAGCTTAAATTGCATAGCTTAATTCGGCTTTAGCCCTGCTGTGTAAATGTTCCCTAGAGAATATGTATTCAGGGAAATGACAGTTATATAAATTTTGTAAATAAGCAGGATTACATCAACCCCCCACCCCAACTTCTTCATCATTTTTTCTTAAAGGAGACAGCTACAAAACCTTAATAATTTGCTGATTACTCAGATCAAAGGGAGGTAATGGCATTACCTCAATGAGTTGCAATATTCAAGGTTAAAAGCTTTATTTTGGGATGAAATGTAATAGTTGAAAGATTTTCATTTTGTTAGAAAAAAGATTTGATACTTTAAAATTTTAATCAAGTATTTATAACTTCAGTTTTTTCAAAAGTATAGGGACAGACTTTCAGCTAGGTAACAGCTTCCATTAACCATAAAATCACAGGACTGGAAGGGACCTTGAGAGGTGATCAAGTCCAGTCACGTGCACTCATGGCAGGATCAAGCCACATCTAGACCATCCCTGACAGACATTTACATCCCTAAGTTAGCCAAACAACTAGTTTACTAGTCTATTATTGGACAGTCAACTAGTCCCTTGACTAGACCTAATCAACAAGGAGTAAAACAGAAGAATTACTTCTCATGTCTTGCCTAATATTTAATAAACTATGATAAAACTTATTAAACCCCCTCTGATTATCCTTTAAATTACTTTATATAGATTGATGGAAGAAACTAAGTGAGTCACCATTAATTCTAGTAAAATAAAGGTTACACCACCAGTGATAAAACTATAAATAGAGCTGACAAATATTGCTAAATATGAAGTATTAGAGAACTGCTTCTGCTCACTATAAAACAATAACAGAAATAGTACATGATGATGTGTAATCTCCAAGAACTATTGAACTTACCACACAACTGAAATTTGGAATCGTTGCATACTTGTAGGAGTATGGGTACAGCAACATCTGAGCATATGCATGAAAGGACAGATAGGCCTTTATTTGTTTCTGGCGCTTGCGAAGAAAGTGAGCTACAGCCTTTACTTCAGGCTCGGACTCAGGAAAAGGACCACAGTATGTGTCATCACATGGGTGAAGGGAAGCCCCCTCATCTACACATTGAAAAAAGAAAAACAACAGTGAATGCCCACAAACAATATGTAAGGGTCCAATTCTGATTTAACTAGAGAAAGCCTAAAGAACTGCACAGAGAACGTGCTACCTGGAAATAACTGAAGGAAGCAAATATCAAGAAGTCAGTGGAACAGAACACATTTTTATCCACAAGGAATATATTCTTGCCACAAGAATGACACAGCCAGGCCTCCCCCCAAAACTGAAATTGTAACTGGCACATAGCAATACACTGAACAATTCAGAACTTTTATTCTTCACAGCAAACTGAAATTCACTGTTTACAATAGGGTTAATAAGGATTTAGAATCTTATGGGATTATCCTGTTTATTAGAGGAGATATGTTTATTTTCATGATTCATTTAACACTGTAATTGGAGATGAAATATCAAGAAAGTGCAAAGTCTTTGAGATTCTGGAAAATAGCTATTTCTTGTAGCTGTAATATTTGACAGGAGCGAGACAGGATGCTCTAGAAACTTAGATTAGTTTGTGTGGTGCCCATCTGTTCTGTAGGGACCAAACCATCTGCCAACACCACAACCACTGCATACCCACATTTGCCTAAGCATAGATGCTTTTCAAATCCATGCTCATGATCTGAGAGTTATATCCTTATTTTTGAATATGCAGTTGGGGCTGGTGGTTTTCTTCATCATTTTGGTAATAATGTTGATACATTTTAAGTATCAAACTTAGTAGCTCTTTGTATTATCAAGGATTCCTGCAAAGCCCTGGTTTCCTTCCACTTAAAGTGAAAGACACTTAACATACAAAAGAAATGTATGAAACACTTCTTATGACATTAGCCTCGTAGCAGCAAGAAATATGGTAGACATGGTGTTATTGCTCTGCAGCTCTCTGTTAAAATGTGTAGTTATATGTAAAAACACATTTCATTTACCTCAGGCTAAGCCCAGAACCTGAGCTAAGACTAAAAAGTGCTCAGTACAACTCAGGAGGGAGGATACAGAAATGACTTTCACACTTCCTGATCCTGCAGCCGTCTTGGTCTCTGGCATAAATTAGAGCAGCCTGACGGTTGATCAATTTAATCCCAAGAGGCAGTTCCAGAAGTTTAGAATCATTAACATAAGGGACCCATAGGCATTGCACTTTTTTCCTAGCCTTGTCCCCCTACAACTAGTTGGGGTGACTGGTGAAGGTACCACTGACAGCTCATTGCCACCTCAGCCATTCTAGTATGTTAGGGGGAAATCCTCAAAAGTCTACCCTGGCAAATTAGTTTTAGACAAAAATCTGTGTCTGAATTTTTTAAAAATAAACCTTGTGAAACTACTAGATTACCATCTAGATCACCTCTGACAGATGTCTGATCACCTCTGATCGGCTTTTAAATATTTCCAATGATGGAGATTCCACAACCTTGCTAGACAAATTATTCTAGTGCGTATCCACCCTGACAGGAAGTTTTTTCTAATGTCCTACCTAGGGATGTAAAAGAGTAGTCCAACAGTCAACTACTCGATAATCCTAGGCTTAGTGGGTAGTCTAGTCAACTACTCACATTCCCCCCTCCCTGCTGCCTCTTTATCAGAGGCAGCAAGTGGGTGGGTGGGGAAGCAGGAGCTGGGAGGGGTGGGGAAGCAGGAGCTGGGAGGGGCAGGGGCGCAGTTCCCCACAGCACTGTCTCAGTGAGGGGCAGGGGTGCAGCGGCACTACCTTTTAAAAGTACTAAGAGCCAAGTGGCTCTGACTACATTTAAAAGGCAGAGCCGCAGAGATCTGGACCCGGCATGAGCTGGGACTGCTTGAGTCCTGGCTCGCGCCAAGTCACACACTGTGCCTCTGCCTTTTTACATTTAAACTGCAGACCCTGCCTTTATAGACTAACCGACTAGTCAATTGACTACTCAATTAGCTGATTATCCACAATTTAATATCCCTAGTCCTACCTAAGTCTTCCTTGCTGTAGTTTAAGCCTATTGCTTCTTGTCCTATCATCATATGTTAAGGAGAATAATTTTTCTCCCTCCTCCTTTAAAAAAACGTTCAGGTACTTGAAAGCAGCTATCATGTCCCTTCTCAAACTTTTCTTTTCCAAACTAAACAAACCCTGTTCTTTCAGTCTTCCCTCATAGGTCATGTTTTCTAGACTTGTAATCATTTTTCTCCAAATTCTCCACATCTTTCCTGAAATGTGGTGCCCAGAACTGGACACAATACTCCAGTTGAGTCAAAATCCTCAATAGTCTACCCTGGCAAGTTAGTTTTAGACAAAATCTATGTCTGATTTTTTTTAAAATAAACCTTGTGAAACTACTGTAATTTTTGTTTTTAATAAAAATTTCAAACAATCTTAGGTTTGACCCTCTGCTTCCAGATGAAGCCATATCTATACTGCAAATTGGTTTTAATAATGCCTACATTCTGACTGAACAGCCTAAAAACAGCTCCTCCCGCTCATAGAACCGGTGCAGAAAACAGAATGGAGAGCAGGCTCTAGGTTTCTTTCTGTGGGTAAGAATAGATTTTTCTGAACTCTCTCCTACAATGAAGTTGTCCTGTGAATGAATGACTTTGAGTAATACAATGAGCTCATTGAGAATTTCCATATTAAAAGTTCTTCTGACTTACAGACAGAATGAGGGGGAAAAAGAAATACAGTAACTGTCAACTATTGTCAAGAGTCAAAGTTATACTCACAAGGAGAAAATAGAAATACAGTAAATGTCAACCATCTGCCAGATTTTTGTATCCTGGAAGATTTGCTGTCTCAATAAAACATTGAAGAACATACTGAAAATGTGCAAAGCCCAAAATAAACTGGAAATGCTGTATTCTCACAGTTCTGAAATGTTGAGATCAATACCGTTCATTTTTGTACAGAAGCACTGAAGTAGGACTGAGGGTGAGATAAAGAACAGCACAAGCCTCAGACGTCCTTTCTCCTCCTACTTCTTCCACTATGAGGTAATCTTCTTCACAACCCAACTATATGGCAGACCTTAGGTGGAAATTCTGACCCTACCACCCAGTATCCTATGCTAAGTGTGAGTGAAGTCCTTTAAATTGTTTGGTTTATGTACTGAAGATTTGTCCCTAAGTACTTGCCTACTGTTTTTTGCTTCAGTCATTGTAGTGTGACAACTTAGCATCCGACATGGAGTAAGGAACTTTGGAGTTCTAATCCTGTCTCTATAGGTGACTGATTTGTGTATCCTTAGGCAACATACTGAGTTTTTTAATATTAATATTGTATTAATATTGTATTAATATTACAAATAAACAGTGCCTAATGGATCTGCATGAGGATCAGGACACTATTACATAATAAGACAGTCCCTGTCCTAAAAAGCTTGCCATCTATATACTCTATAATTTAAAACTGTTGCACTTTTTGTATCACCTTTAGATGCCCACTCCATACTTTAAACAAATAATTGTGTTTCCCATGAGCTACAAAGTGAAATTTACTAAGATCACGCATGAATTTCCTTTTCCAACCTTCATAGAATACAAAGGAACAGAGTAAAATATAGCATCAAAAGCTACACTAGAAGAGAAGGGAAAAGAAGGTGGCACAGAAGTCTTTCTTAACTCAAAGAAGAAGTTCCTGGTACCCAGCCATTTGTGTTCCCCACTGAGGGTATGTCTAGACTGCGGGGGTTTTCCGGGATACCAAAAGAGCAAAAGTGCTCTTTCAGAGAGCCCTGTATACCCCGGTCTACAAAGAATGAAGGCTCCTCCGAAAGAGGAGGCTTTTCTGCCATTTGGTCCTGTCTAGACCGGGCCAAATGGCAGAAAAGCCTCTTCCGGAAAAGCACTCAGAAAAAGCTACGCAAATTGCGGAGCGTAATTTGTGTAGCTTTTCCTGAAAAAAGTCTGTATTGTAGACCTAGCCTGAGGCAGGAACTACACAAAATTAGGATTTCTGCTCACAATGTACCTGCCCAGAGGCACCCATATGAATTTCAAACCCTGCTTGCAAACTGAAAAAAACAACAACCTGATTTAATTAAGAGGAGAATTCACAGCACAGAACTTTCACAGCACAGAACTTTAAACAGATCAGGACAACATAAGCATGAAAACATGATAATCCTTCCTCACCTCTGCTTCAGTCATTGTACTGAAACAACTGAGCATCTGACTTGGAGTAAGGAACTTTGGAGTTTTAAATCTGTCTCTATAGGTGACTGATTTGTGTATCCTTGGGCAAAATACTGAACTTCTATCAGTTTCTGAAAAATATTTTCTTCAAAGGGATGTTTTGAAGATCAGTAAGTTTATATTTCTACAAAAGTCCCTTTAAGTATGGATTGGAGGCTCATTGGGGAGCAGCCTGTTTATTTGGTAGAGAGAGGAGCAAGACTGAATCAATATGGGGAATAAATGCCTATTTCTTAAACTATAAACCCATTAGGGCAGGAATATGTTGGATTTTTTTGTACAGGGCAAAGGACATTGCAGGTACTCAATAAATAATAGTAATAAAACACAATGACATTCAGATATCATTGTTATAGGGCAGGGCTATTCATCATATGGCCCGTGGGCCACATGAGGCCTGCAGTGAGTTTGGGTTTTGCAGGGCTCAACACACGGCCCACGAGTGGGAGCCAAACCAAAAAGTAGTAAATATAATGGTCTTCTGTTGATATGCATTGTAGTAGTTAAATTCATGGACTGTCATTGCTCATTAAAAGTGTTGCTGTATGGCTGGAAGTCAGGTAAATATTACATTTTATTAATATCAGCTGAACTGACTTAAATGGGTCCTGTGTGTTGTGTAGTCTTGCCTTAATCTTTGTATTCATGCCGGTCAGTGTGAAAGAAGCTATTTGCACATATATTTGCATGTATATGTAACCACAATTAAGTTGCAGTCCTTGGCATGTGCTGAGAGTATCATTGTGACCCCCAGGGCTTCGAAAGTTGAGTGGCCCTGTTATAGGGCAATGCTTCTATTCTGCATTGAAAAGAAAGATCTCGCTCATTCAGAAAAAAGAAATGTCTTCCAAAATCAAGGAACAAATATTTGTATTTCAGTCTAGGGTAAGGGGCAAGGAAGTAAAGGCAAACTGAAATGAATCAGTTGGGGACTGAAAAAAATGTTTGTGGGTATCACAAGTATTCTAATAAGATACAATAAAATATCCCTCTAAAGACTCAACAAGAGAACTACTCACTCCAATGTGAAAGCAATAGTTTTGTGCCCATACATTTGTTTGTCCAAATTGTTTGAGGTTGGTGGTCATAAATTTAAGCAAAGAATGATTAAACAGCATGAGCTGTACCTTTATAATTATTCAGCTTTGCACCTAACACTCTAAAGTTACCCTAAATCTGGGGGTGGCGGCCAGCTTTAGGAATCTCTCTCCCCTAAATAGGGGATTCTCTTACCTTGCGTTGATCAGTTGTAGCTACTCTTATACCAAACCCCCTCCCTGCAGCAAGTGGAATGAGAGTTCTAACTTAGGAGTGATCTACACTACAGCACTAGATTAATCCACACCCATGCTGGATGTAGTTAAAATGACCTAAGTCTCCATGTAGACAGTGCTAGGTTGATGGGAGAATTATTTCATTGACGAAGTTACTGCCTCTTTGGAAGGAGCATTACCTATACCAATGGGAGAGCTCTCCTGCCTGCATAAGTAGTGTCTCCAGTGACATGCTACCATGGCAGAGCTGAGGCACTACCACTATGCTGGTGAAGAATTTAAAGTATAGACAAGCCCTCAATAATTCTAGGATAGCAGAAAAACCGTTCGAAGCCACAGGTAGCCACTTAAGGCTTGTCTGTACAAGGACATTCAGGAGAATTAAACCACATTAAATTTTACGTAAACAAGTCTTAAAGTAGCTATAAAATTGCTCTAAATTGCTTCTGGGAATAGTACAGTTTTGTCCAAAATCAGATGGCCTTTGCCTTGTCCCTCCTGAGCATTGTTGAGTGCCCTTTTATTGCAGTTCAGGACATGGGCCCACGTGTTTCGGCTCGAACACCAAAAAAGAAAGTGGGAAGTAACAGAATGGAATTGGATTGGAGGGAGGAAAGGAGGGAGATGGCAAAGATGAATTAACAAGAGAAGAGGCATGAAAGCAACAATATACATTTTTAAAAGATAGATTTAAGTGCTCATATTATGCAAAGGATGGTGTAAAAAACTGTAAGTGTATTTTACTCATTTTTTAAATGTTTCTCTTCTGTCCTTCCTGACTTGCCATCAGCATGATTAATGCTGCTTGTTTAAATTTACTTTTCTCCATAAAATCTGTAGAGATAAAAACGACAAACCACTAGAGGGCAGACAGTGGAGCTCTTCCTCCTAGCAGTGACTGTGTATTTGCTCATGCAACTAGTCTCACTGAAAGCAATGAGATTATTTTTATTATTTGTATTAGAGCAGTATCTAGAGCATTGGTCACCAACCAGGAGATCGGGATCTACTGGTAGATCTTGGAGCCTCTGACAGGAAATCCTAACTGGTTTGGCTAAGACGTTATCAAGCCCAGCACTTCAGCTGCCCTCTCCCCAGACTGCAGCGCATCTCCTGCCCTTTGCCTTGGAGCTGTCCCTTCAGGAGCCTCTGCTTTCTGTGCAGGGCAGGGAAAGGAGAGGTGGGGGTGCTGATGTCAGGGTGCCTGTATCCTATCTCCACAGAGCAGAGGGAGGCACAACAGGACTTGGGATGGAGTATGCTGGCTGCTTTTGGGAGTGGTGCAAGGACAGGGGTGAGCCTGCCTTAGCCCCACTGTACCACCATCCAGGAGTCACCTGAGATAAACAGTGAGCTGGTGCCCACATCCTGAAAACCTACCCCAGTCAAGAACCCCCAAGCCTCTGCCCTAGCCTTGAGCACCCCTGGATCCAAACAGCCTTCCAGAGCCTGCACCTAGAACCCCCTTTGACACCTCAACTGTCTGCCCCAGGCTCAGCTCAGAGCCCCTCTCACACTTCAAATCCCTTAATCCAAGACCAGAGTCTGTTCCCCAACTCTCTGCCTCAGACTAGTGAATGTGAGGGAGGGTGGCAGAGGGAGTGAGTATGGAGTGAGCAGGGGGAAAGGACTCGGAGAAGGGGGACAAAGGAGGCGGGGCCAGAGTATTTGGATTTGCGTTAGATCTTGGATTGCACTTAAATTCAAAATGTGATCTCATGCTTAAAAAGGCTGGAGACCACTGATCTAGAGGCTCCAAGCTGGCTCATGGCCCTGTTGTGGTAAAACACTTGGGCTGTATAAACACTGTATAAAACACTTGGGCTGTTTCTAGATTGCACCCCGTTTCCGTAAAAGGGATGCAAATTAGACACAGCGCAATTGCAAATGAAGCGGGGATTTAAATCTTCCCCGCTTCATTTGCATAAACATGGCTGCCGCTTTTTTCCGGCTCGGGGCTTTGCCGGCAAAAAGCGCCAGTCTAGATGGGGATCTTTCGGAAAATAAAGCCTTTTCTGAAAGATCCCTTATTCCTGATGTTAAGAGGAATAAGGGATCTTTCGGAAAAGGCTTTATTTTCTGAAAGATCCCCATCTAGATTGGCGCTTTTTGCCGGCAAAGCCTCAAGCCGGAAAAAAGTGGCAGCCATGTTTATGGAAATGAAGCGGGGAAGATTTAAATCCCCGCTTCATTTGCAATTGCGCTGTGTCTAATTTGCATCCCTTTTACGGAAAAGGGGTGCAATCTAGACACAGCCAATATGGACAAAGAGTAGGATAGGAAACACAAGTCAAGAGACTTGTCCAAGTACATGCAGTAAATCTGAGTTAGAGGCAGGAATAGAACCTTAGTCTTCCAGGTCCCAGTCCAATATCCTATTGTACAACACTGCAACTTGTTTATATTATGCAAGGGGATACATGAGTAAAGACACTACAATCTAGATTATAAAAATGCCATTTCCAGTTCAAAGGAGCCATTTCTAATAATCTGCTGATTATTTTGAACTTTATATTTATGCAAGATTTAGGTTAATAAAGTTTAAACTTAATCTCTATACAATTAGAAGCAGCTATTCAATTATTTTATAAATGTCTTCTAACAGACCCCTTGAAATACTAAAAGGCACTTTGTCTCACTAAGTCCAGCAAAACATCTGAAGTGTCTAAACCAAAACATTTTAGAAACATAAAATAAAAAAGTTAGGATTAAAAAAAAAATCCCAAACAAGCAAACAAACAGCAGTTCAGAAAATGTCATGAGCCACATTCACTATCATTCACCAGCTCATTCCAGCAACACCAAGCAAGCTGTTAAACTGGCTTAACTGGCTGTCTAAACTGGGTTTATAGCTGCTTTGTAACACTAGAGCAGTGCAAAGCAGTTAGAAGTTTTTAAGTAGGAGAACATACTTTCTCTGCTTTTGCCAAATTTCCCAGGGATAATGCTACATTAGGGTGAAATATGGGACCTGAAATTTCAGGAAAGTTGGTTTATTTTTTGAGATGTTAGGCAGAACGTTCACAATCAAGTCTACAATATAATACATGGGTGGCTAAATATACTGATCTTCCAAGCCACATATGACAATCTTCAGAAACCCAGGAGCTGGGGCTTACTTGCTGGGGTCTGGGGCTTCAGCCCTGTCCAGAGGCACCTGCTGGGGCTTCAACCTCACTCCTCCTGAAGCCTCAAACCCTGGCACACATATTTGAAAACTCTTCTCTCTGCTCAGTAGCAGCCAAAGGTAATGCTTAGGGGGATGTGTGGGGTCATTTGCTTCCCCACAAGATTTTTGCCAGGGTTTGCTGGCTCTGCTCAGTCACATGGTTCCACAGGGCCCATTCCCTGTACCACAGCTGCTGCAGCAGAATGAGGCAATGGCAAACAGCTGGGAGATACTTGAGGAGCAGCTGCTTTCACTGCTGCCTTTTGGGCAAAGCTTAAGCAGTGGCCCCTTCTGGCAGCTCTCAGTTGTTTGCCATTGCTTCTCCACATGGAGTTAACACCTAGAAGCTGAAGGAAGAGACTGCTGAGAGCATGGGGGTGGGGAGGAGGGACAGAACTCAAGCTGCTGGGAGGAGAAAACCTTTAAATAGTGACTCCCACCTCTCAAGAGGCACCAGTTGTCTCTAGCAGACATCCTTAGCTTCACAATCACACTGGTGGGCAGAAGCCCTGAACTCCTCCTCATCACCAGTCTGGTACACAGAGAAGAGGGAAGAGAGGCATGCCATGAGGTGCACTTTAACTTGAAGAGCTGCATGTGACTTGTGAACTGTGGTTTGGCCACCGATGATATAACAGGACACTAACTTCAATCTTAACCATGGAGAGGCTCCTGCCACTGTAGAATGCTCTAATCTGCTCAGTGCGCTGGATAGTTAAACACAGGATGACGTTATCCACATTCAGGTTATTTCCAGACTTACCACACCATTTCACTTTCCAGTTCCGATTAGCATCTACACCATGGCAACGAAACTGTGAGTTCTTTGACCTTGTTTTTCTCCAAAATCGGTCCTAGTTATTTTTAAAATAATGAAAATAATTAAATATCTCAATAAAACTATGTACATAAAGCAAATCTTAAATGCTGAAGATGCTCAGTGCAATATTTTCACTTTGTTACAAGTCAATTTAAATCCCGAGGTCTTGTAAAATAAAGTGGTGGATCAGAACTTATAGCATGCAAATGAGATTTCCCATATAGTCACTCCATCTTTTGATCTTAATATGTTTTCAGATACATGGGCCAAACTACTTACATTGGTCCAGCTGAAATTATATCCATCCACGTTAAATACTGGCATGATGTAGAAATACAGCTGATTTAGCATCCTTCTCATGGCGGGATCGCTCTGGTATGTGTGAAGAGCCTACAGGAGGAAGTAAAATAGAAGTAGTTTCTATAATAAAAAGAGTTTGAAAATGAATTGTAATTGACAGCCAATCACACGACCATAGGCAGTTAATAGTACTGCATGGTTTACTTCTGTAACAGGCCTTATTCTGTTATTGCTATTCCAACAAAGGTGCTTGAATGGAGGCCAAAAATGAAACAAATAGAAGCACAGTAATAAGAATATACTCAGAAAAGACTTTCTAAAGGAGATCATCTTATCAGTTTCAGACAGGCAGGAGAATTCTGGAAGCTATTTGCTCTAAACAGGGACAAGTGCACTGAGCATGGGTGAGATACTTGGGCAAAGGAGATAAAAGTCAATGGGCCACATCCTCAGCTGGCATGAACCAGTTTAGCTCCTACCAAGTTGATGGAGCTATGTCAACTTGCAACAGCTGATGATAGCACCTAATATTGTCATGGTACTTGAAAAGATATCAAAAGGCAAATGACAAAGGTTACCTTATAGGTGAGACAAAGCTCTCAAATTCAAAATCATCAACCCATGTTACTACTCCACGTATGTTGGGAGAATCCTGTAGCCTGCTCCAAGCCTGTGTACCTTAGGTTGGTCCAGTAATTGAAGGTGGAGGAAATAATTCTTCTCCTCTGCCAGATTCAGAATTCATTAGCCCATGAATGTGCTGCTCTCAACAAAGTTCTGGTCGGTCCATGTATTTGCAATTTCACCAGCCAGACTCCTCCATTGTATGCAGAAGTGTATGATCTTTGTGTAACTACCCACCATCACAGGGTGTTAACTGCAGTGTTAAGGCCCCAATGCAGCAAAGTGCTTAAGCATGCACCTAACTTCGAATGAAGATGGTGTAACACCCAGGCATGCTATGCAATGTACCCACATGAGTTCCATTTTACTGAGGGCCCTCAAGGCCCACAGAGGAGTTGTGGTGGGGGAGCAGGATTTATTTAAAACCACTGAAAGCTTAAATTATTGTTGCTCACAAATGCTAGGGCTACAGTATTAGGGAACTGCCAGATTCCACTGGTTTCTGTCTCTCATTTTTTTGGTATCAGTATTACTAACATGTCACGCACATAAATAAAGCAAGGGCATGTGAAGTGAAGTCTGTGCTGACTGTACACAATGCTGACTTTAAAATCTGTGTGTTCCCTCTGCATCCAATCAAAACACTGCTCTGGTTCAATCGGCACACACCACAAAATCTAAGTACACAAGCGCAGTTAGCAAAACTACCCTGTCTTGGGAGACTGTCTTGGTTTCAATAGCCTTGTGGTTGATTGAGAGGAACGAGGGCCTCTCATGCCGCCCACTCATTAGCCTAAGTTGACCATTGCTGTCTTAAATATAGGCATTGGAGTTTCAAGTATGCCTGAAAAATGTTTGCAAACAAACTTTCCCTGCCATTTTGGGGATGTACTAGAAGCATCTACAGGCACTAGATCCAAAATAGCAGCACACTGAGGAACCTCTGGTCTGTTACTGCAAAGTTGTGTAAAAAACCACAAGAGAGACTTGCCCTATCTTGGAACAATTTCTTACTGGAATGGTGAACAGAAGGGGAAGTTACATGTGGATTGTATGGAAGTTAGGTTAGAGGAAAAGAGAAGGGGTTGCAGAGTCAGCAACCAGATTGATATGCCAGAACAACCATATGCAAGAAATCCAGAAAGCCTGCATGCCCAGCCATCCACTGAGTGCAGGCAAGCACAGCGTCCTGGGGACAGGATTTCTCTGCAGCAATTCAGCTTCTAGCAGCATTGGAAGATACACAACGGCTACATGTACACTGGCATGATTTTCCGGAAATGCTTTTAACGGAAAAGTTTTCCGTTAAAAGCATTTTCAGAAAAGTGCATCTAGATTGGCAGGACGTTTTTCTGCAAAAGCACTTTTTGCGGCAAAGTGTCCATGGCCAATCTAGATGCGCTTTTCCGCAAAAAAGCCCCGATCGCCATTTTCGCAATCGGGGCTTTTTTGCGGAAAACAAATCTCTGCTGTCTACACTGGCCCTTTTGTGCAAAAGACTTTTGCCCGAATGGGAGCAGCACAGTATTTCCGCAAAAGCACTGACAATCTTACATGAGATCGTCAGTGCTTTTGCGGAAATTCAAGTGGCCAGTGTAGACAGCTAGCAAGTTTTTCCGCAAAAGCAGATGATTTTGCAGAAAAACTTGCCAGTCTAGACACAGCCAACATGTTTACTGAGAGGAAAGGCAAGACGATCCATAATGGATTCAGGGTCCGTTGGTCCCAAGCTAAGCCTCGGAAGCACTTAGAAGGGAGGAATAAGTAGTCTGTACTAAGGATGTTAAGTATTGATTAATTTACTAGTCAAGTAGTCGATGGAATTTCCATTGACTACTCGACTAGTCATTAAGAAAGGGCATTTTAAGCGCTCAATTCCGACTCAGGCTGCATCTCAGCACAACTGCTGGCTGCCACTCTGCACTCTTAAAGGGACAGAGAGGAGCCAACATGCATTCTCTGGTCCCCCACCGGGTCTCAGGACCACCCTCACGCTGCCACTCTGCATTTTTAAAAGCAGTGGCAGCTGGCTGCCCCCCACACCACTGCCCTCACGCTGCCCTCATGCTGCCAAATAACACCGGCTCCTCTCTGTCCCTTTAAGAGAGAGAGAGAGAGAGAGAGAGAGTGTGTGTGTCAGAGTGATTGAATAGTCGATACTGCTACTCAATAAACTCCTGCTTATCAGGTAGTTGACTACTCCTTCACATCCCTAGTCTGTACCACTAGGAGTACTCCAAGTGGCCACGTGAAGGGCTACTCAAGCATTTATACCTAAAATTCTGCAGAATGGGTGCCTAGCTTTTGAAAATTTGACACTTAAATTGTATTTTTTTGGCTATGTTAACCCCAGGAAATGTTTGCCCATGTGCTTTCATCCCCAAAATTTGATTTCAGAGTCTGTTCAAATTGCTGTTGAGACACAGTGTCAGCTGCTAATAGGAAAGGGGATAAACAGTCACCTATAATGTATGCATTTTCCTCACTGTCTAAATTGTCCAGCATTTGGAAGTTCATTTTGAAACCCCCTTTGAAGCTAAGCAGTACTGCCTCACATAAGCAGTTCCAATGAAATCAAGGGTCTACTATCAAAATACTTTTCTGTGTAAGAGTTGAAGAAATGGGCTCTCATATGTCCCAAAGGGAAAATGGGACATTGTGTGGGGATGGTCCAAGGCCCCTGTAATCCCGATGTGAGGCTGGGATCACTGGAACCCTGCCTAGCCTCTCTGAGGTCCTGCCTTCTGCCCCTGCAAGGTGCTGGCATAGCTTCTCTCCCCACCCCCGCACACTTTCCTTTATGCTACAACTCACTTTTTTGACAAATGTGGACATTTGTCCCATTTGCTCTTTGATCAAGTTGGCAAAAGCAAATAGGAAAAATTGCCTCCTCTGAGAAAAAAGTCAGGACAGCTGGGACAGAACTTAAAAAAGGGACCATTCTGGCCAAAACAGGACATATGGTTACTTTAATTCCCATGGAATATAAGAGTCTATTCTTCCTCAGTAAAGAGACATTTATGAGCAACAATGGGAGTTTTCCTATGTTTCTAAAACTAACCTAGCTCTTTATTAAGAGAGGTATTTGCAGAGATGATGTGCCTGTAGCTACTATTCCAGACATGTGGACACAGACCAGCAGCCAAGTCCCTGCTCTAAACTCTTTATTCCTATTATCTGTGGTACTCCATCCCTCCATGCAAGTTGATACATGTATTGAAGAGAAACATGCTCAGCAGCTGAAAAGTCTCTGAGTGTACTGGTGTTTCAATGTCCTCGTGATTGACAACACAGACATCTACAATAGTGAGTATCACTGGAAAACTCCTCCTACAGACACAACACAGCTGCAGTGATACTTTTATTTTATCAAAATGTATTCATGTGATAAAAAATGAATAGCGGCAATCTGAATTAGAGTAATTTTTACCTTCAGAAGATTATTGCAGCTTGTCAGGAAGATGCAGCTGACAAGTTTAAAACATACAACAAAAACAGCATATCTCCCAACACTAAGAAGCTAGCACTAAGAAAGAAATGTTCTTTCTTTCTTCCGTTTTTTTTCCTGCAGAACAAATGTCATATTAAAGGAAAAATACTTTACACATTTTTGTTGTTGTTGAATAGAACTGACTTACCATGGACCAAAGAGAAAAAAAAAATTAAAAGCACAGTAATGTTTTCCATAGCTCTTTATTTAAAAATGCCTTAATCATCAAATGCCTCATTGTGGTGACAAGAAGATACTAGACTCTACTTTTTTTTATCATTTGCTTAAGAGTTTATCCATTAAAAATTACACTCATAATGTGGCATGATCCTGCAAATCCATGCTACCATGTACAGAGCTTAGCTCAATGGAAATCCACTTGCACTGGTAAGCACTGTAGGAAGTGTTTGCAAGATCAGGCAGAAATATATAGCATGGGGCTTTTTGGCTGACGTGGTATGTTATACGTACACATTTTCAAATAGAAAAAATATTCAGAGCAAGGTCAGAGACAAATCATTTATATCTACTCTGACCCGGCATAACAAAAGCCACAAACATGTGCACATGGGTATGTGCACGCGCACACACAAACACACGCACAATTTAGAAGAGCCTTTCCCAAAGGGAAAAAAAGAACACAATTTAGAGGACAGTATTCTGAATTGTGAGGCGTGGGACAATCTTTACACCCAAGAGACAGACTCAGACAAAGAGAGGCATTCTCTGATTGCCAGCAAACTGCAGTCGGCCTGTGGTCTCTAGGGGTATGTCTAAACTACATGGCTCCGTCAACGGAGCCATGTAGATGAGGGAGGATGACAAAGGGAAATGAAGCAGTGATTTAAATAATCGCTGCTTCATTTAAATCAAAATGGCCACCGCGCTACGCTGATCAGCTGTTTGTCGGCACAGCGTGGCAGTCTAGACGGGGATTGCCGCTTAATTTCCCTTTGTTGTCCTGCCTCATCTACATGGTTCCATCGACGGAGCCATGTAGTCTAGACACACCCCAAGAGCACAAATTAATATAAATAAACTAGGGCTTTGCCCGGTGCTCACTATGCTCTGCATCCACCTTGCTGCTACGCTTGTCACCCCCCTTCTGGCTACTATGCTTGCCAATCTCCCCCATCTGGCCGCTATGCTCGCCACTCCCCCCCACCTCCGTCTGACCGCAACTCTTGCCAACCCCCAACTCTCTCTGGCCACTATGCTCACCAACCAATGTTCCTGCTAAGCGTCTCCATCTATGTGTGGAATAAATTTTATGTGAACCAAAGCATTTGCAGATGTGCACCACCAGTAGAAACACTTGTTACTGGTTCTGGGCACTGTGGGTGCTCCGCTAATCAGATGGGCGGCATTTGAATCTCTCCTGGGCACCCGCAGAAGCACCCATCTTACAGGGAGCACTGTCGTCAACCCCCTCTTCTCTCTGGCTGCTATGCTCGCCAACCCCCCTCTAACCATCCAAAAAACCCCAACCCTCACTGATTTGGCCCCCAACTAAAACACCTCACTCCCCTGGTGCTCCAGCCCTATAGTGAGCGGAGGGCCAGGGGCGGGGGGGTTTCAAGGCCTCAGGCCAATTAACATCTCCTGGGGTTCCAGGGTTAGTAGATTTTGTGGGCCCTCTTAGGTTCTGGGGTGGGGCCAACATGACATGTTAAGAGTGCGGGACAGGGCTGACAGTGAGTGGCATAGGGATGGGGATGCAGGATCTAGGCAGGAGGAGGGGTACAGGAGGGGTGAGGGTGAAGAGTCTAACCAGGAGGGAGAGTGCAGGAGCAGGCTGGGAGTAAGGTGTCTGGCCAGGAGGGAGGGTACAGGAGCGGGATGGGGGTAGGTATCTGGCCAGGGGAGACGGTGCAGGAGTGGGCTGGAAGTGGGGGTCTCGGTGGAGGGGGTGCGTGATGGGGGAGGAGGCGTGGTGTCTCAGCTTGGGGGGGATGAGTGAGCGGGCTGGGAATGCAGGGTCTCAGCAGTGTAGTGAGTGAGCGGGCTGGGGTGTGAATTCTCAGCAGCATAGTGAATGAGTGGGCTGGGGTGTGGGTCTTGGCAGGGTAGTGTGAGTGTACTGGGGGTGCAGGGTCTAGGCATGAGGGGAGGTGGCTACTTATTTGCTTTTGCGCGGCTCCCAACACCTTGCCCCAGGCACTGCCTCCCACTGCTCCTATCGGCCAGATTCCAGAGCAGTGGAAAAAACCTCCAGGAAGCATGTCCCTGTGCTCCTGTTCCCCCAGCTGGGGGAGAGGGAAGGAAAGTGGCAGCGCGCACAGCTGCTTCTAGCTGGGCTTCTTCCCTGCAAGCTAGATCCAGTGGGGAGTCTTGGGGCTTTCTCCCCTCCCCCAAAGGAAACCAGTGCTGGTGCTTCACCCTCACGGGGCAGAGGATGGCTGGAGTGCCAGCACAGGCTCCGTGCTGTAGGAGAGTAAGGGGGGGCTGACCTGGAGCTGCAAAAAAATCGTATTTGGCTCAGCAGCCATAAATTGCTGACTCCTGGGAGGTGGGGCTTTTGCTGCCAGAGAGTGTGAAAGCACGATGATGTCATTCTGTTGGCCGGTGGGAAAAGCTTTTTTATATATAGAGGGATATCTGAATATTGACCATGTTACCTACCAGCCCTGTGCTCTTGGGGAGCCAGGGAGTGACACTCATTGAAACCCTCCACTTCCCCATGGCCTCTGCTAGAATCAGACAAAGCAATGAAAAGGCCAGAGAAGACACACCTGTATTGAAGATAGAACAGAGGGACATCTCATTAGCATACAGAATGGAGACCAGCTCTTCCAAGGCAGGAACTGCAGTGAACTATGGGATACCGAAAGCAGAGAAGCACTGCCTGATGGGAAATCTCTGCTCCAGATGCTAATGAACCCAGGCCTGCTCTCGCTCAAATTAGTGATTATCAGACCAATTCTAGTAATGATCCTATTGACATCCAAAGTACTGAAACTGCCTAGTTGCATTGTGATCTCGTTTAAGGAACATCACCCATAACCAGGTGTGATCAGTCTCTATTGTCTCGTCTCTGTTTCTCTTTGAACTATAGTCCTATCTCTATAAAAACTCCTACGCTTGTGTAAGAAAAATGGTTCTGATACCTGGATTTAAACTGCAGCAGTTCCATTGAGACTTCTTCATCTCCTGTCTGATTGTGCTGGGGGCTCTGCTCTGCTTGTCTCCTGCCCTCTGGACCCTCAGCTCTCATCACCATCTAGGAACCCCAATCAGTGCAAGCTCTAAGGAGTGGTGAGGTCTCTCTCTTTTCCCCCCTCCCCCACTACCTCTCTCTAAGCCTAGCCTACTGACTCTGCCCTATGTAAACTGTTATATGGTTAGCTAGCCCTAACATTTGTAATCAGTTTCAATTTAGATTTAATATTGTAACTGTTATGTGTGTTTAGCTTCCTATCACTACCCAGAAATAAATAACTTTCGTTGTTAAGCTGGTTGCTTTTCTCTCTCTTTCTCTTTCGCTCACTCTTCCTCAAGGGGTGTTGTTTTGGCTTCCCCATTCGCTCTGTAACAATGCTTCTTGTACCCAAGCTAAAGATCCCTGAAGTGCACAAAATCCTGTGGGGTTTGCTCATCGTGTGGTTTACCAGTGAATGATTGTGGTGTGAAAGTGAGGATAGGGGGTGCTGAACCTGGGGGCTTATGAGGATGGCAGCTTAAAGTGCTGTTTAATCCAGACCACTGAGCGCAAAGGCTCATGAGGGTGCAGTGTGGCATTGCTGTTAACCCAGCCTGCTGAATCCAGGGACATATGAGGGGTCAGCTTGTGAGTGCTGATTATCCAGTCCTCTCAGCGTGCTCTGTTAGTGGGTGTGAGTGTCTGTGTGTGTTGCTAAGGTGGGAAGAACCCCATCCTGAGGAACCTAGTTCCTGCAGGAGAGCTCCAGTGGGAGGGGGAATTGGCAGCAGGGAGAATTCAGCTCCATATGAGAGCACAAGTAAGCACAAGCAGCATACTGATAGAATTGTTAACATCCCCCGCGCCCCATAAGAGTAACCTTAATAAATGAGCATACCCCAGAGTATTGGGCAAATCTGGTAACAACCATCTTAAATACACAGGACCGTATTCTTTGACTCTAGTATTGTTGAGAACCAGATTGTGTCTGGCTGCCTAGCGTAAGCAGGGTAGGCAGGAAGGGTGCAAAAATCCATCAACTTATGTAGCCAGGTTCTATTGTAGTCCACAAGCTCTCTCTCTATGTGCTCCACTTTTGTCTGGAAATGGGTGACAGGGGAGGATCACCTGAGGATTACCTGTGTGTTCCCTCCCTCTGGGACAGCTGGTATTGGCCACTGTCGGCAGACAGGATACTGGGCTAGATGGACCCAGTATGGCCATTCTTATTGGGCACAAGACACCCCAAAGGGGGAGAGCTGGGGAAGAGGCAAAGCGGGCAGAGTGGAATATGCAGAAGAAGTTCCTCTGAAGAGTCTCCTGTAGGGCTGCAGGAGAAAGTCTGTCTGCTTTAGGCAGAATTCCTCCAACATCTGCTCAATGCAAGTAGGTGCCTAAGTAGCACAGGGATGAGCCCTAGTAAGCATTGACTGTGACAGCCACTTTAGCCAGAATTTAAGGATACAATCAGAAATGTACTGAAAGGGTACACCACAATAAAGTTTTATGACAGTTTTTTAACACTAAAATACATTTTAAGAAGTAAATACTTCATCTTTCATGAATACAAGTTTAATTTTTATTTTCTTTCCAGATAAAATCAAATGGGGGAGAAGAGGCAAAAAATGGCAGATGACAAGAATCTGTCTTTCTGCTATCTACAGAAATAGCAAGCAACTTGGTAATGCAGGTTACACCACGCTATCAGAACATGACACCTCTCCTTCTTTTCCTCACATTCTGCTTTTTTTTTCTGCTTTAGAAAAAGGAACATAAATTATAACTCTGGTATATCTACACTGGTTAGACCCTTTTATTCATGACTTGCACTTTTTTTTTATCTTCAGTAAAGACTTGTGTTCACTAAAAATTTAGAGAGCTAGAATATGACCTTAAACTAACACAACATTGACTACAACTTTGCTGTCACACGAGACAGCCACAGATGGTATTATGCTAACGGGTTGTGGGTAAACCTTGGTTCCAGTGGGATTTACTCACAACCAGCTGCATGATGTTAAAACACAACTTATCGCGGTATACTGTGACAGCAGCATCACATTAGTAAACAGGACTCAAGGTTGTGCTCTAGCTCAATGTAATTTTCTAGTGAAGACAAATTCTTAAACGGTCCTCAGTAGAGATGGTCTATTCCACAAGCTGACTTTTTATAGCTAAGAGAGCCTGAATGAGATGCCTTCAGCACCAATTAATGTCTTTCTCAGTTTGGTCACATGGGTTGCTATGAAGCTCTCCCTTTAATATGGCCTGCTCTTGCTGCCTCCAGTGTTCTCAGCTCTTGCAAGAATAGAGAATAACTTCTCTGTTTTTGGAAAAGCAAATTGTTACAGAGTTTTTGGCCCTTTAAGTGGATATGGGCACAGCTCTACCAATGCTACATTAGTTGGAGGAGCTTTCCTGGCCCTTTCTGCCTGCAATCAGTATTGAGCCAGAGCGTATAGATGTCCATAAAACTTCCTTCCTAATGGACTGTGTTTTCTTAAAAACAGATTGAACTTCAGAAGGGATGGCTTGCTGGCTGCATACACCCTTAAAAAGGGTACGTACAAAAAATCGCAAAGAGCTGAAAACATACTGAGAGAGCCCTGTGAAGATATAAAATTGCTATCAACATTTGCATCTGCATGGATATAAAATGTGTGTTTGCTAATCTGCAGGGTTGTAGATACAAAATTTGTATCCACATCTGCAAAAATGAGCCGTGGATATCCGCATCCACACCCGCAGATGTGAATATTTGCTGGTATAAAGCGGATATCCACAAATTTGCAGAGCTCTGCTTACTAAAGCTTGCAGTGCTTCTGGAGCTCTTGTTAAAATGGCTAATTATTTATTGAGGAAAATAACATCCCAATCCAAATATTTTAAAAGTTGATTTTTTTTGTTTTTGTTTATTCTGGCCAGAAACAAAGATTATAATGGATTCCTTTCCTTTTGTGCTTTTCTAAAAATTGGTATTATACATTGCTCTGAAGAAGAGGGATAGAGGAAATGAAGTATGTGAACAAATATGATGCATGAGAGAGTGACAGTCACATTCATACGTTCATTTACTCTAAATAAATTCCGAGCTATACACATTTTAATTAAACACAGAAATCATATGTTACATATTTAGAGAAACAGTGATGCCAGTAGTATACTTCCTGCTGTGAACTTTAAAAGAAACCTTATTTTAATTTCCTGACTGTAAAATGAATTTAAAGCACTAGATTAAAAAAGATAGGTACTGGTGGGAGTACTGTACCTCAGATTGCTTATTTGCTATACCCTGCTTTGCCTCATTTCAAGACTGGGACTTGGCTTCCAATCCTGCAGGCTGCTCGGCACTTGCAAACTCTTATACCAGCATGGAGTTCTAATAAGGTATGCCTTCCCTGCACAGTAAGCTCAGGTGACTGGGTATAAGCAGCAACATTACAAGGTTATATCTGTGTTATCAGGTCCGCACAGGTTCCTGTGCTCCCTCCTGTGCACTGCTAGAATTTCTTGAGCCATAGCCCGTGGTTTTTTCCACAGCAGTAAGCAGAGTTGTTCTATCATTCTTTCCCAGGGAATTTTGGGAGAGCTTTTCTGTCCTTCTAGGCATGTGGGAGAATTATGGGAAGGCACTCGAGGACTAGCACCATTTGAATGGTTTAGCCTGCTTCCTCACTGCAAAGTGGGCAGATTACCTGCCTGACTCTCTGGCTTTAGCCTACAGCCCGACTGAGTTACCTGATGTGGGCTGAAAGTATATTGTGGTTTAGAGTATATTGTAGCTATGTCTACATTGCCCGTTTTGCACAAAAAATATGCAAATGAGGCGAAGCATGGAATATTAAGTAATGAGGCTCCGTTTTTGCGCAAGAGGCTTTTGTGCAAAAAGGAGCTGTCTACATGGTTCCTTTTTGCGCAAAACCCCTCTTGCACAAGAGCTGTTCTTCCTGAAAAAATGCGGAAGAATGGCTCTTGCACAAGAGGGGCTTTTTGCACAAAACCGGAGCCTCATTAATTATGCAAATGAGGTGCAGCAATAGTCCACGCTTAGCCTCATTTGCATATATTTTGCACAAAATAGGGGCAGTGAGTGTAGTGAATATACCCTTAAAGTCACCACGGCTAATCCGTGGGTGTGGGGGTCTGACTTCATGTTAGTTCTTGCAGGATCAGGAGTTACAACCATCTAATGGGCCAGAAAACCAGTGGCAACTTTCCAGAGCAAGTCAAAGTGTTGCTACAGTGTGGGCTCGAGAGGCTCAAGGAAGGAGGAAAATAAGTGCTATAGGAAGACATTTGCACTCCCCTCACCCATATGTATGTATATGAAGGATTTTGAGCATTATTTGACTCTTTTTGACTTGTGCTGATTCAAAGTGACGAACATTTGGCAGGAAAAACCTTAAATAAAGGCCTTAAATAAAAGTCTTACAAATTTGCCACATGCCTGAACTGAGCTCAGAGTGAAAATAAAAGTAAGTAGTTTCATGAAAAAAAATACTGATGTACTGGAGCACAGAAATGAAATGCTGAATTTTAGCTGGTTTCATTTCCTTGCCTTATTGTTTGAAGAATGACAGAGGGAAGTGGAGTTTATTTGTGAGCATGTACGTGATGTTTACACTCCAGATAAATCAGAGTTAAGGGAAAAAATCATGTGGAGTGGGGCCAAAGAAAAATTCATGAGACATTGAGTGTTCAGAGGACTCAGAATTCATCATTTTGGGCCAAATTGATCCCTGGTGTTATTCCATTCATTCCAGTTTAATTACAGTTTAATTATTCCATTCACTCCAGTTCAAATTAGAATGAATTTGTCTTCTTCACTCTCTAGGTTTTAAGGAAATGGATACTGCCAGATTGTTCCACCAAAGTAAGTGCTGCATTTGGCATGGACTCATCTGGACCATTATTAACATATCAGTTTCCACAGTGTGGGCTTTCTGAACAGACTCCCATTCCAAATCTCTGCCAATACATGCAGGGCATGGTTTTGTGAGTGCCTAGCTTTGTCTAGTGTAGCAGTGCAGGGGTCACAGTCCCACTCAGGTTTAGCTCGGCTGTCCCTCTATTATGACAGAATGGTGACAAGATTAAATCAGAATGATGCTATGACCAGGTTGCAATGCCGAGAGTGCAGAGCTGGACCAAGCTTTGTGCTATGGGGTGAATACAGACTGCGCAATCTCTTTACTATTTCTCCTGCATGAGCCTGCCTCCCATCTATAACCTACCCATGAGGTACTGGTGGGTCATGAACCACAGTTTGGGAAGCACTGCTCTAACGCAAAAAATACTGTAAGGTATTGAACACTTACTTCTTTTACAAACCATTGGCAGAAGGCAGGACCAATCCATTCTCTTGCATGAATGCCACAGTCTATCCAGACAGCTCTCTTGTAAGGCCGTGATCTTTTACCTAACTAAAATAGTAAATGTTCACTGTTATCACAGCAGGTTTTAGTGCTTACTGACATAAACTGAGCAACGATAGCAGAAGTGAACACAGTTCACGAGATACAATAGACATTTTGAACTTTTCTTGTAAACAGTTACAAAAGAGATACAGATCATTATTTTGGAATTCTAGGTATCAACCATGCCGATCATTTGAAGATTACAAACTGCAAAAGTCACAGGGAAAGCCTTATATTGAGGAAAAATTTCCTTTTATGTCACTTGGAGCAGGGCTAGGGCAACTTACAATTGGAGAATAATCTTAAATTTCCCTGATATCAGCATGTGATATGAAACCAAAGTTTTAAGAAATTAATGAGAAAGGATTCAAGGAAAACATATTTAAAAGCAGTGGCTTTTCCTTTATAGGCCTTGGATAATGTTGAGCATAGAATCCCTACATTTCATCATCAATAGCTCAACAAGAATTATGTGTGGCACAATGATCAGAGGAGGTCCAGGGTTTCTTGTGGTCCATTTCTCCTTCAGTGTAATCACTCTAGAAGTCAGCTATAAACACAACATTTTCCAACTCCCTTAAAGCCCAATCTTGCTTGCTTTCCTCGTGCAAATAATGCAGTAAATTGCAATGGGAGTATCTGCAGATATAAAGCCAGCAGGATTTGACTTTTCACTTTCTTAAAAGTGAACTATTTTCTCAAAGTGTATTACATTGTTCATTAAGGACCTGATCCAGAGAGGAGCTGAATTCCCACAAATCCCTCTGACTTCATGTAATGGATCTGGTGCTCAGATCCTCTCATATAAACGTGCTCTGTGAAATAAAGTGTTTGATTTTGGTTTCAGGTGTTAAATATAATAACTTTAACTATATTTTCTTTACCTTTAGTACAAACAGAGGTCTCCCTTCATATGATTTTCCAATAGAGAACATATGAATAAGATTTGAATGGGTTTTGTTCAGATGATACATCCAACTTTGAATCTGAAAATACAGGCATGAAATCACTGCTCAGTCATTAACATTTCTGGGAAAAAGTCATTAAAGTGAAGGAGGGGAGGGAAAGGATAGTGAGACCTGTCAAGAATATGTTGTTTTCCACTTGTGTCCTATCTGTCACTTAGCTTGTGAGCATGTGGAACTGTTTTTTTGTTTTGTTCCATGTTGGTACAATGCCTAACACAGTGGGGCCTCGAGCCTTTAAAAGGGTTCCTAGGTGCTATTTAATACTACTTTTACTACAATGACTAAGCCCACAAGTATGGTTTTTAATTTGGTCTTTCATTTTGTACTATCTCTGTTCTCTGATAAATGCTCTAGACCAGGGGCAGGCAATAACTGGCCTGTGGGCCAGATGTGGTGCGACAGGGTTAGCCCGTGGTTGGCTTCCACCTACACCTCAAATTTCACAAGAAAAAAAGCAGAAATTTCAAAACCTCCTAGACAGAGAACGTTCCTTTTGACTTCAGTGAGAGATTCATAGAATCACAGGATCCTAGAAAAGTAGCATTAGAAAGGACCTAGAGAGGTCATCTAGTCCAGACCCCTGCATGGAAGGAGGACCATGTAAACCTAGACAATTCCTGAAAGGTGTTTGTCTAAATTGTCCTTAAAAACCTTCGGTGATGGAGATTCTACAATCTCCCTAGGACAATGATTCCAGACCTTAACTGCCATGTATAGTTACAAAGTTTTTCCTAATATCTAATCTAAATCTCCCTTGCTGCAAATTAAGCCTGTTACAACTCCTATCTTCAGTGAATGTGGAGAACAATTGATTACTGTCCTCTTATATTTGAACTTTGCATCATTTTTGTTGTCCTCTATACCCTTTCAAGTTTGTCCATATTTTTTCTAAATTGAGACTGAGCCAATGCCAGAGAGTGAGACAATTACTTTCTGTGACTTACATATAACATTTCTTAATACACTCCAAGATGACATTAGCTTTTTTAGTAACTGCATCACATGGTGACTCATATTCAATTTATTGTTCACTTTAACCCCGAGAGCCCATTCAACAATACTACAGCTTAGTTGGTTATTATCCATTTTCCAGTTTAATTTTTCCTTCCTAAGTGAAGCACTTTCCTCTTATCTTTACTGAATTTTATCTTGTTGATTTCAGGCCAAATTTCTAATTTATCAAAATCATTTGAATTCCAAACTTGTGTTCCAAAGTGCTTGCTATCCCTCCCAGTCCTTGGTGTCTGCCACAATTTTTTAAAGAATACTCTCAACTCCATTATTGAAGTAATTAATAAAAAGACTGATTGTACTGGATCCAGGACTGGAGGGCTCATTAGATATGCCATCCCAGTATTATAACTAATTTGAGTACAGTCTTTGTGCCAGCTGTACACCCACTTTATATTAATTTCACTTAGATCACGTTTCCCTAGTTTGCTTATGAGAATGGCATGTGGGATTGTGTCACGAACCTTACTAATATCAATATATAATTCACCTGAATGAGAAGTGAATTTGACCCTTAATAATAACTTAATTAATACAAACAGTGCCTGTTTCACTTTCTCTGCTGGTCCACTGAAATCCATGGAAATACTTCATATGGAAAGTTTGAGGGTTGGACCCTTTATAGAGGAATCATTATCTGAATACTTTTAACTCTTTGGGATCAGTCCTACAGGCACTTAAGTATGTGAGCAAATTGTAATCACAAGTAGACATGTACACTTCAATGAGACTTCTAAAGTAACCATGACCCCAGATTCTTAGGTCAAAAGAATTAAAAAAAATCATGTTAACAGTGCCTGATTTATAAAGAAACACATTTCTAAGGTCATTAGTTATATTTTAGAAAGGAAAAGGAACATCAGAACATAAAAAAATTGTCACACTGGGTCAGACTACATTTAGCTGGTACATTTAGCTCAGTATCCTGTCTTCCAACAGTGGTCAGCACCAGATGCTTCAAAGGGAATGAATGGAACAAGGCAATTATTGAGTGGTCCATCTACTGTTGTCCAGTTCCAGTTTCTGGCAGTCAGAGATTTAGGGATACCCAGAACATGGATTTGCATCCCTCACCATCTTGGCTATCAGCCACTGATGGACTTAGCCTTCATGAATTTACCTAATTCTTTTTTGAGCCCAGTTATACTTTTAGCTTTCACTACATCCCCTGGCGACAAGATCTACAGGTTGGGTGGGCACTGTGTGAAATAATACTCACTCTTGCTTATTTTAAACATGCTGCCTATTAATGTCATCAGGTTATCCCAGCTCTTGTGTTTTCTGAAGGGGTAAATAACACTTCCTTGTTCATTTTCTCCACACCAGTCATCATTTTATATCCGAGGGGTAGCAATGTTAATCTGTATCTGCAGAAACAACGAAGAGTCCTGTGGCACCTTAAAGACTAACATTTATTTCAGCATAAGCTTTCATGGTTGGTTATTGTCCATGAAAGCTTATGTCCAAATAAATCTCTTAGGCTGTGTCTAGGCTGGCCAGTTTTTCCGGAAAATCAGCTGCTTTTCCGGAAAAACTTGCCAGCTGTCTACAATGGCCGCTTGAATTTCCGCAAAAGCACTGACTTCCTACTGTAAGAAATCAGTGCTTCTTTCGGAAATACTATTCTTCTCCCGTTCAGGCAAAAGTCCCTTTTGTGCAAAGCTTTTGCGCAAAATGGCCAGTGTAGACAGCTCAGATTTGTTTTCCGCAAAAAAGCCCCGATTGCGAAAATGGTGATCGGGGCTTTTTTGCGGAAAAGCGCGTCTAGATTGGCGCGGACGCTTTTCCGCAAAAAGTGCTTTTGCAGAAAAGCATCTGTGCCAATCTAGACACTCTGTGCTGAATATGCTTTTAACGGAAAACTTTTCCGTTAAAAGCATTTCCAGAAAATCATGCCAATCTAGACGCAGACTTAGGGTATAACTACACAGCAACATTATTTTGAAATAATTAGCATTATTTCAAAATAATGTCGAAATACTGTCAAGCTGGAGGACTTCTTACTCCGACTCATGTAACCCTCATTGTACGAGGAGTAAGTGAAGACACAGGAAGAGTGCTCTGTTTCGAAATAAGTGCTGTGTAGATGCTCCCTATTTCGAAATAAGCTATTTCAAAATCAGCTAAGCAACTGACATAGCTCAATTCGCATAGCTTATTTCTACTTAAGCCCTGTGGTGTAGATGTACCCTTTGGGTGTGTCTACACAGCGAAGTTATTTTGGAATAATGGCCATTATTCTGAAATAACAATGCATGTGTATACCCAGCAATTCTGTTATTTTGAAATAATTTCGAAATAACGGACGGCTTATTTCGACTTCTGTAAACCTCATTCAACGAAGAATAATGCCTATTTGGAAATAGCTATTTCGAAATAAAATGTGTGTAGACACTCCACTTCTGCTATTTCGAAATAGCCCCTCACCAGAGCCATTCTAAGTTATTCCTCCTGGGGTTCTAGATCAAGATAGCCTGTCTACATTAGGGAAGCCTACTTTGGACTAACTGTGAGGCTTCCCTACAGTGTAGACGTGCTATTTCAAAATAAACTATTCCAGAATAAATATTCTGGAATAGTTTATTCTGAAATAACTGTACAGTGTAGACGTAGCCTTCATCTCCAAGGTGCCACAGTACTCCTCATTGTTTTTGCATAATTTTATAGACTTCATCATATCCCCTTTTAGTTGTCTCTTTTCTAAGGCCAACAGTCTTATTCTTTTCACTCTTTTCTTGCATGGAAACTGTTCCATGTCCCTACTCATTTCTGTTCCCTTTCTCTGTACCTTTTCCAATCCAGTATATCTTTCTGAGATGCCAAGCCTTGAAAGAAAATATTACAAATAATAATGGATTAAAAAGCAAACTTTCAAGGTTCAATATTTTTATTTTATATAAAACATTTAGAAAACTTGCTGAAAATAAAAATGCATTTAAACTTTTACTAGCCTCTCTATTCATCAGAATCAGAACACACTTTTAAATAGATAGGGTGAAATTTTAGCCTCACTGAATTGAATGAGAGTTTAGATAACAGACTTCATCTTCATTTTCAACATACTTCTCCCAGTGAGTGATATACTTCATAGTTATATCCTGGTACTGATCTACGATGCCTATATGATCGCAAACCACTTTGTTTTTCTACCGCTTTCTGTAGATCAGAGATGATGATTCTAGATTAAATAAGAAAGCAGCATTATTAAATGGCATGAGTAATAAACAGTGCAGTGCAAAATAAATATCAGATATAAAGAGAAATACAGTGACAATAAAACTGTGCTGATGTTACACTATTCTTTTTTATTTTAACAATAAAAGTTTTCAATCTTATTACAATGCATACTGCCAAATAAGTAGTCCAATTGCTTTGAAACATAACAGTGCTTTTAAAAATGGAGGCAGCTTGTTCTTAAGTGAATGATACAGAATGATGTAAACAACTAAGCCTATGTGGAAAAAGTCAGTACTTTACGTGTATTCAAGCTATGCTTGTATGGCAGCGCTTGTCTACTTTTATATTTGAAAAAATCTTGCTCATGTTTTCTCTTTGGGTAGGAGTCATGTGTTATGCTTAAAAGAAGCACACAGGATCTTTTTCAGGGGGATAAGGCAACACGCTGCATTTATTGATAATATAACAAAGTAGCATATGCATTTACACATGCACACACATACACATCCTGCTGATGGAACAGTTACCAGTCTGTTGCTCAGCCCAACCTATTGGCCAGATAGATCAGGTGTGAGGGAGGGAGCTGGGTTCTTGTCAGTCCGGATTGATGCTCCGCTTGGTCTTAGCAGAACAGAACCCAGCTCCCTCCCTCGCACCCGACCTATCTGGCCAATAGGTTGGGCCGAGCAACAGACTGGTAACTATTCCATCAGCAGGATGTGTATGTGTGTGTGCATATGCTACTTTGCTGTATTATCAATAAATGTGGCGTACTGCCTTATTCCCCCAAAAAAGATCCCGTGCGCTTCTTTTAAGCATAACATTTTGGTGGAGAATGTGGGCCAAAGGAGACATCACGCCCAACTTGTTGGATAACATCCAAAGGGAAAAAACCTGCAGTATAAACTAAGAAATATCAATATTTCTTATTGATATCAATCAAGTTATGTACACCCCCGGCTGTAGAGTCCCAGGCTTAGGAGTAGAAGCTTACTGTCTTCTATTCCCCCTGCAAGTCGGGGCAGAAAATAATTTAAAGATTGAATATGAAACATTGATCAATCAAGGTGTATACACCCCAAGCCATAGAGTCCCGGGCTTAGGAGTAGAGGCTTAGCGTCTTCTATTCCCCCTGCAAGGCGGGGCAGGAAGGAATTTCTGGTTATCGGATTTTTTGGCACACCACTGGTTATTGACAGTAGGAGATTGAGTAAAAGATGCTCAGAAGGAAAAATGCACAAGCAAAAAAAAAGAGGAAAATTTGGAATTTGTAAAAGAAAGTACCCCTTTTAAACAACTTCTGCATAAGTTTGGACATAATCCTTGGACAGGACAGGCTCTTGCCGATGTCCATACCTTTGCGGACTTAGAAGATAAATTGGCCAAATATTTCCTGGTATATAAACCTTCCACAGCCAGTAAAAAAGAATCAGCCACTATTTGATTATTGTCGGAGGCTTTTAATGAAACCTTTTATTGCTTAGTAGGCTGTAAGGATGAGAATACAACTTCTTGCCAGGAAATAGACAATAGAAGGCACTTTGCAATGGTACACAGAGCCAATTAAAAATTTTAAGAAATAAATGTCAAAGATTAAAACAGCTAAATGGAAACCTACAAGAACTGGCTGATAAAAGGGGGAAATTAGAAAAAGAGAATCAAGTTTTACAGGGTATGATAAAAAGATTAACCCCGGAACAAGGTACAGTCCCTCTGGATCATAGCTGTTCTGATTCAATTATTATGAACTTACGGCAAAAATTCACTACTAGGCAAGTGGCTGCACTTACTTCCAGAGAATGGGCTACTATCCTTGAGTGTGAAGGAGATCCAGAGGAGATTTGGAAAAGAATAGAAATAAAAGTAAAAGAGCTAGAATTTTGCAATTAATATAAGATGGCTTAAACAGCATTCCACTATACTAGCTTCCCAAATGAAAAATAAAATAAAATAAAAATAGAGAAATAGAGGAAACAACATAGACTTGCATGGAAAGAAAATCCTATAAAGGATGGGGTGTCTTGTATGGTTCTTCAGGTTCTCTCCTGCTAAGACCAAGCGGCGCATCAGTCCGGACTGACAAGAACCCAGCTCCCTCCCTCGCACCTGATCTATCTGGCTAATAAGTTGGGCTGAGCAACAGACTGGTAACTGTTCCATCAGCAGGATTTGTATGTGTGTGCATGTGTAAATGCATATGCTACTTTGTTATATTATCAATAAATGCAGCGTGTTGCCTTATCCCCCGCAAAAAGATCCCATGCGCTTCTTTTAAGCATAACACCTAAACTATATATATAGATACATGGTCAGATACAAAACATAAAAAAAACACCAGACTTGGGCATTGGAAATATTCTACCTAAAGGAAAATGAATGTGTATATTTTTTCCTTGGTTTATCATGTATAGTTATGCTACAGTTCATCTATGAAATATTAATTTTGCAGTCAGCCATTTTAAAAGTGTCTAGCAAAAAAGGTGAAATAAAACTAAATATACTGCCACACACTTAGACACAGACAGCAAAAAGAGGCTAATATTGAAAGAGAAATGCTGGAGCACTAAGGTGTGAGAAAGAAAGCTTTTCTATTTTTCTGCCCAGATCAAAGAATAGCAGAGAAAGATCACTAACTCATGGAAACAAGTCTATCCAACATGGTAGTAGACACTCATGGCCAGATTCTGACCACACAATTGCGTTAACTCAGGAGTACCTTCACTGAATTCAGAGGAGTTACAATAGTGTAAAATTAGGAACAGATTCAGGCTTTGAGAACTGTGGTGCTACCTTCTTGAACTGAGTTGCTCTAGCATTGCAACTAATGTGCCCAGGCATCATTTTTTATAAAATGAAGGTGATGTTCAATCTTTTCAATTCTTAAAACAACAATGATTAATGCAAAAGAAGAAATGCTCTGTTCACCACACTTTATAAACAATAATATTTTATCCACATTTGAGATAAGTACAATTACCCTCATATAGAACCTGATTTAACAAATTACTTAAGCATATGCTTAAGAATAATAGTCTATGAGCATCAATTAAATTTATATATATGTAATTTAGGCACCTTGCTGAATCAAGGCTGTAACTACAAGGTCAGTCTTTCATCTACATGACCTATAGTTTGTGAGCAGGACAGAGAAATTATAAGACAAATCAGTGTATTCCTTTATATAATTAATGAAGTATGTAAGCTTTCTCATTTACAGTACAGTAATTACTTGTTTAACATGTGCCCACTTAACACATTTTCACAATAGCACGATTTTTTTTAGGGAACATTTTTCAAATAACACGACCGTCCCCGAAATAACACAAAAATAATCAAGTGGCAGACTACTTCGCGCGGTGGTATAAGTTGGTTAAAACAATGGTAATACGTATGAGCGGATGACATGTGGCCACAGCACTCCTCTGCTCACTCACGTGTTTATCTTTGTGTTTTAACAAACCGTGGCGACTTGTGTTGGTAGATATCTTGTGTCGCTAGATATCTGATGTTGATGTTGACAACCCAGCACCAACAAAAAACTGACTTTGCCGCCACCACCACCTGAAACGCAATCCCCACCTTTTCCATTATTTTTAATGGGAAAATTGACCCCGCATAGCACGTTTTCGCTTAGCATGAACATTTTCAGAAACGCATCTATAGTGTTAAATGAGGAATTACTGTATACATATAAACAAATTCAACACCTGTTAATTGTAAATACAAGCAAAGCAGAATATAGAATTAGGAGCAGTAACTGCCATTTTTTTCACAACAGATGCAATTTTACATGCATTTCACATACACTACTCTGCACTATAAAGGAGGCCATTTAATTAAACTGTTTGCCTGTGGGAGTCTCTGTTATGCCATAAAATGATTGTCTTGTGACTGACTAGCTACCTGCCAGGCAAACTGAAAATATGGTGTACTGAAACAGTATTTTTGAAACAAACATGATACAAGACATAAATATTCATTAAAGATCAGATCCCACATTCCACCAGGTTAACTCGCAAAAAGTGAAATGGAAGCTTACTTGTATTTGATGTTTGCTTGTTGCAGGTAGGATAGCAGGATTTGTGACCTGTTCCTTGGAACATGTACATCTGTGACTGTATCCACTGAGATGTGGAAGATGCTGCTGGGCTGCCACAGATCCACCTATAGTGCAGGAACCAACCTGTAATTCATATTTATTCAGTGTAGGTGGGGAAATCCAGGAGATAGCACGGTTGTAATTATCTTCTATGTATCTAATATGGCAGGTCGTTTATTAGCATCATGAGTGTTTAGTGCTCTGGACAAACACTACTTAATCTCAGTAGATAGATCACTCAAATTTTATTTTTGATACAAAAATGTTTCACTACCAGTTTAACAATTTTTTGGCTGGTCTGAACTACCTGGCAATCATAATTCAAGAGAGCTTTAAATATCCATCACTTTTCTGTATCATAATTCCTATGCACTGTATAATTTTTTGTCAAAATTCCTCTAAATATTTCACATTCCCTCTGTATCAGCTTCCCTATAGACAGAAACTTTTATTTTCATTTTTATTTTTCAATGGGGCAATACAAGGAAAGAAAACTGAGGAGAAATGGAAAGTGTTCATCAAGACGGTGTTTGAGGTACAATATGCTTTCCAATGAAGATTAACCAGGATTACAAAATGCAATCAATGTTTAAGAAATGGGCATGTGGAAGATATAAAACATCAGATTGAGGAGAGGACTTGAAAAGATTACAGTATGAAACAGAGTAAAATGATTCAGAAATGCAAAGGTGGAGATTAGGATGAAAGGAGGGTTTCATACAAGGTTAAGAATCAATCTGAATTTTTTCAAGTACACAAGGACAAAAATGATACAGAAGTTGCATCAAAAGAGATAGTGAGGCATCAGAATATCTGAATTTGACCCATATTTGAAGGCAAGATGAGGCCCATCCAATAACATTAGAGGAAATAGCAAAATGAGATGGTTACCGTAATGCAGATATAGTTAAAAATCTTTTTCTAAACACAGGAACTACCAATGACTAAATAGAACGTAATGCAGTATTTGTAATTTAAATATATTTGGCTAGCCTATTTTTGGCAAGCAAATGTGGTAAATTTGAAAAATGCTTAGAAAGTTTCATCCCAGGTTGCAAACTTTTTAGAAGTGTATAGAAGTTTGAAAACAAGGGATTATAATTAAAATTGTTCTGTAACCTGATGTATAATGGTCAACTGTCAGCAAAGCACAATAATAAACATACACCTTCAATTTAAAACTAAAATATTTTATACTTAGCTACTGAAGATCTAGTAGAAAGAGCACAAGTTTAAAAAACCCTGTGCCTCGAGCTGTGTTAAAATCATTGGTGAGAATAATTAACAAATGAGGATCTAAACAAAACAAGCCATCTTAAGACACTATGGTGATGAATTCCATTGAAGGACTTGTAAGTAAATGCTCAAAATAACTGCAAGATCCTTAAGACATTTTTTAACAAAACGTGTTCGCGAAATGAAAATGGGCAAAATTACGAGACAGAATTTTTATATTCCATCATTTCTTAAATGAAATTTCAAGTACAGGTTTGACCTCTCTAGTCTGGACTTCCATAGTCTGACAACATCTGTGGTCCGGCATCCACGTGGATGCTCCCGGGCTGGAGCACTCACAAGGAAAAGGGGGAAACTACACTCAGCAACTCTTCCCACACCCTCCCAGAGCTTCTGGAGCACTGCAAATAACTAATTTGCAGTGCTCAAGCTCAGGGAAGAAGAGGGAAGAGGAGGGATGAGAGGATGCTTGGGGGAAGAGGCAGAGTGGGTACAGAGCCCGGGACTGGGTTGCCAGATGGTTTAACCAAAAATGGGAGGAGTTCTCCCAGAGGTGTGACAGGATGTACGACACAATCTGCACCCTCACATCGCACATCGGCCATGCAGCACACTACAGAATGGCCTTGCTGCATCCTCCTGGCCTCCCTGCCGTGCCCATGCCCCCTTCAGCCACCATTCCTGCTACCCCACCAGCCGCCCCTCCTGCTGCCATTGCCGTGCCCCCTCCTGCTGCACCGTGTCCTTCCCACCTCCCCATGCTGCCTGCCCCAACCCGGCCTGAAGGATGCCGAGGCCTCCGCACCCACAGAGGCACTGGCAGGAGCCACCCCTCCCATCAATAGCTCCCCCTCCCAGTTCAGAGCCCCCTCCCACTACCCACCCTTCTTCCCTATTGTAAATAAAATTAGTTTACTCGTGTTTAAATAAAAAACTGTTTTGTTTATTGTGAGGTGAGGGAAGTGGGGGGGGGGGGGAAGGGGGAAGGCTGGGAATGGGAGGAAGATGTGGACGGGAGACAGAAGTGACCCAACTGTGGGGCCTGGGAGAACATCTCCTTCATGGCTTCCTGGATGCGTACCCCATCGTGGTGCGCCTGCCGTAGGGCGGCTGCGCGGGGCTGCTCAAACGCCCGGCCCTTGCCTGCCATCCACCCTGGGAGGAAGGCTCCCCCTTCCGCTGCACTATGTTGTGCAGCACACAACATGCTGCCACAATCTCAGCGATGTTCTGCTCACCCATTTCAAGTTGGGTGAGCAGACAACAGAATCGTGCCTTCAGCTATCCAAAGGCATACTCCACCTGGTTGTGGGCCCAGTTCAGGTGGCGGTTGAAACGTTCCCGCCTGGGGTCCATGCATCTGGTGTATGGCCACATCAGCCAGGGGATGAGGGGCCAGGCTGCGTCCCCCACAATGCAGAGTGGCATGCGGACGTTCCCAACCGCTAATTCCCACTGAGGAAAGGAAGTGCCCACCTCCATCCTGCGAACAGGCTGGAGTTTCTCATGATGCGGGTGTCATGTGCCCGGCTGGACCACCCCACATAGATGTCTGTGAAGCAACCACTGTGGTCCTTGAGGGCCTGGAGCACCATTGAAAAGTACCCCTTCCAATTGATGAAATGGGCCTCTCGATGCTCTGGTTCCTGGATGGGGATGTGGGTCCCATCCATGGCTCCCCCGCAGTTGGAGAACCCCAGGACAGTGAAGCCAGCCACAGTTGCGTCCACGTCCGCAGGTGGATGACCCTCTTGAGCAGGATGTCATTGATGGTGCAGACAACTTGCAGAAGGGCTCACAGAAACACAGGGGAATGCACCGAATGAGGCAGGGCAGGTGCATGAGCCCTTGGGGAGTGCCCCCCCACCCCCCGTGATGCCCTCACTCCAGAGTTCCTCCCCACAACAGCAGGCCTGAGTGAGGGAGGGAAGGCACAAGCCCCTGGGTGACAGGGCTTCCCCCACTTCCCCTGCCCCCCGCCAGCCTGGAGTCTTCCCTTCCCCCGGGCACGGAGTACAGCCCTCTCAAGGGCCTTAACTGCACCAAGACAGCACCCACTGTGGACCTGCCCACCCCAAACTGGTGTGCTACTGAGTGGTAGTTGTCCGGGGTGGCCAGCTTTCACAGGGCGATGGCGACCCTCTTGTTCACAGGGATGGCAGGTCACAGCTGGGTGTCGCATAACAGGAGCGCAGACACACAGGTTCAGGAACATCTGCTTCCACATCCTGAAGTTCTGGAGCCACTGCCGGTCGTCCCACTGCATGGTCAAGCCCAGCCGGTCCCACCAGTTGGAACTGATGTTGAGTCTCCAGTATCGCCTTTCCACGGTTGGGTAGGGATGCCACAGCAAAGCACCACATCCAGGGAGAGGGAGTCCAGAGTGAGCTCGGTGTTGAGTTCGTGCAGGAGTAGTGAGGCAGCATGGAGCAGAAGCTGCACACACTCCAAAATGGCTGTGTGGGGCCAGAGCAGGCACAGGGCCACCCTTGGCTCCATGACACAGCAAGGAGAAGGCAAAACATGGTGTGGATTCCAGAGTTACACTTGTGTAATTTAGATCAGAATCAAATTCGATGTCTACAGCATCTAGCTACATGTGTACATGTGTACAGCTCTCTGTTAGGGAGCTGGATCCACACTATGTCTTTTCTGCAAATCTCTCCTTGGGCAAAGTAGGCATAGCCGCATTTATGCTGAGGGGCTTTGCTAGTGAGTGCATTTTCAGGCAGGCTTTTATCCTCTGAAAAGTTATTTCGCATTTGCCTTAGGAACTGTAAGGTACCAACTGATCCTTTTCCCATAAGTTCCCTGAACAGCAGAGCCAGGATCAGTTTAGGGATTACAATGTGAGCAGCTGCTGTAGAGGCAAGACAAATAGAAGAGAATGGGGGTGTGGCCACTAGGTCTGTTATTTTGGGCCCTTCCATTACCCGAGGGAGGATCTGTGTGCACTTTGTTTATTTTTGTAAAAGCTGTTGGAGATTCAACTCCATCTGTTATACCACAATTACCATGGAACAGCAGCTACAGGACTTAGTTTACAGATGTAACCCAGAATATCTGATAAAGAAATGGCTAGACAGTCATTGGCTTAGGGGACAGTAGCAATTGGCCTTAAAGTTTCAAATGAAGTAGTTCTTCATGAATGGTATTGACCAAAAGGGTCCCAAAGCAGATAAATAGCTGATGAAAATAGTTCTGCGAATCAAAGTAAACTTCAATTGTCTGGAAAACACTTTGGAATGTGGCGTTTGTTCCAATCAGTCAACTGGATTAAAGTGATGAAGGATTTTATACATCAACAACAGGACTCTCAATTTATCCTGAACAATGGAGAGCAGATGGCAAAGGACAAACCACTGAGATATGTAATGCAGAAGAATGCTGGAAGGATGACAGAAGTGGTAGCCAGTAAGCTAGGTATATACTGCAAAAATTGTGAGTTTTCATTTGAATTGTTAAATAATTTGCTTTCACCATGCTGGATTCCCTAGTCTTCTAAGGTCACTTAGGCTACGTCTACACTGTGGTGCTATTTTGGGATACTGGAGGTTTTCTGAAATAGCTATCCCACGTCTTAACAGCGCCCCCTTATTTCAAAATATAATGGGCTCACTATCCGATGGCCCTGTAAACCTCGTTGCACAAGGAATAAGGGACGTTTTGGAATAGCAGGTTATTTTGAAATTTGGCACTGTGTAGACAGTGCCAAGTTATGAAATAAGCAATTGCAAAATTGACTTGAAATAAGCTATGCAATTTGCGTAGCTCAAATTGCGTAGCTTATTTCGAGCTATGGGTGCAATGCAGATGCTCCCTTAGTAGTTTAGAATGGATTTAAAAATGCTGGAAACATCCAGTGGAAAGTACATGTGGCATAGGGAAAGTACACAGGGATGGAAAGCTAAAGCAAGCAACTTCGTCACCACTAGCCACCTCTCTCTGCACTTCTGGCATAGGGAAGATGGGAACAAACAGGTCAGATCTAGGCAGCAGGTGTGCACAGGACAGGTATATAGCGAAACAGACCCCCCCAACACACATACACTACTTATCTCTTCAGTGGCATAAGGTCCAAGGAACTTATATCAGTGGCAGAAGTTAATGTGGGTCCCCTGCTGCTCTAGTGGAGCCGGTTGACCAAGGATCAGGGAGCCGAAGTTACTTCCCCAGTGCAACCACTTTCAACTACATCCTATTGCAGGTGTGAGGTAATGGTGAATTAGCAGTAGTGTATTGAGGCCTCCCTTGTGCTCACTTTCTGAATAAGTTTACTAGTGGGAATTATTGGCATAAACAGGGAATTTTAAGCAAGTATTAGAGAATCTATAGCGAGCACATTTTGAATTGTAAGAGCATTCTTACTAGAATCTTGATTAACAGTTCTGCTCATCCCCTCAACACTGTGTGTCCAGTCAAAGCTATCCAACTCTGTTTTCAATACTGAATACTCACATAATCACATAAAACCCAACACCCTTGCCCTGCCCCTTCTCCAAGCCCTTACCCCCATTCACTCTGAATCCAGTCCCCTCTCCCTCCGTAGCTCACTCTTCCTCACCCCCCACTTTCACCAGGCTGGGGCTTGGGGTGCAGGAAGAGGTGTAGGGGTGGGGCCGAGGAGTTTGGAATGTGGGAGGAGGCTCTGTGCTAGGGCAGGGAATTGAGATGTAAGAAGGGGTGCACTGTGAGGGCTCTGGGAGAGAGTTGGGGTACAAGAGAGGCTCAGAGCTGGGGCAGAGGTTTGGGATGTAGGGTGCGGACTCCTGCTGGGCGGTGCTTCCCCAGGTGGCTCCTGGAAATAACCAGCATGTCTGGAGCTCAGGGATGGCCAGGTGGCTCTGTGCGCTGCCCCTACTTTCAAGAACCTCCCTTGCAATGCCCATTGGTTGTGTTTCCCAGCCAATGGGAGCTGACAAACCTGTGCTCGGGACGGGGATAATGCAAAGAGATGCCCTGGCTGCTCCTGTGCCTAGGAGCCAGAGGGATATGCTGGACAGAGCCAGGGTAGAGGGGGAGCACTACTAGCCTTGTAGTAGCCTATTAAAATCTCTGATTGGTTTCAGTAGCTTCTGGGAGATCAAGGCCAATTCTGGGAGACTCTCAGCCAATCCAGGAAGATTGGCAACCCTATACTCACAATGAACTGCTGGCAAAGAAGTCACAGGCCAAACTCAAATAAATAATATATCTGAGGAAGTTGTGATTTGCCAAGCGTGTTAAGTCTTGAAATTATTCTGAGTTTTATTATGTTGTACGTTGGTTCCAACTTCATTTGTTTTTCCCCTTGAGGCAAAGAGGATGTAAGTAACATGATGCTAGGGTGATATAAATTTACAATCCAGACCAAAAAAGTATTCAAAGTAGATGCTTCTGAATACACTTCTGAGTTCTTGTGTCTAAAGTGTTGTAATACGAGATTCCCTGAAGGCCAATATAAAAGAGTACATAATTAAAGTAATTGTACATTAATGCTCTAGCTTACGGGTTTTCATTTGCATCTGTCACTGGGTTGATGAATTTGTAGAGACAGAAATATGTCTGTGTCTTGTTCTTACTTTTATTGTACATGAATGTTTACTCATACATTGGTTTCTATTTTTAATTTCTGAGTGTATTAACAATATGGTCATGGATAGATGCAGGGCTCAAGAATGAAAGTTGTTTCTTTCTAGGAAAAGATTGGTCCCTGCTCTGAGAAACAGTGCATGCTCTCTTGCATGCTTTCCCTCTCTGTCTATCTCTGTCCATGTGAATGATAAATTCACACAGAGACCATGAAGGTTTGCAGAATTCCTATGGCCTGATTTTCAGAGGGGCTGACTAGCTGCAGCTGCCACTGACTTTTGCTGGATTTGTGAGTGCTCAGCATTTATTAAAATTGGCCCTCAACTGTGAAAAGGGGTTTGGCAAAAGGCAAAACTGGATCAGCGACAAGGATATATCCATGACCATGTAAACTCACTGACATCCCCAGTTTACCACTCAGATAGGTGGGAAGTGAAGCAGCTGCATAGGGAGCTGCATTTGTGAGGCTTCAGAAGCAACCAAGCTTAGCTTGTTTCCACAAACTGGGTTCAGGGACCAGGATTTAACCCTGTGGTGAATATTACTATGTGCAGGTACATTTCCATTTATTAAAAAGAATCTTCCTTTCAACCTTTTTAGCTTATTATATTGTCCTAATCAACCACTTTCTAATTAACCCGTTAGATTCCAGTGCACCTTGCCAGAATTGTATTACCCTGTTTTAAGAGTTACAGCATGTTGTTATTCAAATTTCTATTGATCCCTCTTTGATGGAAATGGGAGAAGGAATCACTCTCTGAGAGTCTAAGGGAGCAGTGTACTGAGAGAGAGCTGGGAGAGGTGCTTTCTGGGGACTGCAATAGTAGAAGAAAGAAAAACACATTTGTTCCCTTACACAGAAGGGAATAAAAAAATGCATTCAGGAACCCCAGAAGTCCAAAGAAGTTGTGGAGGTTGGTATTTGCTTTATTTATCATTTATTTGTTCAGGATGAACCTCTCTGGTCTGGCAACATCCATAGTCCAGCATGATTTTAGTTAGCTGAATGGCCACTTATTATTGGAGTGGCCAAGTTTACTTCAGCCCTACAATGTTTGCTTACAGCCAGCAGTCCTGGTTCTCAGTGTTCTGTGCTGTTATTTAACTCTAATTTACCACTAAATGTCTTATAACCTTGTAAGCAGTGTCAGTGTCAGTAATGCTTCTAGACAATATTGACCTCCTGTGGTACGCCAAATTCTCTGGTTAGGCATTGGTCAGGTCCCATGGGTGCCAGACTTGAAAGGTTCAACCTATATTACAATAATACCCAAAATTGTTATTTAGTACCAAAGCCCCATTGTGCTACTGGTAACTATTGTAGAAACATAAACAGACTCAGACTGTAAGCTTTTCAGGGCACAGACCAAGATTATTCACAAGAATCCTCTTCCAGGTACCCATAGTGCCAGAGCTCAGTGCATGTGTGTGGTGGCCCTCTTCCCAAATTACCTTGTGTCACAGAGGGCTATGAGAAAGGTGCTGTGCATGCCTTCATCCTTCACTGGCTGCCCCTTGTTAAGCTCTGCTGGAGAGGCTGCATTCTGGAGAGTGCTCTTATGCTAAGCTGAGGCAATAGCTATATGGACAAACAGGTGGAAACTTTGTTCTCCCTACTTTAATTTTCTTCTTTTTTAGGGGGTGGGAAATATTTTATTTTTAATCACTGTGAAGAGTATGAACTTGGATGAAGTGGGAATTCTTGCAACTCTATTGCTTTTAAACTGAGGTCTCCAATTATCCTTGTGCTCCCCTTTTGTTCTCCCCACTTGTATTTTCAGTTGAATGTAACCCAGGGCTTGAAATAGTCACCCGGGTGAAAGGCACGTGGATTAACCCATTTCAGCCCTCGAGAAGAGTACTTGTATTGAAGTGACAAAGGGTCAACGCACCTTGAGCTGGTGAAATATGGCATTCAATGCTTGTGCTTCTCTCTCGCTCTCTGGAACAAGTCGTATTACTTTATCACTGTTGGTAAGAGAACATTGAATTGAAGCTTTAAGGACTTTTTTCAACAACCGATCTCAGAAGTAAATCTATCATACATTGTCCATATTCATTTTTTTTTTTGGCTTTCTAAATACTATTAAAATGACAGGTGAATTTGAAATCCGCTTTCAAACCTGACCTCCCATGACTATGCACCTCCCATGCCCCAAAAGTAAGCTGATTATAGGTGGGGATGGTAGCATCTTGTTCCCATCACAAGACCCTTTTTTCAGTTGCTTATATACTATAAACTATTTGGTCTGAAATTTCCCATGCCATGTGTCTGCTTCAGGCTGGTTTTTTTCTGGAAAACGCTAGCCAAAATAGTAGACATTCCTGCAAAAAAGGATAGAGAATAACGTACTCTTTTGCCAGTGTTAAGAAAATTCTGGCAGCCTTTTCTTTGCAGAGCTCTAGAACCCGCATTCTGTGCAGCAGGGACTTGACATTTGACCTTTGTGTTAGGAATGTGTCTTATGCCAGCCTCATAAAAATCTACTCAAATGTGGCCCAGCTGAAAAATTGCAGTTCACACATGTTCAGTTCAGACTTAGATTTTAGCAGCTTAATTTTCTGAAGATTTCACCTGCATTGAGCATGCTCCGGGCTGGGATAGACCATGATATTCCTTATAGTCCTGGGCTGCTGCAGACCAGGCTGGGTGTGGATCTGTGTACTTAGCGTGACCATACTTACCAAAGGAAAAACAGGACACTGTGCAGCAATGGCCCTAGTCGCCCACACGAGAGCTCCCTCCCTCAGGCTGGCATCACTGCTTGCACAAGCTCTGCCCTACATCCTCCCTCCATCTCTGGCACAGCACCACTTAAACTAAAATGAAATCAGATTGCTGGCACGTAAAATTAAAAAGATTGTAGATGAATATCTTGGGGAAAGCTGATAGGCCCAGAGGAGTACACGGTTTGGACAGAGATGCCCCATGGGATTATCTATATCTCAGTATAGAAGAGAGGATAGACATCGATAAAATACAGGTGAGAACTGAAGAGAAACAGTTAAAGGAAAAAGAATCTGAATCGATTGCATCATATGAAGGCAGGCAATTAAAAAATGACAAATTTTATAAGTGCTTAGGATTGCCAGATGGTTTAAACAAAAATACCGAACACCCTCCCCCCAAAAAACCAGGAAAAACATTCTGTTGAGGAAAAAAAAGGGGAGAGACAGAAGTTGTTGAGGAGAAAAAAAAGGGGGGGACCCTGACAGCAGTTAAGAAAAAAAAAATCAGCATGGCGCCTTTAAGAAGAGGCTTTTTTGCCAGTGGCCAGTTTGTTTTTCTGTTCCAGCCACAAGACAAACCCCTACAGAACCAGGTAAACAGAGGAGTGGGGAGGCGTCCGGGGACCTGGCGAGAGGTCCGGGGGCTGGGCCTAGTTGCTGAGTGTGTTGTAGGGTTGCCAGATGTTCTGTATTTTCGCCTCCTGGCAGGGGAAAAAAAAAGAAAATACCAGACATTTTAGGTGTCCAATATTTTCTGAATTTTTTTACCGGACAGGAGGTGAAAATACTGGACTGTCTGAGTCAATACCGGATACCTGGCAACCCTATAAGTGCTTATATACAAATTCTAGAAGTCTATATACTATGAGGAGTGAATCTGAGTACCTAGTATTAAATGAGAATATTAATACAATAGGCACCACAGAAACTTGGTGGAATTATGATAATCAGTGAGACATGGTAATAACAGGGTACAAAGTATATAGGAATGGCAGAATAGATCACTGGGGAGAATGGCACAATAGGCGAAAGAAAACATATAGTCAAATATAGTAAAAATCTTAAAGCAATCAAAGCGTACCACATAATCTCTCTGGACAGAAATTGCATGGTTGAATATAGCAGTAAGAATCCTTAGGGGGGCAGAAATATCAAAGAAGTCCATCACTATAGTATTTAACATCAGAAAGGCGAACAAAACAAAAATGAGGAAGCTAGTTAAATGGAAATTAAAAGGAACACGCACAAGGGTGTAATGCCTGCAAGCTGCATGGAAGCCATTTAAAAACACCATAATACAGGCTCAAATTATAAGGGTATCCCTTTTTTTTTTTAAATAAGAGGATAAAAAAAATGCTGCCATGTGATAAAAACAAAGTAAAAGAGGTGGTTAGGGACAAAAAACACATCCTTTAAAAATTGGAATTCAAAACCTGAGGAAAATAGAAAGGCGCACACATTTGGCACGTCAAGTATAACATTTTAATAAGTCTGGCCCTCTTCCTCCCCACCCTGTCAAAAACTCTGAAGAGCAACTAGCAAAAGACACTAAAACTAATAGGAAAACATGTTTGAAGTTCAGTAGCAGCAGGTAGCCTGCTAAACAATTGGTGGGGCCAGTGGATGATTGAAGTGCTATAGGAGCATTCAGAGAAGACAAGAAGACCATTGAGAAGAAACTAAATGAATTTTTTTGTGGTGATAAGATCGTACGAATGACCATAGTGGGTCAGATGATAAGATCGTACAAATGACCATACTGGGTCAGACGAAAGAGCCATCTAAAACCCAGTATTCTGTCTTCTGACAGCATGTAGTGCCAGATGCCGCAGAGGGAGTGAACAGAACAAGTAATCATTAAGTGATACCCCGTTGCCCATTTCCCAGCTTCTGACAAACAGAAGCAGATGACAAAAGCAAATCTGACACATTTACCCTGGGACTGAACAAATACATGAACTGGATGGGCCATTATATTCAATACCCAAATGACATCAAAAGCTAAATATTGGCCACAGCCCACTCTATTAGCCTCATTTAGCATGGACACTATAATTAACAGGTTTTTTTTCTTTCCCCTCCCCTCTTGTTCTGCTGTAAATTTTGGGTTTTCTGTGCCCCTCTGTGCCTCTTGCTCCACTCATCTGAAAAAGTGGGTTGTGCCCATGAAAGCTCATGATACCATGTATACTTATATTTTGTTAGTCTCTAAGGGCACGTCTACACTGCAGGGCTAAAGCCAAAATAAGCTAAGCAACCTGATCTATGTCAGTTGCATAGCTTAAGTCGAAATAGCTTATTACAGCTTTTGGTGCTATCTACACAGCAGGAAGTCTGAGAAAGAGCACTCTTCCTCCGACTTCCCTTACTCTTCATAAAATGAGTTACAGGAATTGGAGTAAGAAGTCCTCCAGCTTGCCATTATTTTGACATTATGTTGAAATAACTGCTTGTAGTGTAGCTGTGGTCTATGTTATTTCAGAATATCTTCAGTTATTCCGAAATAACACTGCTGTGCAGATGTGTACCCTAAAGTGCTACAGAACCACTCTTTCTTTTTAAAGTTTTTTTAAGCTATAGACCCCCTGAAAAACGTAAAATAGTTAGACCTGGATTCATCAGTTGTTACAATGCCGAGTGACCTGGCATGGTATAGACGTAGTTTTCCTTTTTTAGAACTAACTCATGGAGTTCTAAACTGGCCTTTGGATTTGCCTCAGCGGCTACATCATGCCCGACTTGATTAAAGATCTGCTAGAGAAGGGAAAATGTCAGTGTAGACAATGTCAGACATGGCTGGTTGTGAATGATTAATTGCTTGACACAGTGCTTGAAAATTTCTGTGGCCAGGCCTTCTCCTAGAGAGTACAAAGAAAGCACTTTAGCCTACTTTACACTGTCAGATTTTTATGAAATGATGCATAATCCACTCTAGCAATCCAGACTCATTTTTGTGAATGTAAGATGCTGTAGCCAGACACAAAACCCCATCCTGTTTTTCCACGAGCCCCATCTTGTTTCCCCCCCCCCAGAGAGCAAGAGAAAGGCAGTCAGCCTTTGATGCCCTGGGAACGCAGGTGTGGTGCCTGTCCCTTATTCTACCATAAACAGAAACCAGACAGTAAATGGGCTAGCTGACGACTGGGAGGCCTCCCGTCGCCGTGATGGCTAGTATCAGTAATTGACACGCCTGCACTGTCTCGGGAGAGGAATCTTCGCCCATCACATACCAGAGGTGCCCATTGTCTGCATCTTCCCAGGTGTGAATTATGCTTTGCACCCTTCGTGGGAAACTTGGCATTCAAAGCCATTTTTCCTGATTGGCCACTTAAGACCAGGAAGAAGCCCATGTGACCCAAGGGGTATAAAGAGGGTTGAGTTGCCCACCCAATTTGAGCTCCAATCACCTACACCTGCTGGCAGGTATTGATTGTCTCCCGAGGTCCATGGGACGCCCAACCTCGCCCTACTTCTTCCCGAGGGATTGAGAGAAAGACGCTGGCCACGCCAAGTCTGGAACGCAGGGGTGAGAATTGTACCTGCAATGTGTTTTCTTTATGTGTACACTCTAATTGTCTCTCTGTTGTAAGTTAGTTACTTTATTATAGTTTTCTTAAAGTCAAACTGCTTCATTTCTATTGTAAATCACCTTTGGTAAGGTGATTTTGCTATAAACTTTGGGAACAAGTGGGGTGCCCTCATTCACTTATAAAATATATATATCTATATACACTGAACCAAGTTTCTTTATTTCTTTTCTCTTTCTTTCTCCTATAAATAAGCCAGTGCGTGTCAAGCTTCTGACTTGAACCCGTGCTGCTGTACCCGAACCGAACACAAACAAAAGAACTTCAGCCGGTCATAAAGGGACAGATATAGGGAGAGCTTGGGCGTTTGAATTTGTGTCACACCCAGGTGGCAAAATTCAGTTGGGGCGCTTCTCAGTCTCCCCGAGGCTGCCCGCTGCGAAGGAATTATGAAATTCTAGCAGCTGAAATCTGAAGCGTAATAAGCTCTCCCTGTACACTTATTGGGGCGCCTTTCAACCTCTTCCAGGTTGCCCACTGCAAGGGACCCCCGGTCTCAGCAGTTAAAGTCTTAGGCGTATAGTACACACATAGTATAGGAAGAGCTTGGGCGTTTGAATTTGTGTCACACCCAGGTGGCAAAATTCAGTTGGGGCGCTTCTCAGTCTCCCCGAGGCTGCCCGCTGCGAAGGAATTATGAAATTCTAGCAGCTAAAATCTGAAGCGTAATAAGCTCTTCCTGTACACACTGGGGCGTCTGTTAGCCTGTTTGGCTACCCTCTGCGACGGGACCTCGGTCCTAGCAGTAAAGTCACGGACGTTAAACTACTTTTCAGGGTGCCCTCCAGCCTCCTAGGCTGCCCGCTGCAACGAGACTCTGTGTCTCAGCAGTTGAAGACTTGGGTGTAACACACACGCACACACTGCCCTGACCGTCGGCTGACAGATGCAAAGTGGCAATTCCTGAAAACAGTATTTTAATACCAGTTTTTACAGCTACATCAAAAGGCTCAATAACTCTCAAGAAGCATTCTAGCATTGCTCTTCTGCAAAAGAGCACAGGTATCAGACTCTTTAGTACACCTGGTGTCTACTCATCAAAGAAAGCAGTCCTGAAGTTGATTTTTGACTCCAGATCCTTTGTATATCGTTCACACTAACAACAAAACAAAATTTTCAATACTTTCTATGCAATCATCCTTACTATAACACAATGCATTTAATACAGAGATTCAAAAATCTACCACACAAACCAGCCAGATGACAAAGTCAATCAGCCATTGGTTGATGTGAGAGATATATAGTGGATCTCTCAATAAGCTTCATAATCAATGCCCAGGTGAAATTCCCAGTACATATCACTATTTGCTGAGAAGAGGGAGGTGTTGAGGGGTGATTATCTGGGTGTGATCTGGGGACTCTACTAGAGAGTTCCATCTTTCTTAATAAATAAATGGAGATTGCCTATCTCCTAGAACTGGAAAGGACCTTGAAAGGCCATTGAGTCCAGTCCCCTGCCTTCACAGTAGGACCAAGTACCATCCCTGATGAATTTTTGCCCCAAATGGCCTCCACAAGGATTGAACTCACAACCCTGGGTTTTGCAGGCCAATGCTCAAACCACTGAGCTATCCCTCCCCCTGTCTGGAGAGTGGATGCCTGATAATGTGAAAATCCCTAGTCTGGCTGTTGGAAGAGAAAAACATTTGCTTTTTTCCTTCTTTGCCCTCCTGGCTCTCAGTCTCTACTGTCTTTTTCTGGGGACAGAGCACTGCTCTCCCGTATGAATAATTCCTGTATTGACCTTAGATTTCCCAAACTACAATAGACAGCAATTGATATGACTCTGGTCAGTTTCACAGCAGCATGAGAGGTTCAGATTAATGAAACTGGACAGAAGAGTGTGTGACAGACTCCCCCTATGCTTTAAAAGAACTTACGGACATGAATGCATTTAGCTCAGAAGTGCTTTGAACAAATTGCTTCATGTAACCTATCAATCTTCATGTCATAGTCATCTGGATCTGTTTATCTTATTTTCATGTATGTATCATTCTTGTGTGTGAAATTAGACATGTGGAGTGCTTTATGTTTTTAGATGTGTGAATGAAAGCCAGCATGAGTGTTACCTTCAATGTCTTGATGACCAACCGTTAAACAACCTCTTTTATCCTTAAGTCTTAGCAGTGGTTGGTCTGCAGAAGTCACATGTCCACCCCAACTGGCCAGATGACTTCTGAGGGAAGGAACCAAAAACCCCAGAGTGAGGAATATCCCTGGTTTGGAAAGGTTAACTGTACAATAAAAACAGTTTTAGGGTGAGTTTGTAATAAGTTTGTGTACTGAGGTTTCAGTGTTAAAGTTAGCTAAGCGTTTTCTATGATTTTGAGTTTGTAATCTACTTTGCTCTGCCTGTTCTCACTCCTACTGCTTGTACTTAATAAAATCACTTTTATTTTCTATCAAGCCCAGGGCAAATAATGTTACCTGGGAGGGGCAATCAGTGTGTACATTCCCCCTTTCATTGCTAAAGGGGGCATACCTAAATAATTCCTTTGGGGTTCTGATCCCATTTGGGGAGTGGTATCCCGGGAAGCTGGGCCCTAAACTGCACTTTCCTTGTACTTGAAGAGATTCAGCATCTGTACTGCTTGGGAGGGGAGGGGGACATTGAGCTTAGCTTGGTGCCTTGGCTGGGGGAGACAAGCAGAGCCGGCCCAGCAGGACCGAGCTGTGAGAAGCCCCAGAGAGCAGGAAGGCGAGTGTCAGTGGCCTTGTCGGCCCTCCAGGGAGGGAACCCCCAATGGGTCTTCTGTGACTGCACCCCGTCACAGGGTGTTCATTACATATTTGAAAAGTCTATGAACAAATGAGATGCTAGAACTGTTGGGTGATGCAGGAAGTTAGCAATCCATCAGTTTATATTGCAAGGGTATCTCTGTACGCATAAGGGATAGAGACACCTTTATTTTTTAAACAAAATAAACAAACAAGACTTATGTTTTGCAGAAATTGATGACGTAGGACCTCACACTTACCAGAACAAGTTGTCCATTTACCAGTGGGAACTGGCAAGTGGAATTTTCAAGCTATGATATAATGGGCTGAATTGAAATGGTGTAAACAAAAATGAAGCCATTTGCACACCCTCATAAGCAAACAGCAATATATTAAATGGACTGACTAGATGAAGCTGGTGGATGAGAAGCAGAAGCCAGATCATTGACTTTCCTGGAGAAATTTTCAGCAGATAAACATTTACACACAGGGGGGAGGGGGAGAGGGAGGAGCCAGTTGTCTTGGTGGGAGCTGGTATATGCAAAGAGCCGGCTTCAAAGCAGCGTGTACCAGCTCCCACCTGCCCCCCACACAAGCTGCAGCCTCTGATTCAGAGGCAGCAGCAAGGGGTGAGAGCAGTGGCTCTGCGAAAGCTGGCATGCGTGGGGAGCTGGCTTAAAAACTAGTTCCCTGCACATATTGGCTCCCGCCTGCTCCCTCACATCCCACACTGCTCCCTCTCTATCAGAGGCAGCAGTGGGAGTTGGGGGAGGGGGGGAGGACAGTTTGGTGGGAGCCAGTATGCACTGAAAGCCAGCTTCCTGCATGTACCAGCTCCCGCCTGTCCCCCTCACTTTTCAGGCTGCTTCTTCTCTAACAGAGGCAGCAGTACAGGGAGTGGAAGGGGGCAAGTGGCTACATAGGAGCCGGCTCTCCATGGGCACTAGCTCCTGCCTTTTCCCTTGCTTGCTGCCTCTGCGTCAGAGGCAGCAAGAGGAGTGCCTGTTGTTTGGATATACGACCACACTGTAGTGTGTGTGTGTAGCTTCGTACAGCTGGAAACAGGACAAAGGAGGGGATCACTGTGTGTAGGAACCAGCAGGGCCTAGATATTCCCTGTCTTCCACTTTGAACATGTGTCTGCTGCTGCAGGTAAAGTGGCAAGCAGTCCCCTGAAGGCAAACTCTCTCTTCTTCTGTATTAGGTTGCCCTAGTAAAGCTACTCAAAGGAACTGCTCACCTATATTTGGTGATGGGTTGTGTAATCCCCAATGGATGCTACTCTGCCTTCATACACAGTACATAGCCTTAGATAAGAGGAGAGAAGGAAGGAAATTACCTGGTGACCTTGGACAAATCACTTAGGGTATATGTCTACACTGCATGCTTATTTCGAAATAACATGTCTACACTGCAGGGAAGCCTCAAAATTAGTCTGAGGCAGGCTTCCCTAATGTAGACGTGCTATCTCGATTTAGAGCCCCAGGAGACATGGGGAGGAATAACTTAGAATGGCCCTGGTGAGGGGCTATTTCGAAATAGCAGTAGTGGAGTGTCTACACATGCCTTATTTCGAAACAGCTATTTTGGAATAGGTGTTATTCCTCGTAGAATGAGGTTTACAGATTTCAAAATAAGCTGTTGATTATTTCAAAATAACAGAATAGCTGTGTAGATGCTCATATTGTTATTCCGAAATGCAAGTTATCTCGAAATAACAGTGCAGTGTAGACACATCCTTAGTCTCTTTGTGACTTAACTTGCCACCTGTAAAAAGGCAACAGTACTTTCCTACCTCATAGGGGTGTTGTCAGCATAATACTTCTAAGATTATGAGGAACTCTGGTGATGTCATGGGGGCTATATAAATACCACGGACAGCCAGATAACCATAAATATATATTTTAAAAGGCATGCAAGGTTGGATTTTTATGTTTATTTTCTTGACTAAACCATGCAATGCTGTGTCCCTTAAGGTGCTGCACACATTGGGATGCTGTGGAGCACTTCAGATCATACTTTAAGCCTATAAGGACTTCAGACTTTCTGGCAAGACTTAGGTCATGTCTACAGTGGTATTATAAGACTAGGCAAGACTTGCTGCTGCTTGTTGGTAAAACATTACAGAAATGTAAACTTGCTTTTGCTGGTAACAAAAGAAAAAAAGGATATAATGTAATCTCTTCGTCCATTTTTCCGTAACATTACACTTGTGTAAAACTGCACTTGGACAGTGGTGATTCCCTGCCATTGCTCAGTTAGGTCTCACAATGTCTTTAGGAAGATGGCAAATATCAGGACTGTATGTGGGAAAATGAGGCTCAGCTGGATCAGTGTTTCAAACTGATCACCTAAAACAGTGGTGGGCAACCTGCGGCCCGAGAGCCACATGTAGCCCATCAGGGTCTCGTTGGACCAACTTGATTTTCATGCAAACCTGCTCCTGGGTTCACAGGTGACCTTTGGTGGCCAGGCTGGCAGCTATCCTGCCATAGATGGCCGCGTTCCTCCATTTAGTGTGGAGATCATGGATACTGGGGGCATCCCTCCCAACCCTGAATAAGGTCCATGATCTCCACCCTGGACCAGGAAGGCGCCCGCCTTCTCCAGCCCCTGTCAGGCTCCTGGGAGCTGGCAGACTGCTCCTGGGAAGCGGTGGAGGGCTGGCTGCAAGTGGCTTGCTGGCTCATGTTTTGGGGCCACTGGGTCAGGGGCCCTGGTGGACACTGCTGGCTCTGGGCTGGCAGGCTTGGAGCTGGCACTGTGACCAGGGTCTACCCCTTTAATGGCTCTGGGGCTGGAGGAGAGGAGAATAAGTTTCCTGGTTGTGCCCAGAGTCGCCACCAGGGCTCCCTGGGAAGGGCTGGAGGCCCCCTATTTCAAATTAAGTGTCTACACAGCACTTATTTCGAAATAGCTATTTTGAATTTGGCGTTACTCCTCATAGAATGAGGTTTACCAAATTTGAATTAAGCGCTCCGCTATTTTGAATTAATTTCGAAATAGCGGTTTGCATGTATAGACACTATTAAAGTTAATTCAAAATAACGGCTGTTATTTCGAATTAACTTTGCAGTGTAGACATACCCTTAGATCCCTAGAATTGACATGTCAAATTTTTGGACATTGTAATGCCAAAATATTTATTACAAGATGGTATTATGACAAGATACAATTTTAAATACATGGCAAAATGAGAAAAAATTAGAACAAATGGCCAGAACTCATTTTAAATGTCTAATAAATGTGGAGCAAATTACACTGACTTCAAATCTGAATGAAATATCTGATCTAGCAATAACTATAGCTGAGCCAAGTGCCTCTAATCCCTTTGCCTTGTCCCTGATAGAAGGTTAGGCTAGCAACAATAGCCACAACATTGGCCCCAAATTAGACCTGAGTGACGAGTCCTTTCATGGATCATTTGTTCCATACCAGCTGTTTCCAACACCTGCTCCCACAAAACTACTACTATCTGGGATTGTCTTTCATTTGCTTGCAATAGTTTACTTCATAAGAGATCTTGGAGCTAAATATAGATTTTGGAGGGATCGGGAGGACCTTGAGATAGACTATTTTTCATTCAGAAAGTTGTTTTCCTAAAAATAAACTCCCTTCCCCTTTGGTGTCTGTGATATAGAGCAGCCCAAGTAAACCACTACCGTGATTTTCCCTATAAAGAATTTTTTCCTTGATGAGTTACTCTGCCAGATAACAAAATTCCTTACATAATATGCAACTGCTAATCTCTTAATCTAATGGTGAGGGGGGTCTGTTGATCAGAAATAATCCCTGGGAGTCACAGATAAATATAGCAGCGGCCCACCAGGGGCTAGTTCTGGGGAACCGCCACTGTTTTATTGCCCACCCGAGTTAGACCCTCAGTATGGGAACAAATGCGAGCCAGCCAAGCACCAGAGAGTGTGCTTGATGTCACCTCAGAGTATTGGCTCATCCTATCCACTGAACCATCTCCAGCCCTGGCTTTCTCTGATACTTCAGAGGAAAGAAACACACACAACCACAAACCAGATACATGAAAGAGAGAAGAAATCCTTTCATGGACCCTGCATGTGGCTGGCTGAAGCCTTTAGGAACGAGCTTTTAGAAACATAAGATATAAAACAGAAGTGAACTTATGGTTGCCCAGCCCTTGCCTTCTACCATCACAAGAAACCCCATGATACAATCATATTAGTACATTTGTTCAGCTCACTCTCAAAATAATTGTGTCCTCTCCCCTCCCCCCCTCCAATCCTATTGTGATGCTTGTCTAGAACTTCACTCCTCTGATGATTTTGGTTGTGGTCAGTTACACCCATTTTTTTGCGTCATCATCTGTCCTTTAGCTTAAATAATTCTTCATATTCCCTGTTTTTTTATCTCCTGGGCTGTGTCCAGACTCAGGGGTTTTTTCGAAAAAAGTAGCCTTTTTTCGAAAAAACCTCACCTGCATCCAGACTCAAGCCGCGTTCTTTCAAAATTAAATCGAAAGTACGCGGCTTTTCTTTCGATGGCGGTAAACCTCATTTCACGAGGAAGAACGCCTTTTTTCGAAAGTTCCTCTTTCGAAAGAAGGCGTTCTTCAATGTAAATAGGGCTTCTTCGAAAGAGAGCATCCAGACTCACTGGATGCTTTCTTTCGAAAAAGCAAGCCGCTTTTTCGAAAGTTCAACGTGCAGTCTAGACGCTCTCTTTCGAAAGAGGCTCTTTCGAAAGTATCTTTCGAAAGAGCCTCTTTCGAAAGAGGCTTGCAGTCTAGACATAGCCCTGGTGTTTTTATAGAAAGCAGTTATATCCCCTCTCTGCCTGCTTTTTACTGGGCTAAAGAGCCAAGCTCTTTTAGTCTCCTCTTACAAGGCAGGCCCTCCATTCCCCTGATTACCCTACTAGTGCTTCTCTGTACCCGATACAGTTTGGATTAATCTTTTTTGAATGTGGGTGACTAGAATTGTAAACAGTATTCCAAAAGAGATGTTAAATGGGTGCCTTGTACAATGGCATTAATACTTCTCAATATCTACTGGAAATGTCTTGACTGCCTAGGTTCACATTTTCATTTTTTTCAGCAGCATCACACTAATAGCTCATAGACATCCTAGGATCAATCAACATACCCATGTCACCCTCAGCTTCTGTTCCTGCCAACTGCTGCTTCCCTAGAAATAACCCTTACTCCTTATAAAATGAGGTTTAAAGGTTATTTTGAAAGAAGGGTTTTCTTTTGAAATAACCGTGTCTACACAGTGTTTCTTTTTTCGAAATAGGGTATTTCGAAATAGCATCTGGACGCGATTATGCAAATGAAGCACTGGAAATTCAAATCTGCGCTTCATTTGCAATTTTGTTCATCTGCATTTGCATTCCTCTCTCGAAAGAGGAATGCAATGTAGACATACCTTTAGTGCCGCATTTCTCAAACTGTGGTCCCAACCCCCCGGGGGATCGCAAGCAACTTAGAGGGAGGTTGCGAGCAACTTAGAGGGGGATCGCGGTATCACAAAGTTTGAGAACCCCTGCCTTAGTGCATGACTAGAACTTTGTACTATTGAATTTTATTCCATTTCTGTAACTCCAGTATTGAAGTACATTCAGATCTTCCAGCAACATACTCTGATCCTCCTCTGTGTTTTCAAAGTTTCCCAACTTTGAATCACCAGCAAACTTCCTTAGCACATGTGGCAGCACGTCAGGTACCCCCCAATCCTGCTCCCTGTCTGCAGCAAGATGAGACTCCACCAACCAGTAGTATAAAAAGACTATTGCGCCTCCAGGATAGAGAACAGCATAGACGTGATGCCGTTTCAGGAGTTAGGGCCAGGAAGCCTCAGACCCCTTGGACTAAGGGGTTCATTGTCATCTCTAGACCCTCAGTCCTCAGCTAAGGCTGCTTCCTTCATGTTTTGCAGCCAGCAACTGCCCCTTCCCCAGAAATCTGGTGTTGGTCTCCGCCTCTCTCCCTCTGTCTCTCCCCCTGGGAATCCCGTTATGTCCTCAGGCTGAGCCTAGGTGTCTGGGTTAATACACATTTGGGTGAGTCAGTGGGAATTACACATCACTGCACAGGGGGACCCGGGGTTACAGAGCAGACAGCACCCCCACTACGCCACAGCACATTCCTACTTTTTGAGTCAAGATCACTAAAATATATACAATAAGATTATCTCAAGACTCATCCTTGAAGAACTCCATCATAAACTCCCACAAGCCAACAGTTCATCTTTTTTAAAATCTAATCTGTGCCATGTCCCTTTTAGCTAGTTTCTTATCCACCTTACAATTATTGTACTAATACCCATCTTCTCTAACTCATTATTTGTCTGCTAGATTTTTTAAAAACTATTTTGCTTTTTACAGCTGCACTACTGGTCTGTAAAACTGTCCCATGGGAAGAGGTTTTCAAAGCTATTGAAAGGATTTAGATGCTTTCCTGCTATTAAAGTGAATATGAATTGGGTGTCTAAATCCCGTGAGTGGCTTTGTAAACTTTAATCACTATTATCGGAGGGGGAGGGGAAGGTTGTCAGGGTCAGAACCAGAAAACAAGGAAGGAACAATTGTACATTTTACCTCCTGCGTTTACGAGTTTTTGTTTTCTTTTCATTTTTTTATTACATTGGAAACAATTACATGTATTGCATAGCAAAGCTTGCTACCCAAACTGCGCTCTGAAAATGAGAGCATGCAAATGCCTTCATTTTTTTTCCATTTTCCAAGTTGAGAGAAAGAGAAACACACACACACACACACACACACACACACACACACACACACACACACACACACACACAAAGAGTGTTGGAAAAATTCAGATGAAACCTTTTTTTCTACTTTCCCAGTTCTTTTATCTATTTGTTTATTGTGGAGACTGTCCAATTTTGATGAAATTGCAGGACAAACCTGTCTGATTTCCTGCTAGCTTGGAACTTGGGCTCAGCAGTTGGAGACTGACGGTCATTGAAGGGTCTGGAGCATCCCACCATGGGCGCCCATTCCATTTAGAGGTACATTTCCAAATTGGGAGTTGTGTTCTGAATCAGAATGAAACCAAACTTTGAAATATCCAAATCTTCTGCAAAATTGAATTATTTTGTTCTCCCAGCTACAATAAACAGTGCAAAAATATTGACATAAAATTCTACTTATTTTAAGAACCTAATGTGATAAGTAGTGTAAATTAATTTGGCCCACTTTTGCAATGGCATGTGCTTAACTTTGCTACCATGGAAATTAATGGAGCTATTCACATGAATACAGTTAAACAGGTAAGTCTTTGCAGGACTGCAGCATGCGTCTGCAATATATAATTTTTAGCATGGCTATATCCCTTTAAATCCCATTTAAGCTCAGACAGCTTCTTCTTTCGCAGGGATCGCCCAGTTGGGTTCTATTTTTAGAGTCAATACATGCTGCAATAGTGTATTAAAAAGTCCTAATCTCCAACCGTCTATGGGAGATTGGAGATGGCATCTCCTAAAGCCCATCAATACCATTTAGTACTGTATGTTTCCCAGGAAGGGTAGTCACAGGATAGTCACTTGAAATTGTCCCCTTCTGTTTCTGTTTTACTAGTTTACAGTTAGTAAATGTTTACAGGCAGTCCCCGCGTTACATACAAGATAGGGACTGTAGGTTTGTTCTTAAGTTGAATCTGTATGTAAGTCGGAACTGGCGTCCAGATTCAGCCGCTGCTGAAACTGATCAGTTTCAACAGCGGCTGAATCTGGACGCCAGTTCTGACTTACATACAGATTCAACTTAAGAACCCCAGGCATCCCCAAGTCAGCTGCTGCTGAAACTGATCAGCGGCTGATTCCAGGAAGCCCGGGGCAGGGGCTTCCTGTGGTCAGCCACTGGTCAGTTTCAGCAGCGGCTGACTTGGGGACGCCTGGGGCAGAGCAGCTGGGGTGCTGCTGGGTTGGTCCAGTAGCACTGCCGCTCCTCGGCGCTACTGAACCAACCCAGCAGCACCCAAGCTGCTCTGCCCCAGGCGTCCTGATTCAGCCGCTGCTGAAACTGACCAGAGCGGCACTACGGGACCAACCGGCAGCGCCCCAGCTGCTGTACCACAGGTGTCCGGAGCAAAGCCGCGGAGCACGGGGGCAGCGGGACAGCCCAGACGCGCTGTGGCTGTCCTGCTGCCCTCGGGCTCCGCGGCTTTGCTCTGCTTTGCTCCCCGTCTCCCTGGTCTGCAGACCAGGGGGATGGGGAGCAAAGCTGCGGAACACGCGGGCAGCGGACAGCCCAGACGCGTCTGGGCTGCCCGCATGCTCCACCGCTTTTCTTCCTCTCCCTGGTCTGCTGGAGACCAGGGAGACGGGCCCCGTTTGTAACTGCGGATCCGACATAAGTCAGATCTGCGTAACTTGGGGACTGCCTGTACTCTGAATGATTTGATCTACTCAGTCTTTTCACTATAGTCCTTGAGAACGATGTTAGCCCATTTCCAGGCTGAGAGGTTGGAGAATGAAACTGCTGTGAAATTCTTAGCACAAGCATGACAAATCTTAAAGGTAACTGGCTGCCTCTGCCTGACATGTCATTGAGCTCCAGCCTAAGGCCCCAAGCTCTTGTGTGTTTAAAGGCTTAAAGGACTGAGACCAAAGAGTCTATATTAGTTTCAGGACTTGGCACAGAAATATAAATCACTGGCAAATATGTGTGAATATGAGGGGTGGGGGGAAATGGACAAGGAAATGTGTCATGCACATTTTAAAAAGTCAAAGAGGGGTAGCCATGTTTGTCTGTAAAACAAGCAGTCCTGTGGCACCTGTGAGACTAACAAATATGTTATATCATGAGCTTTCATGGGTAATGCCACTCATTTGCTGGAGTGGGTTTTATCCACGAAAGCTCATGATATATTAGTTAGTCTCGCAGCTGCCACAAAACGACTTGTTACATTTTTAAAAAGCATAAACATCATGGGTTTGAACCTAAGAGTGACCATTAGCGTCAGTTGGAGGAAAAAAATCACAAGTTTCAGCATAGTAGCCGAGACTTTTCAGTGGAATAAAGCAAAATGTTATGAAACATGATTTATGTCAAGGTCTGTGAGATGTGCTAAGCTACACAAACTATTCTGTCATACCCAATTTACTGCCTGCTTTAACAGAATGATTTTGTTTTTATTTCAGTGACTCAATACAAAGCCTTGTACACTCCACAGATAAAGGAAATCTAGTCATTTGCCTGTCCAATTTTGCCAGTGGACAGGAATCATGAATTTCAAAGCAGGTAAATTGCATCACAACACTTCATTCAGGAAACCTACTTTAAGATTTGAGTATAGAAAAGCAAGGGCCTAATTATACTCTGATTTACATTAATTTAACACTTGAGTGGGACACCACTGATTTCAGTTGTTACTGCTCAATCTTGTTATTGTAAGAGAAAAAGATGGGGCCTCTTTATTTTAATTTCATGACAGATAATAAAATGGGGAGGAATTATCTACCTGTTACAGATGAAGCAAACCAAGATGCACATACAGGTCAAGTGACTTGTATACTAATTATGCAGTCTTGAGGAGGAAACTGTACTTCTCCTAAATGGATCCCATATGGCAGGAAACAATAATGTCTTAGTCCCAAAAGTGTCTGATCAGATTACTGCTACATCTGTGCAGAGCCCAACTGATCTCTGTGATATTCCATGTGGGTACAGCAGTCATTTTTTTTATTTGGTCTCAAGCCTCATCCTTGATCTGGACAGGCAGATCTCTGCACCCAAGTAGGTCTTCTGCCTTGACATGCAATAGCATATGCAAAACAGCTTGCAGGACTGGGATGTAAGCTTGCCAGGTTTGTAAGACTGGACCTTTAATTCTCTCTACCACATTTTCTTCATCTGTTGACTGGAAATAAGATGTACTTCCCTTGGGTTTTATGTTATCCTGATCCTGCAAAGGCTTACATATGTGCTTCACTTTATGCACTGTAAGTGGTTAAGTTGAAGTAATTGAACTCAGTGGGAGTACTAACCATGCAGGGCTGGCCTGAGCTATTTTGGCGCCCCGGGCTCCAGGCACACGGCACCGCCCCCGGGGCACACAGCCCTGCCTCCGGGTGCACAGCGCATGCACGGACCCACCCCCGGGATGCGTGGCCTCGCCTCCGGGCACATGATGCATGTGCAAGCCCGTCCCCGAGACGCATGGGAGGACGCACAGCACATGCACTGCCCCGTCGGCCCGGCCACCGCTGATGGCGCGCAACCCGGGGCCGCCCGGGGCGGGCTGTGTCTGGCCGTGCAGGGCCCTGCGGCCGCAGGGGGAAAGGTCCTGCTGGCTGGTGCTGCGGGAGTTAACACGGCCCCTGCCCCTGGCGGCTGTTGCAGCCCACCGGGAGCCGGGCGCCCCCCATAGGTTGGTGCCCTGGGCAGCTGCCTGGCTAGCCCACCCCTTAGTCCGGCCCTGTAACTATGTGACAGTTAACCACAGGCATCTCTCTTTTGCGATAAGGGCTTTTATATTTGCAAAGTAGATCTGATAAAAAACAAAATAATATAAAAATACTACGGGGTTGTGCCCTCTTCTCACTACAGCCCTCTCTCTGGACACTTGTGCTTCGCTGAGAGCCTGTTGACGCTGATGATGTAATTCTGTTGCTCGGCAGTAACATTCTGTTCAGCAGGAAAAACTTTTTTTATATATAGCGAGAGATAATGGTGATGAATAGGGATAGATAAGATTACCAGATAATAGACTGACGTAAGGTCTAGAAACAGCACAACTATAAGGATGACTAGCCCTTCAGTAATCATAATCCATATGTAAACGAAAGGTGAAATATTGACATCACTATTTGTTTTTTGTTTTTACATTTTATGTTCTATGTGGATTTAGAACCAGATTTTTAGAAGAGAAAATTCCCAATGCTTCCTTCAAATCAACAAAGTTATTCCTATTTATTTTAAGTGAAAATCTGTTATTTATGTTAGTGCTCAATGTAAGTTTTAATATTGAAATGTTTCAAGTTATACAGATAGGATTGGAAGACAGATACTTTTTTAAAAAGTATCCAATTCAAAACAATTTTATAGGGGTCAGACATATTTCAAAGGGAAACCCTTCATGACTAATGTAATATTTTCTCTTTTAAGAGCTGTTTCATTATGCTGCATTTATGGACATACATTTTAAAGCCCGCCTGGGGAATAGGATTTTTTAAAACTTGAAGGCCCTGCTCTAGCAAACACGTATGCAGGTATGTTACTTTAAACATGAGATTAGTCCCACTGACTACTGATATGTTTAAATTAGTTTCAGGTACTATAACCTTCACTTAGGTAAAACAAAAAAAGCAGTTATATAGAACTTTAAAGACTAACAAGATAGTTTTTTAGGTGATGAGCTTTCGTGGGGTATGTCTACCCTTCCAACTCATTGTCACGTTACTGAATTTGAGGGAAGCAGCCAGATCACTGCTGACCCATGAGGGGGAGAGGGTATTGGCCCCAAAAGTAGAATAAAAGAGGCCATGTGAGGTATCAAATAGAAGCTTCCTGTCTGCTGATTCTATATATGCTATTCATGTAATTGTATAATGTCTGTTTGTGAAGTTATAAGCACGTACTTTGTATGAGTACTGAATGTTTCTCTGTATGTGGTTGAGCCATGGGCAGAGCTCGGCATATCGACATGCTAATTAGAAAGGCTCTGTGGAACAATAAGCCTCAACAGGCCAAGAACATACCTCAAGTATGGGGAATGACACCTAAGGGCTACCAGCAGGGAAGACAGGGATAGGCCGCTGGCCAGGTGACCTGCTGCAGCCAAGAAGAGACGGGGAAGAAAGTATAAATATGCCATGTGGCTGACTGCCATTCATCCCAGAGGCAGCAGTGCAGGGATCGAAGAGCCGGAAAGAGCTATGGACCCATCCTGACGCTGGATGTTCACCAAAGACTTTTAAGCCAGCAGTTATAACAGTGGTCCCCAACCTTCTGAGGTTGTCGGGCGCCAGGGGGCGTGGCCGTTCGCCCGCCGGGCGCCAGGAGGCGGGGACACTTGCGTGCCCGGGGGCGGCCCCCCCCATAGCCGCATGCCTGGGGGCGGCTCCCCCATAGCCACGAGCCTGGGGGGCCGGGGCCCCCCCATAGCCACGCGCCCGGGGCCGGTGCCCCCCCCCCGCAAGCGCCGCGCGCCCGGGGCCGGCGCTTTCCCCTCCCCCCCGCAAACGCCGCGCGCCCGGGGCCGACACTCCCCGCAAGCGCCGCGCCATGTGCCCGGGGCCAGGCCAGCCCCGAGCACCTGGCGGGGGCCACGGAGTTATAACATCTCTGCTGCAAGCCTGCATCGAGAACTGGGAGATTCGATGCATGTAATGTATGATACCTTAACAACCTTAATCTCATGCTTTTCTTTCTTGTAGTAATAAACCTTTAGAGTTTAGATTCTAATGGATTGGCTCAGCGTGGTTTGTGGGTAAGATCCAGAGGGTATATTGACCTGGGATCTGTGGCTGGTTTCTTGGAACCGGACAGGACTGGGCCCCAGGAGGGCTTTATGGTTCCGCTGTTCCCTGAGTGCTCTGAAATCCATAGAGCCAGGTCCTCCACCCCTGCAACTCTTCCCGGCTATGTGAACAAAGGGGGTTGGGGAGCTGAGGGACAACTTCAACCGCCTGCACGAGGGCAGTGATAGGAGAGGAGGAAACAGCACTACTGCCTGTGAAATGGCTTCAGCATGAGGAGCAGCTGCCCCACCCTGCCCGGCTCTGGCTTCCTGCCTCCAAACTGTACCCTGCTCTTCCACTGAAGTTTGGGGGGGGGGGGGTTGAAACATCTCCAGCGCCCCCCAGGTCTGCCTATGGGCATGGGAGTTTCTGCTGCATGGGGAGAGCTGGGGTCCAGGATTCAAAACTATCATGCCTAGCTTCAGTCTGGGGGGGGGGGAAGGGGTAGGATCGGCACTTCAGCCCCACAGCACCTGATTTCACCCTGCAGGGGTTGCCAGGACTTGCGGCTTCAGCCCTTGAGGGAGAGGAGTGTGAAGGATTGGGGCTTCAGCTCTGGGGGAGGGTGCACTGAGGATCAGGGCTTCAGCCTGGGGGTGCTGGAAATTCAGTGTGGGAGGGTCCACTGGGAATCAAGATTTCAAGTCCTGCAGCAGGAGCTAGGGATCATGGCTTCAGTCCTGCAATCTGAAAGGGCTGACAGACCTCCCCCATTTGGGAAAGCCTGCGTTAGGGTTCACATGGGTAGGAGTGACACATACCCCTCATGCATCCCCACACCCTTACCCCTCCATCACACACAGGCTGCCTCTCCTACTGGCTGCCTGTCTTTCTGCCTCTACATCCCTCTACCACCATCTTCCACATTCAACTGCCAGCCACAAACAGGAGGCTGTTGGCTGCGCTGACACTAACTGACCAACAGGGGGAGATCTGGAGATGAAAATATAGTGTTCTTTAAAAAAAGTCAGGACATCTTCAGGAGGGCTTAAATACAGGACAGTCCCGTTAAAAATGGAACGGAAGGTCACCCTACTTATGTTAGTCTTGATCAAGCTAGAGTGCTAATGGTAGCACCCTCAGGTAGCTGCTGAGTGGCAGAAGGGGGTTAGTTGTTCCAGTATGTGCCCATCTAAGATGCTACACATGATTGCCATGGACACACTAAGGGTATGTCTACACTACAGCACTAATTCGAGCTAACTTAATTTGAATTAGTTAATTCGAACTAAGCTAATTCGAACTAGTGCATCTAGACCTAAAAACTAGTTCGAATTAGCGTTTTGCTAATTCGAACTAGCATGTCTACATTGAGTGGACCCTGAACTGAGGTTAAGGATGGCCGGAAGCAGTGCCGGCAGGGCATCAGATTAGGACTTAGAGCGTGGAGCTGCTGTCTCAGGCTAGCCGAGGGCTGTGCTTAAAGGGACCCGACCCCCACCCCAGACAGACAGTTCTCAGGGGTGCCCCGCTCGCTTGTCTAACTTGATGAGGGACAGCAAAGCAGTCCTGGCTTGGAGTGCCCTGAATGCCCACACTCGGCATATCACAGGACGCGGCCATCAGCCCGGCTGCACTTGCCGCAGGCTGCCATCCGGGGGGGAGGGAGGTTCAATCGGGGGGCTGCAGGAGAGCTTCCACCCCAAGGAGCCCGCAGAGCCACCCCAGTCCTCCCCATCGGGGGCTCGTACCCCATTCCTCCCTCACCTCCTTCCACTTACTCCTCCCTAGCCCCCCTTCCTGATGTACAAAATAAAGGACACGTGTGTTCAAAAATAGAAACTCTCTTTATAGAACAAAACTCGGGGAGACTGGGAAACAGAGGTGGGAGAGGGAAAGAGAGAGGGTGGGAGACGGGAGGGCAACTAAAATGATCAGGGGTTTGGAACAGGTCCCATATGAAGAGAGGCTAAAGAGACTGGGACTTCTCAGCTTAGAAAAGAGGAGACCGAGGGGGGATATGATAGAGGTCTATAAAAGCATGAATGGTGTGGAGAGGGTGCATAAAGAAAAGTTCTTCATTAGTTCCCATAATAGAAGGACTAGAGGACACCAAATGAAATGAATGGGTAGCAGGGTTCAAACTAATAACAGAAAGTTCTTCTTCACAAAGCAAATAGTCTGTGGAACTCCTTGCTGCAGGAGGCTGTGAAGGCTAGAACTATAACAGAGTTTAAAGAGAAGTTAGATAAATTCGTGGAGGTTGGTATTAGCCATGGTGTAGAAATGGTGTCCCTGGCCTCTGTTTTTGGAAGGCTGGAGATGGATGGCACGAGACAAATGGCTTGGTCATTTTTTCGGTCCATCCCCTCCAGGGTCCCTAGTGTTGGCCGCTGTCGGCAGACAGGCTACTGGGCTAGATGGACCTTTGGTCTGACCCAGTACGGCCATTCTAAGCTCAGGGCTCAGGGTCAGGGGTCTCACTAGACCACCCTGATTTTCATGCAAACCTGCTCCTGGGTGGCCAGGCTGGCAGCTATCCTGCCCTAAACGGCCACTTTCCTGTGCCTAGTGCGGAGGTCGTGGATGAGGTCCACGATCTCCGCACTAGACCTGGTGGGCGCCCACCTCTTGCAGACCTGGGCAGGCTCCCGGGAGCCGCCAGCCTGGTCCCGGGAAGAGGCGGAAGGCTGGGTGGCAGCGGGTAGCTGGTTCGTGCCGTGCCAGGTGCAGAGTCTGTTGGCTGGGTGCTGGCAGGCTTGCACCTGGCACAGGCACCGTAGCCAGACCGTGCCCCTCTAAGAGTTCTGGGGCCAGGAGGGGGGCAGACGAGTTTCCCTGGTGGTGCCCAGAATGGCCACCAGGGAAAGCTGGGGTGGGCTAGCCTCCCATTAGTTCGAATTAAGTGGCTACACAGCCCTTAATTCGAACTAGTTAATTCGAACTAGGCGTTAGTCCTCGTAGAATGAGGTTTACCTAGTTCAAATTAAGCGCTCCGCTAGTTCGAATTAAGTTCGAACTAGCGGTTTGCCTGTGTAGCGCCTATCAAAGTTAATTCGAACTAACGTCTGTTAGTTCGAATTAACTTTGTAGTGTAGACATACCCTAAGAGAGGAACTGACTACTCACAAAGGATCTGAGCCCACTGACATGTATGCATGTAAGTAATTTGAGTTAACTAGGACTTCTCACATGTACACAGTTACTTGTGTAAAGAGAAACCCCACTATGTGTCCAAGATTCGTCCATGTGTTTTGGAATGTATAGTGAAACAACGTAAAGAGGGGAATTTTTTTTCCTCACAGTTGACTTACGTTTGTGCAAACTGGTTCTTTTTTTGCTCAACATAAGGGTGCAGAATGGGAGGACTTATAGCAGGGATATTCTGTATGTAGGGACAGTGTGCTGTCAGATGCACAAAGTACTGAATAAATACAGAATATATGTTTTAAGGCAGAATAAATAAATACAGAATATATGTCTCAGGCAAAGCAAGCTTAGGTCCCAGTGCTGTAAAACAAACACACATGTAACTTTATCCATATAATTGAAGTTAGGCATAAGTGCTTGCAAGGATCTGGGCATTAGATGTTAATTGCAATAATATTAGGCTTAAAAACAATTCACAGAGAAGTGTGATTTTAAGTTGTGCCCCTTTAAATACATTATTACCTTTTTAATAAGGTCTGAAAGTCAGTATAACGGTTACCCCAACAAGGTATTTGATTTGATGGTGCTCTGTTTTGAATGTGCTGTTCCTTTAAACGTTTTAGTGTTGTCCAAACATGAAGTTAAGGATTGCACACCAGATGGAACTTGTGTGAGATCAGGGGTATTTAACAGTAGGTATGTGAAAGAAACATTGCTTATTTTGCTGCAGATGGAGCTCATTAATGTTGGCTCCCACAGGGTCTGACTAGCTTTTATGCTTGTCTGTCCCAGCAGGATACTTCATTTTGTCAAGCACTTGTACGCTTAGAGCAGCAGATTTAGGTTTTGATCCTGCAAGAGAATCCCCATATGTAGAACCTTCTGTTCTTGCAGAATCTTGGTGACTGGAAGATTTTGGTGACTTTGGAAGTCTGCGCAGGCCAAGTCCTTTGCAGTTTTAGGGCCATAATCTGCTCTTCAGTCAACTGGCTCTGCACTTGTTTTATTTCTCTTTGTGCTGAAAGTAAGGAATTAGACAGCTGGATAGGGAAGTGAAAAGGAAGACTTCAAAATCTTCCAGTGCTGTCAGTGGAGGTTCCATGTTAAACAAAAAGGTGAGCCAAGGAAGTTCTGGTCTTGTGCTGTTGCTGTCCTGAAGTTACTTAGCAAGGATGAAAAATGATGGTCAGAAGAAAACCTCTTGTCTAACCTTTAAAAAGTTCTTGCCTAACAAGTTTTTGAGTGACATGTTATTGTAATACTAATGGATAAATAGGGAATGGAAGTTTGAGTTGGGGGGAACGCCTTGAGGGCTTCTTGAGGACTTTTCACATCTGGATGCATCTTCGTCCCCACCGGCAGATGAACGATTGGCCATCGGAAGCCTGCTCGGTATCATTCGAGAGCCACACTCAACTTTGGTAATTATTGAGGGCGAGGGTGTTTTACTAACCTGTTGCGGACGTGTGTATGTGCTTGAGACTAAGTAAAGTTTAGCTTTAAGTGAAAGCAATCTTGTGTTGTCCTATTTGTACCATCCATCTATCGGTCGGACGACCGTGTCTCCCCTGAATTATTTCCTGACACCACCTTGCAGAGAGTAAAAGTTACCGAGAGATTTGGGTTGAAAGAACCCCGGGTAACAGAGCCATAAGTGAGTGTATAAAACAACTATGAGGAAGGGAGGCGGGGAGAAGACAACAACCGTAATAAGATCACGAAGTTGCCCAAGAGTGCTGAACATAACTTCATGTATCCAGATTCTATTAATTTAGAGAGACAAGCTATGTCTGCACTACGGAGTTTTTCCGGGATACCAGTATTCCAGAAAAACTCCGCTGTCTCCAGGGAACACGTCTGCTTTTCCTAAAGTCCTGTATTCCTCAATTTATGAGGAAAAAGGGCTTTTCTGAAAGAGATTTTTTTAACATATGACCCCATGTAGATGGGCCAAATATCGGAAACGCCTCTTCTGAAAAAAGAATCGAAAAGAGGTATGCAAATTGCGGTCTGCAATTTACATACATTTTTCTAAAAAAAAAAACAGCAGTGTAGACATAGCCACAGAGAGAGAGAGAGACAAAGAGAAAGAGAGTGTGTGTATGTGAAAATCTGAACTATTGTCGAAACCTTATCGGTTTATCTGAAATCAAGATATCATGGCGAAAGCAGGTCATAAGCAGAGGGGAAACTGCACAGTTTAGAGATGGAGATGACCTATTGGGTCATTTAGGCTCAACTCTGCAAGTGCATAATGGAAACATCAGTGCTAAAAAGAAAGCTTGCAGATCAGTTACAGAAGACCAGAAGAACAAACATACACGGCACATCATCTGAAGCTCTGGGAAAGAAATAGTATTTAAGAATTTCAATGACAATGAAGCTATTTATTTTCTGAAGATGTTTTCTAATAGCTAGTTATATCAGATAATCAGGAAATGTCATTTGACATTTTCATTAGCTTTTTGGAATGTATTTTTTCTGTTTCAGATTATTTGACCCTCTAACAGTTTTGTTAAAAATAATTATCTGATGTTTGGTAATAGCTGTATGTATGGGGAATATATTCAGCAAGGATGGGACTTGAGTTTTACTCTTTTGTTGCATAAGCCATAATTTGGGTGATATGAGTGGTGATCCTCATAAGCGTCTTGGTTTGCCAGATGGCCTGACAACAAATGCCATTTGTTTTTGTTATAAACAAAAGCTCCTCCAGATGAAAGGTTTTTTGGTCAGTTCTTCTAAATTTATTATGTACATCTAAAATATAGCTTGCATGCCTAAACTACAACCAAATCCTACAGCTTTCATATACAGTCATCTATGTGCAGACCAACTGCTTGACTAAACCTTTAATTCCTGAGAGATCAAATGCATGGTCACCTTAATTTTATGATGCATCTCAAATGTACCTAAATCTGAATATTTACCTTACACAATCTTAGGCAGAATCAATTCAACAATGTTCATATTTGAAAATATATTGTCAGATTTGACACTCCTTTCTCAGGACGTGTATGAATCAGTTAGTTTGCCCATTTTGTTCCTACAAGGCTTTTTATTAAAAATAAATCTCACTGGAGATTTTTGGTCACCAAGCATCTTCTCCCTTTCCCTGAGCACTGTTTCTGAATGCTTGGGTGCTCCATTTGTTGGAATCCTCTTAGTTCTCAAGTTAGACTTCATTTGCTATGTAAAAGTAATTCATCGTTCCTCTCTGATATTAGTTTTATGCTCTGTGGATTTGTAATTGGTTATACAGACTTTCTTTCACTTAAATAATATTTGATTCTTTTTCAATATTGGATTTATGAATGACTTAGTGTGCTGGAAAACAACTGTTAATGGAACGTGTTGTGTATTATTTTGCATGCCGGAAGTTTTCATTATGAAAGTTCATCCTCATCACGCAAATTCTTAAGCATGTGCATAACTTCACTTTCAGAAGCACTCACCTGGAGTGTACACAGGAGACTTCAATGAGCAACTCATTTCTCCTGTCTGTATCTCAGTTACTTTATCTATAAATAGGAAAAATGATACCGACCTCTCTGAAAAGTCTGTGAGATCTACAGACAAAAACCACTGTATGCAAGAAATATTATAATCATTTTAAAATTGGATGTATGACTCCAATGTGTAATTCTCCTCATGCTGAGGCAGGCATAAGTTCTGACATCCCAAAGTCCTTATGCACACGAGTTAGTAGAACTAGTGGCATATGTAAAAGTTAACCATATGCATGAGTCTCTGAACGATGTGGCCTAATGCACATTACCTTCATTTCAGGGTGATGGTGTTTTAAAACAGGAAAATCTGGAAATTAATTTTGCATCCACCTTTTACATTTTAATGCTTAAAGACGCACAGTCTTCATGAATGGCAGCAGAACTTACATGTGATTGGAACTGATGCCTGCCTTGGCCCTTGGCAGAGCTTCTCTAGGAATGCGTCCTGGGGGGAGGCTTACAGGTATAAGATGCTTGTAACTGTATAAAGTTGGCTAGTTGTAGGGGGTGAAGCTCAGGGTACACAACCCGCTCTGCTGGAAAGCCAGCCAAAAAAGTCTGACAAATGACCATGGACTTTAACAGTAGTAGAAGCAGTAAAAGTCTACCCCTCCACAGTACTGACTATTGTTGCAGCAGGGATTTAGAATGGGCAGCCCCCCAGGGTGGGCCAGGGGCAATGGCAGCACAGGGACCAGCCTCGCTGGGGGGCAGAGAGAGGATGCCATAACTAGCTTGTGCTAAAATCCTGCTGGACGTATGGGAAAATTGCTCCCTTTTCTTTCTGTGAGGTGGCAGTCCTTGTTTAACTGAGGAGATGATGCATTTCATCTCCTCCCAAGAATACTCCTCTGGATTTTGAGCTACTGTGATCACAGTAAGCTCAACAGAAGTTTCAATGTAAGCTTCTTCTCAGGAAGCCAAATCCATTGCATTGCAAACTGTGCATAGACTATTATCCCTTTTGTTGGCAGTTTTTCTTCTGGGATATTTTTATTCTGGCTTTTTCTGCCTTTAAGAAAACCAAACTTCCTGTTTTATGAGAAAAAGCCAGCTGCTGTTGGGCATTTTATGACTATTTTTGCACTAACATTATGCATTTTAATAAGTTTATCTGAATCAGTTGAGAATGGTTTTTATTCCTATCCAACATTCGATTTTATATTGTATATACAGTATTTTAAAAATATATAATGATGATAAATAGGGATAGATTAAGTTTACCAGATAATAAATTAACATAGGGTCCAGAAACAGCACAACTATAAGGATGTGTCACCCTTTGGTAATCATAATCCAATGTTAGTGAAAGGTTCAATATTGACATCACTATTTGTTTTTACATTTTATGTTCTACATGAGTTTAGAACTAGATTTTTAGCTGGTGAAAATTTCCAATGCTTCCTTCAAATCAACAAAAGTTATTTCTATTTACTTTAAGTGAGAATCTGATTTTTAGGTTTTTATGTTTGCTGGCAACTGTGCTCTGCAGACATTAGTGCTCAATGTATATTGCCCTGCAATCAAGGAGTCTATTATTGGTATGTATTTAACACTTAACCTTCCACAGGCAAATAAATCTCTCTGTAGTACAGCAGTAATGATAGCATTTCTAGTCATGATGAATAACTGTTGGCTTTTTCTGTCTGAAAATCCTAATTTGGGGGAAAAATATTGGACATATCAGATTAGGAAGTGATTGAAAGCTTGGTTCTTACTGTGATAGTACAGCATATGTGAACGACAGGCTCACTGAATGGAGGGTGACCGGAATGATGGTGTATGCACTGAACAGCATTATGAAAATAGAGCTGACCTTTGGCACTATGGGACTTCTTCACTTGTCTCTGTCCTTAGCGATGCTAATACTCAGCTACTCCTCAATCAAAATAAACAACCCACCCATCCTTTAACAAGATCAGTTCCCCTTCACAAAAAATAATAAGGTGAGTGCCCAATAGGGATTTTTCTCCCGTGTTCCTCCATTTGTTTGTTGCACTTGTGCCTTTGCTTACATTAGGCCCAATCCTGCAAAAACACATGCAGATTTAACTGAGCTTAGTTAACTAAAGTTAAATACGTTTGGAGGCACTTCCAGGAATGGAGCTGTAGTTTTCAAACACTCTTTCAGGCAGAAGCCGTGCATTCTTTGATGATGTATTTGTTAGTGCAGGTTAAAACAATTTCACTTATATTTCATGTTGTTGAAATAAGTTTCATTGGAGCTGATATGTTTTGTGGTCATAGGGTCAGTTTCAAGAACATTTTCATCAAAGGTTTTTTGGGATGGGAGGCTCTCTGGGGTAATGGTGAGGAAGAATCAGGAGAGAGTGTGTGTCTGGCTGACGTCTTGTGGTTAGGCCACTGATCTGAGATATAAGAGACCAGGTTCAAGTCCCTGCTCTGCCTGACTTGAAGGGATCTGAGAGGAAAACAAATGAAGCAAAGCAGGAACTTGAAGCTGGATCTTTCATGTTGCAGGCCAATCCCTCTCTTTTTGGTCAGAAGTGATCAGAAAGTTCTGGATGCAAAAGCCTTTGGTAATGGAAAAACTGAAGTGTTGTTCTGAAGATGGACTTTTGGACACAATTCTGTTTTCACAGACAAAATGTTGAAACCTCAAAAGTTGCCATAAAATGAAACTATCCTCTGGACAGTTCTAGATTGTACAGTGCCTCACACTGTGGAGACTTGGACTGAGCCTAGGGCTCCTTGGTGTTACAATATAAATAATAAGATGGGACTGTAATAGTGACTATGTGAATCCAGGTACAGTACACCAGCCACCTGCTCACAGCACAATACCTTCTCCTTGTTTTCCATTAGCCTGGTAATCCCTTGCAGGTTGACACTAACAGCCCTTCCAGACCCAAGTCTTTGTCAAACCATCTCCCCTGGTGTTCAGCCCCTCCCACTGTTGCACTCATAGATAGAATCAAGTTTGTTGTTCCTTTAAAGAGACAGTATACTGCACCAACCTGCTTGTTTGGCTGAGCACAAGCCCTAGCTTCCAACTTTCCCTAGGGGTGTTCAATCCCCACTCAGCCCCACGCTCCAACCCCACTCAGCCTTCTACCCCAAAGCTCTCAACCCTGACTAGCCTCTTCCCTCCCCGGTTCCACCCCTCCTTGCCTCTCCTGCACCTCCTTGTAGTCCTATTCTGACCTAACCACAATCACTTATTCTGCAGCATGAAGGAAGCGCTCCACCCTCCTCTCTCAGCGCCTCCTTCATGATGCAGAATAAATGATTATGGTGGGCAGGAGGCACTGGGAGGGAGGAGAGGTTGACTGGTGGGGTCACTGGCTAAGCGGGAAGGGAGCTTGGCTACCGGTGGGTACAAAGCACCCACTAATCTTCTGTGGGTATTCCAGACTGAAGCAACCACGGAATCGGCTCCTGTGTCCTTCAGTATGAAATTCTCCCTAGTTTATTTTTCTTTCTATAAATGTACTTTCTCTTTCTCTTTCTCTCCTTGCTCACGTAACCCCCTTTTTCCTCCCCGGGTTACTTGGGAGCAGGTCACACTCACAGGTGTGCCGGGGCGCCTGATGGTTTTAACATAAAAGGAGATCCTGAGTACCCCGGTGGTGATGTTGTTTAGTTGGAGAAACCCTATCCACCTCCCCCTTACTGCAGTCCCTTGCTCATAAAGAATATACAATGGTGGTGCCTCCACCTAGCTTGCCCTTAGGAGTCTCCAGAAATGGTGTGCCTTAGGAGCCTCCAGAAATAAACTTATTCCAGCAATAATCTGGATCTAACTCTAGGACAACAATTATAAATAATATACATCTAATTGATTACCGGTACATTATAATGAACACACCTTTACTTAACAACTTAAAGAAATAGGGTTTAACAGATTAACAGTGAACAACATCAATTAACAAAGTACACAGAAGTAATAGGAACTTATCTAGCTGGCATTTGCACTGCCACCATTTATTCCACCCCAGAATGTGCATTCCTCTGGCCTCAGAGTCCCAGACACTTGCTTGTGTGAGTGCGCTTGAAGATCTGCAGCTGTAGTAGAGGTTCTCTGTAGGTGTTTTGTGTGTGTGTGTGTGAGAGAGAGAGAGACTCTATACTATGCAGCCAGCTGCAAACTCCCTCTGTCGCTGGAGCAGGTTCCACCAAATGCCAGCAGCTGTGGTTCACCGGGCTGGCCATTCTGCCTCTCTTTGGACCCAGAGTTAGTCTATATCTCTGAGGTCTGTCCCAGGCAGTACTTTCCCAAAAAGCTCATTTACTTACAGCTTCCTTCTGTGTGCTGGTTGTAGTGTAGTCCTTCTGAGCCACAGGCACCGCCAGAGTCTCTCCCCTCTAGGGCAATCAGCTGCCCCAGAAGCAGCCTACTAGATCCAAGTCCCAAAGGCTCTCAGTCCCAGTCTGTATAACAGCTCCTGGACTGGATAAGGCTCCTCCACAGAAGCCTGGCTCCTTTTGTTCCAAAATGGAGAGCCCCCAGACTGCTGAGACCCTCTCTCCACATAGAGAGCCTCAGACAAAAAAACTTCACTTCCTGGTTTCCTCAAGGGCTTATGGTAATTGTAGTCCCTAGAGCTAGACTGCAGCACTCCCAGAAAAAAGTCAGAGGCACCTTTAGTAAGGGACTACACTCAGTTTACATTAGAGACACATTCCAGCAGCTAGAACCAAAGTTTTGGTCTAGGACGCATGCCTTAAGGTCTTTGTCCCAAACACATGTTAAGAACGTATTTCCAGCACACTGATAATTTTTCCCATATCCCCTGTACATATAACTGGCAATAATAATGTCACAAACCAGTTCTACTAGTCAAATACACAGGGAGGCATTGGAATTACAATTCATCCACAAATTCAATTCTCACTCTGATCATCATCTCCTCAATCGGGACAATGGCTGGCTGGGACTTTACCAACCTAACATTCAATGAAGGTGTCAACAGCTGTCTGTGTGGATTCTTGTGTTAGTTCCCTTTGATCCTTATCTGCTTCCTTTTAAGTATCCAATCTTCAGGTGCTTATAGGCACCAACTCTGCCTACTTGTTTTTCCCTTTGATATTTTCATTCCCTCTGCTCCTTGTTTCCCGTCCCCTTCTCTTTTTCCTCTCCCCTCCCCACTTCCTCTCCCCTATGTATTTTGGGTCTGCACATCCTAAACTCATAACTCCGGTCATCTGAAGAAATGGGTTGTGCCCACGAAAGCTCATGATACCATATACATGTTTTATTAGTCTATAAAGTGCTACCAGACCATTTGTTGTTTTTTAAGTTTATAATATTAATAGCCAGGCTGTTACCAGTTTACATATGATGCCTTACATGACACCTTTTAGACAGATTATGACAAAAGTGAATTGGGGTACACTGAGCTGGTCAGTGTAGCTGAGACTCAATAACATATACCAGGAGCCTTTGCTCTCTGGCACTGGGCCACGCTTAGGGTGGGTCTATACAGCAGGGCTTAACGTCAATTGCATAGATTATTTCAAAATAGCTTATTTTAAAATTGGGAGTGTCTACACAGTTCTTTGAAATAGAGCACTCTTCCTCTGACTTCCCTTACTCCCCATACAATGAAAGTACCAGGAGTTGGAGTAAGACATCCTCCAGCTTGACAGTATTTCAACATTATTTTGAAATAACTGCCTGCTGTGTAGATGCGGACTAAGTTATTTCAAAATAACACTAGTTATTTTGAAATAATGTTGCTGTGTAGACATACCCTTAGAGTGATAACTATATCCTTGCTTAACCAGAGCAGAGGTGAGTGAAGTATTGGAGTCCATTAGCCCAATCAGCTGTCCTTAGAGATGGAGGGGGGAAGCATGATGGTTCCTCTTTGCTGCAAGATAAATGTCCCCCAATGGCTTGGCTCCCCATGAGGCAAGAGAACATAAGCCAATGGCTTGGCTCCCCATGAGGCAAGTCCCCCAGTATTTTGTCTTCCAACAATGGTCAACGTGAGGTGCCCCAGAAGGAACGAACAGAAACAGAAATCATCAAGTGTTCCATCCCTGTTGCCCATTCCCAATTTCTGGCAAACAGAGGCTAGGGATACCATCAATGCCCATCTTGGCTAATAGCCATTAATGGACCTATCCTACATTATAGTCTTGGCAATGGTCTTTTATCCCAAGCTGCACATGTCTGGGAAAGAACAGGCTTTACATACTTTAGATGTGCACAGGGCATTAGCTTTTTACTTAGACAGGACAAAACTATTCAGGAAGTCACTGCAACTCTTTGTGGCCATTGCCGAACGGGAAAGGGGTCAACCCGTGTCCTCCCAGCAGATCTCCTCCTGGATAACCACTTGTATCAAGGAGTGCTCTGCCCTAGCCGGGGTACCGCCTCTACCCCTTAGAGCTCACTCCACGAGAGCTGTGGTAGCCTCCACCGCTTTCATAACGCAGGTTCCCATCCTGGACATCTGCAGAGCCACTACATGGTCCTCTGTCCATACCTTCGCCAATCACTATACGCTAATGCATCAAGCCAGGGAAGACACTGCCTGGGCAGGGCGGTCCTCCACTCCTCTGTAGTTTCAACATTCGGCCCTCCTCCATAGGTTCTGCTTTGGAGTCACCTAATTGGAATGCACATGAGCAATCATTCAGAGAAGAACAGTTACTTACCTCGTAACTGTGATTCTTTGAGATGTGTTGCTCATGTCCATTCCAAATCACTGCCCATCGCCCTCTCTCTGGAGTATTCCGGTAAGAAGAAACTGAGTGGCTGAGGGGGCCAGCAGGGGTATATATGTGGCGATATACCGGCGCCACTCTAGGGGGCTCCCCCCTGGCCCTACAGGTACTGCTGAGGGAAAAACTTCCGACGACGCATGCACGCTATGTGCACATACCTAACTGGAGTGGACATGAGCAACACATCTCAAAGAATCACAGTTACAAAGTAAGTAACTGTTCTTTTACAGCCACCTGTTCTAACATTCAGTGTTCAGTGCTATTATTTAGGTCTAATTTACTCCAAATGTCCTCTTAAGGTCCAATAGGCAGTGGAAGTGTTGGTAATGCTGCTAGAAAATATCGACCTCTTGTGATCCAGAAAATTATCTTGTTGAGAACTGGTCGGGTCCCAAGGATTCTGGACTAGAGAGGTTCAACCTGTATTGACTTTCCCCTCTGACTGGGTAATGGGCCTGTCCTGTCCATCGTCTTCCACTTGCTTCTAACGTATTTATAAATTTTTTTTTGTTACGTTTTGTCATTGGCTAGTTTAATCTCATTTTTGTGCCATGGCCTTTCTAATTTTGTCCTTTCATGTTTATAGATTTTTAAAATTAATTATTCATTCTTCATACATTTACCTACTTTCCACTTTTTGCATGACACTTCGTTGAGTTGCAGGTTTTTAAAGATCTCCTAGTTAATATATAAATATCTCTTGCCATACTTCCTACCTTTCATACGCAGTTAGATATTTGTTCTTGTGCTCTTAATAATGTCTCTCTGAAAAACTGCCAGCTTTCTCAAACTGTTTTCCCTCTCAGACTTGCTTCCCCACAGATCTTACCTATCAGTTCCCTGCGTTAGCTGAAGTCTGACCTCCATTTTTTTCTGTTGTTTTCCCTCCTACCATTCCTTATAATCTACCATTTTATGATGATTTTCACCCAACCTGCCTTCCACTTCCAAATTCTCAACCAGTTCTTCCATATTTGTCATCTAAGATACTGATTTGATTTCCCCCCCTATAATCTCTAATTTGTCCCTGCTATGATTACCCATGTACATCCAGATCCTGAGCCTTCATGAAGGTCTCCATGTTTTTGAGTTATCTATGTGGCTTTTGTCTTCTGCTCCTATATGATCTAGTTTAAAGCTCACCTCATCAGGTTAGCCAGTCTGTATCCATTTTGAATTGTTTGTGAAAAGCAATTTTTTCCACTGATTCCTGATAAGCAAAGCCTACAAACAGTCTTCTTGTTTTTAGGCAAGCAGAATTTTACCTCTTATCATTAGTCTGGTTTGTCTAATAACTGATCAGGAAATATATTTTAAGTGACAATTGACAAAATTGTCAATATTTGTTTTGATTTCATGGCTTTTTGTTGGTTCTAAATATCTGTAATCTTTTGAAAACTAATTTTCTCGATGGAAAACTAAAAAGCTCCTTGCAGAAATTTGTTTTGTTGAAAAGACATTGGCAGCTGTTTTGTTCATAGAGAAAACTGAGTTAATGACTAGCAGTGGTGAAATCTGAATGCTATGAAAGTCTGAACATACTCAAATGAGTGAAATATGCTTTGTCAGCTTTACATTAAAATCATATGTGAACTGTTATAGTTCTGAGTGACTGCTAGTGACTCAGATGGATCTTAAACTTCTCAATAAAATATTTTAATTAGATGACTAGTACAGAACATAACTTTTTAAGGAACTCTCAGAGAACAGTATATTTCCTATTCTTAGGGATTGCAGATTTTTAGTTAAGTACGTCACAATTGAAAACTGAAGATTTTTTTTTTTATATAATTCTGACCCTTCTCGTATGACCCTTTTCACTTGTTGGTACTTGTGTTGGTTATGTTAGTCACACAAATTCAATTTAAATCTCACCATAAAATTAGGATGCAGCTGTGATTGACCTTAAATCAGTGGTCCCCAACGCGGTGCCTGTGGGCGCCATTGCGCCCACTGGGGCATTTATGTGCGCCCGCCTAGTGACCAGGGCCGACCCGAGCCATTCTTGCACCCCGGGCCCCCGGTGCATGCGCGGCCCCCACCTCAGGTGTGCAGCGCATGCGCAGTGCCGCTCCTGGGTGTGCGGTGCATGCGCTGCCCCGCCCCCAGGTGCCCAGCAGCCCCAAAGGTTGGGGAACACTGCCTTAATGACTTAGATTACACTAAATTATTTTGTAGAATCTGAAGACTCATTTTTGCCACAGCCTATGCACTTTAATTCTGAAGATTCATCTTCAAGTGAAGACAAAGTGCAACAAAAAACAATATCATGTGAGTGGCTCTTGTGAATGGGTTAATAACTATATTTGGATATTTTTATTCCAAGGGCTTGGTATTGTAATATGGTTGGAAATAGTCAGGTAAATGGCTACAGGATAACATTTTTATTTGTGTGTAATATAGGATATAAAAGATATCCCTCTAAACTCACCAACTTGATTCCATCTACTCAACAAAACAAGTCAAGAACATCTGCAGATGTTTTGGGTCAAAATGGTCTCTGGTTTTTGGTGGCCCAGCTTGACACGTAAGAGTTCATTTTCAGAGTTGCACCACTGCTTCTCCTTCAAAGGACTTTAGATGACTATGTGCTCCTCTAAATCAAGATGGGCATGTAAAATTAAAGATCACTGTTGACTATTTTGGCTGAAGGGAGCCATGTGACTGAGAAGTTAAATCCAGTCACTGACTGATTAGAATGCTCTTGTTCATCTATGAAATCTATAAAAGGCAAATCTAGCATTTGACTTGCCCATGCCTGGTAATTCTGTTTTGTGGGGGGACAGGAGGGCAGAGGAGGAAATGCTCTGGCCACAGGATATGACGATGACTTTCTGCCTTTGCAGAGATCCTCTCTCATTCGGGATAAGGCTAAAGTAATAGGTAAATGTGTAAAGCAATGGCAACCAGGAGCACATGGCAGTCCAGAGGGCCCATCAGTAGTTAAAGCACATGGCAGATTCAAAGGACTAATTTAGAGCCGAGGAGACAAAAGCCTGTGAAGGCTGCCAAGGAACCAGATGTCTCTTGGATGGAAGACGCTCCTACCACACACTGAATCTTTGCTTCTGAGTGCTTTAATTCTTCACCTAAGGAGGAAAAGGAACATAATACACTGAGGTATTAACAACCTGCCATAGTCTGTGTGCTACCATGTTCATCGAAAAATTTCTGATCTAATTTTTTAATCTATATGCTTAAGGTTGCAAAAATCCTTTATTTTTGTTAAACTGATAAATGCGCTTTAAATGGTGTGCTGGACTTCAGTGGATTGGTATCTATTTCTAATAGTCCTTAATTTATGGGGAGTAATTTGCAGCATGGTATCTATGAAGTTTTCAGATTTGGTCTAATAAAGTTTGCCTCTATGGCTAGATGATACCTATATTTTTGTACAATTATGAGGTGAAGTTGAGTAGCCATGGTCACAGGCTGAATTAAAAAGCATTCCAATTCCATTCCCTTTGGAGAATGTTATAGTTTTAGGAAGAACAATCATTATTACGGCCAACTGACCAAATCTTAAATTTTCTGAGCCAGTGTGCCTCTGAATAATTCAGACTTTCAAATCAATATCTGCATTTCCCCTAGATTGTCCAGCAGGCATTCCAACCAAAAATAATAATTCTGTATTTTACAGAAGTAGCAAGAAGCAAAGGATAAGTCAATAACCAGCAAAGTTAGAAATCTGAAGCAAAAATAACTTTTAAAAAACCTTTGAGGATAGGAATAAAACACTAGGTTCTATATGGCATTTACTCTTTTTTAGCTATTATCCATTTTTAAGAAGCTTTGTTGTCTTTTACCCTGACTCTGTAGGGGTTTTGCACAGAAAATTCCCATTTATGTCAATGGATACATGACATGCAAAGTACTTGCACTGATTAGCTCGATGGGCCTTACACAGGAAAAATGTCCATGTATACAACAGTGTTTTGTTGGTCTGAAGACTGTAGGATAGACAATAGGTGTTGGCAGGAGTGGCCCTAGACGAGCTGCCGGCAACTGGCGCCCCCACCTCCAAAGGCTGTTTATCTCGGCACCCTAGGCGATCGCCTAGTTCACCTGTATTGACGGGCCACGTTAAATAATACATGTTCTTAATCTTTCACTTTAAGAAACTAAACAAACAAACACACAGACAGATCTCAATGACTGGTAGCATTCTGCTGTGTTTTAAAACTTCAGAAGACCAAAGTACTTGCAGTGTCCAAGAATAATACTTTGAGTTTAAGCAGATATGATATTTCATGACTTTCTTTTAGAAGTGTTCTATGTAGAACCTGATTATGATTTCACTGGTGGTGAAGCTCCCCACACTGAAGCTGAAGGAGCGGCCTTGGCCCAGCTGGTGAGAGGGTTCTACCCCCACAGTCCTGCTGGGCATGCTCCAACAGGAGACTGACTATAAAAGCCTCTGGAGCAACTCAGTCAGGGCTGATTGCTGAAAGGGAAGGAGACACAGACAGAGCTCTGGAGATAAAAGTGGAAATGCAGCCAGACCACCCAGCAGCCGCTAAGAGGCTACCTGAGGAGCCACAGCCTCGGAGTGAGACAGTGGGGAAAACATCTGTAAAGGGACGGTAGGAAGTATCCCAGGGAGGTCAATTGTTTCCAGGGCTCTCACTGTGTTGCAGCAGGATTTCTTGCTGAGCAGGCAGTGGATTATACCATGCCAGCAGGGCCCTGGGCTGGGACCCAGTGGACTGTGAGGGCCCGGGTCTCCCTACCCTCTCCGTATCTACCCCATATAGGGGAGCTTTCCTACTAGAATATGGACTAGGCCTCTATGCCACATTACCCTGTATAGAAGGGATCTGTGTATGGACTCGGGCCACTGGGCCATATTACTCTGAATAGAAGAAACTTGTGTATGGACTCAGGCCATTGGGCTGTATTACCCCAAATAGAAGGGACTTTTGTATGAACTCCAGCCTTTGGGCCACATTACCCTGAATCAAAGAGCCTTGTGTATTGACAGGCCACTGGGATGCACTACTCTAAGTAAGGGGTAATAGGTATAGACTTAGGCCATTGAGGGGACCTGTAAACAGTCTTGGTGGATGGTCAAGTCACTCCAAAAAAGGAGTTAGATTCAGGGGCCTCTGAGGTAGGTTGCCCCTTGACATAGTCCCATTAGAATTCCAGATGGAAAATAAATATTATATTTTGAAAATTAAAGTATGGATTAGGGTTGAAGGGGTGGCTAAGAACTCAGAAGGATTGAGTAACGGATGTTAGTGGTCCAAAGGTTGGTGGTTCTACTGGAGCCAGTCAGCAGATACAGCAGAGAATGAGAAGAGTACATAGAAATGGAAGAACATAGCAGGCTCCCTGTACTTGATTTGTTGAATCCTATTCATTCTCAGATTATGAACACCAGCTCCCTGTGCATATTGGCTTCTGCCGAGCTGTCTGAGCCCTGTGCTGCTCCCTCTGCTCCCCACGCGCACTGGCTCCTGCCTGCCCCCCTATGTATTAATGTGTAACCACTGCAAATTTCAGCAGTTACACGTTTACAAAAATAAATGTATTTTAACATCCCAAATAGCAACTAGATATTAACTTGCATGCATTGCTACAATATCTTTAACTGATTCTTTGAGCCATATCTTTAATTTTTAATATTTTATATTTCATACTGTTTGAAGTTTCAAAATGAAAGGATTAACAAGGTTACTGTTTTTTTTTTTAATTCAAATTTCATGTAAATCATGGTTGATAAAGAATATCCCCCCCACAGCGCAGGAACCTTCTTTAAATATCTAGTCTTAAGTTGCTACTGAAATATCAAATAATTCCTATCAGATTTTATGATTGCTCTGGATAAGTCATTTATTTTATATACAATTCCCTGTTGTGCTCTTTAAAAGAAAACCCTCCATTCTGCAGAAGTTAAACTTTATGAAACGTAGTGCAAACATGTTTTGCATAGTAGCAGGTAAAGAGTAAATGCCTAGGACATTCTGTAATAACCATAAGAATATTTCATGTCTTGTTTCCAAATCATCTCAGACTAATTACTGTAATGTTCAAGACACTTGATACAGCAGATAGGGTTACCAGGTAGACCCCCCCCAAATACAGGACACACTTGATCGTAGGCGGGGGGGGGGAGGAGGAAGAGGGACTGGCCGGGAGGGGGGCGGGGCTGGCTGGGAGGAAGGGGGTGGGAAGCAGGGCTGGAGGGGTGGGGGGGTTGTGGGGCCGGCCGGGAAGCGGGGCTGGTGGGTATCAGGGGCTGTGGGGCTGGCTGGGAGGAAGGGGAGCCGGAAGCCACTGCCCCCGCCCTGCCCGGCTTTGCACGCGACCACAGGGCTCCCAGCGCCAATTGCGGCCCACCTCCCAGTCGCTCCCCCGTCAGGCTTCCGCCCAGCCGGAAATTCAGAAAATACCGGACATTACACATGTCCAGTATTTTCTGAATTTTTCTACTGGACAGAGGGTGCAAATACCGGACTGTCCGGTAGAAAACCAGACACCTGGCTACCCTAACAGCAGGGAAAATATTTTCTCTAAGTATTTATAGTTTTTTGTTTTAAAAAAGATGGACTGTGTAGTCTCCTTGCTGAAATGACATGATGCTATTGTAAGGCTCTGAGGTTACAGGTATAGAACTGGGGTTGCAGGGACACATTCTTGAACCTGTAAAATGTGCTATTGGAGCACTTTAAGCATATGGCAGCTGATTTGCTTACACTTGCCAACTAAATCAGAGAGACCTGGTGGTGGAAGGAGGTGGAGTTGGGGCAGTTCAAATAACTATGGAAACTTCCTGTTACTGCCACATCGGACCGTGCTCTTGCCTGCCTTCTGCAATTCCTATTAAATCCTGTTCCTGATTCCTGATTCACGTCTGATTCACTCCTCACTCCTAGCTCCCCATTTGCTCCTCATCCTTGCCTCTTTCCAGTTCCTGCACTTCCTCCTTGCTCCTGATCAGACTATCACTCCTAGCTCTGACCCCTAACTCCAACTGCAGCTCCACCTGTGGCTTTGGCATTGGTATTTTACCCTGCCTCAATCCTCAGTTTGGTGTTCATGGCATTCATCCAAGGGTTCTAAAAACTCAAATGGGAAATTGCTGAACTATTATCTGTGGTTTGTAACCTAGCCTTTAAAATGGCTTCCGTACCTAATAACTGGAAGGTAGCTAACATGACACCAATATTTAAAAAGGGCTCTAGAGGCGATCCTGGCAATTACAGACCGGTAAATCTAACTTCAGTACCGGGCAAATTAGTCAAAACAATAGTAAAGAATAAAATTGTGAGGCATGTAGAAGAGCATAATTTGTTGGACAAAAGTCAACATGGTTTCTGTAAAGGGAAATCCTGTCTTACTAATCTATTAGAGTTCTTTGAAGGGGTTAACAAACATGCGGACAAGGGGGATCCAGTAGATCTAGTATACTTAGATTTTCAGAAAGCCTTTGACAAGGTCCCTCACCAAAGGCTCTTGTGTAAATTACATTGCCATGGGATAAGAGGGAAGATCCTTTCTTGGATTGAGAACTGGTTAAAAGACAGGAAACCAAGGGTAGGAATAAATGGTACATTTTAAGAATGGAGAGGGGTAACTAGTGGTGTCCCCCAAGGGTCAGTCCTGGGACCAATCCTGTTCAACTTATTCATAAATGATCTGGAGAAAGGGGTAAGCAGTGAGGTGGTTAAGTCTGCGGATGATACCAAACTGTTTAGGATAGTCAAGACAGAAGCAGACTGTGAGGGACTCCAAAAAGATCTCACCAAACTGAGTAATTGGGCAACAAAATGGCAAATGAAATTTAATGTGGATAAGTGTAAAGTAATGCACATCGGGAAAAATAACCCCAACTATACATACAGTATGATGGGGGCTAATTTGGCTACGACAAATCAGGAAAGAGACCTTGGAGTTATCGTGGATAGTTCTCTGAAAACGTCCACACAGTGTGCAGCGGCGGTCAAAAAGGCAAATAGGATGCTAGGAATTATTAAGAAAGGGATAGAAAATAAGACAGTATATCTTACTGCCCCTGTATAAAACTATGGTATGCCCACATCTGCACACAGTATTCAAGATGTGGTCTTCTCACCTCAAAGATATTTTGGCCTTGGAAAGGGTTCAGAAAAGGGCAACAACAATGATTAGGGGTTTGGAACGGGTCCCATATGAAGGGAGATTAAAACGACTGGGACTTTTCAGTTTAGGAAAGAGGAGATTGAGGGGGGATATGATAGAGGTATATAAAATCATGAGTAGTGTGGAGAGGGTAAATAAAGAAAAGTTATTTATTAGTTCCCATAATAGAAGAACTACAGGACACCAAATGAAGTTAATGGGTAGCAGGTTTAAAACTAATAAAAAAAGTTCTTCTTCACACAGCGTATAGTCAACATGTGGAACTCCTTGCCAGAGGAGGCTGTGAAGGCTAGGACTATAAGGGTATGTCTACACTACCCCGTAGTTCGAACTAGCGGGGTAATGTAGGCATACCGCACTTATGAAGCCCGGGATTTGAATTTCCCGGGCTTCATTTGCATAAACTGGGCGCCGCCATTTTTAAATCCCTGCTCGTTCGAACCCCGTGCCGCGTGGCTACACGCGGCACGAACTAGGTAGTTCGGACTAGGCTTCCTAATCCGAACTACCGTTACTCCTCATTCCACAAGGAGTAACGGTAGTTCGGACTAGGAAGCCTAGTCCAAACTACCTAGTTCGTGCCGCGTGTAGCCGCGTGGCACGGGGTTCGAACGAGCAGGGATTTAAAAATGGCGGCCCCCAGTTTATGCAAATGAAGCCCGGGAAATTCAAATCCCGGGCTTCATTTGCAAGTGCGGTATGCCTACATTACCCCGCTAGTTCGAACTAGCGGGGTAGTGTAGACATATCCTAACAGAGTTTAAAGAGAAGCTAGATAATTTCATGGAGGTTAGGTAAAAGGCTATTAGCCAGGGAATAGAAATGGTGTCCCTGGCCTGTTTGTCAGAGGCTGGAGAAGGATGGCAGGAGACAAATCGCTTGATCATTGTCTTCGGTCCACCCTCTCGGGGCACCTGGTGCTGGCCACTGTTGGCAGACACGCTACTGGGCTAGATGGACCTTTGGTCTGACCCAGTACGGCCGTTCTTATGTTTTTATGGGTTTTTTTGGTAAACTGGGTTGAATCTTATTTGGCCATATTTGACTTTTCTAAATCTGAAGACAGGGAGGAAATTTCACACAAAGTCAGTTTATATTACTCAAAGCTGATATTAATATTAAACTTTAAGATTACTGTGGAATTTGTCCTATCAGAGGACAGCTGCCTCCCACATGGCTAAAGGAATATGATTTAGAAAACTATAAAATGAATATTTGGGAGAAAGTGGAAAGTAATCTACTTCGCACTCTAAAGAGTAGCATGTAGAATACATTACACAGTCTCAAAACCAGGCATACAGCACCTGTGTTTATTTTTGTTGTTTGATTAGGTACTAGAGCAAAATTTAATGAATAATAAACTCCATGCATTTATCTGAGTGTTCAGTTAACATAGACACATGAAAACATAATTGATTACTACATCACACACTGCAGTGCATGTACACAATTAATTTATTTCCATGTGCAATCATTTCAGTATATAAAGGTATAGAGGCCCAGATAACATGCACAAAGCTAGTGTACATTTTGTAGGATTGATACAAACCGTTAATGGCTGTGTCATCCAGAACTGCTTTGAAGTCCAGAAACTAGCTCCTTGCATCTCTATTATGTCCCTGAAAAAATTACCCTTATTCAAAATTGAGAAAAAAAACAGACTATACCCCCTAGCTACTTCAGATATATAACCTGTCAGAAACCTATATTATGTATAAAAACAACCCAATTCTGTGGTGATAACATTAGCTTTTTATATCGTGACTTTCTCACCTTTCTATGTTAAAGTACACTTTGGGTATGTCTACACTACCACCCTAGTTCGAACTAGGGTGGTTAATGTAGGCAACCGGAGTTGCAAATGAAGCCCGGGATTTGAATTTCCCGGGCTTCATTTGCATATTGCCGGGCGTCGCCATTTTTAAATGTCCACTAGTTCGGACTCCGTGCCCGTGGCTACACGCGGCACAAACTAGGTAGTTCGGATTAGGCTTCCTATTCCGAACTACCGTTACTCCTCGTGGAACGAGGTGTACCGGTAGTTGGGAATAGGAAGCCTAATCTGAACTTCAAAGTAGGAATAAAAGATCCTCCGGAAAAGGGCTTATTTTCCAGAGAATCACGTCTAGACTGGCGCTTTTCTCCGGCTTATCCCCAAGCCGGAAAAAAGCGGCAGCCATGTTAATGCAAATACCGCGGGAGATATTTAAATCCCCCACGGATTTTGCTATTCCAAAGTGTCTAATCTGCATCCCTTTTCCGGAAAAGGGGTGCAGTGTAGACACAGCCTAAGAGAACATCACTTTCTTAGCTCCCGATCCACTACTCCATCCAATGAGCCACACACTTTTCTCAGCTAGTGCTATTACAAGCTAAGAATGTTGACAATAATTTTTAAAGGTTCCATCACACACATTCTGGGTTTTTTTCCTTTATGCAATATTAGCAATAAAGAAAAGAGCTTCAAAGAACTAAAAACCCCACAGGCTACAGACCAGCAAGTCTTGAATGTATCTGATGGTGTTTATTGTATTGAATGCAAAGTTTCTTGTTTTTACAAGCAAGAAAACTACTACAAACAAGCCTTTGACTGTTCCTCTTGGGCATTATGGCCCTGTCTTGCTCTTACATTCCTTTTTTTGTGTAACATCTGGTACTTTACTGCACCTAGTCTAAAGATAAATACCATACTTGCAATTTGATAAGTTTAAAACCCCCTTCTTTCAGTTTGTCCATTTAGTTAGCTATCTTTGCAAGCAGTAAAGTCCTTTTTACAACAGTGAATTTTAAAAATTCTTTCTTTGTTTCTCCAAAGCTTGAGCTGTTTTTTGTCTCTGAACAAGTCATGTTTCCAAACAGGATGGATAAACTACTAATTGCTGAGTATATCTTTACCATGATTTTTTCTGCCAAAGTGGGTAATGCTGGTCTTTCCCCCTCCCCGAATTCATACAACTCTTGGCTCTTTTTTAAAAGAGACACTGATCATTGAGCAATTATCTGACAATATTTTTAGATAAATCTGAAAGCTGATAAATATTTTAGAATTAATGGAATGAACCTTTTAAAAATGCTGACTCTTGCTTGCCTTTGTCACATACAATGTGACAATTTATCCTTGAAAAATGGGACTTGTTGTTAGGCTCACAATGTTTTTTGTCTGGTGTTGGTTTTTTGTTTTGTTTTTTTTCAATTGACTCAAGCAGGACAAGGATAGTTTTTGTTAATTCGTTAATTTTTCAGGTAGCTTTTTGTCTTTACTGCATTGGGGAAGAAAAACAAAGTAGGCATAGTGTTTACATTTGAAATCCTGTCTCTGGTACACAATTTTAGTATGCATGCAACCTACTCCATGCAATGTGCTCACCATGCAACACCTTTGCATTGTCTTGTATGTTAAATGTGCTTTGCTACCTATCTGTTTCTTCAGACATTTAATACCCAATGGTCATTAGTGGTGTCCTATTCCAACTCTAAATCAAAGCCAAAGACACCCTATTTGGCTCTTCTTTCTCAGTCATTTGCGTGGCACCACTGCTGACTATTAAAGCGCTGTGAGCTGTTTGTAATACCTCTTGAAGTTTTGGTATAGCAGACTGTAAAAGCTTCTGCTGCAGAATAACTTTAAGTACTACATACCATATGTACAGTGTACCTGTATTAGCTTTTATCTCCATAGTTGCACTTTGTAAAGCCTTTTTTAGGATGCAGTACACAGAAGGAAATATTTTGATGTGATAAATTATTCTATTTTTGAGGCCCCCATTCAAAGTGATGTTAGTCCTTCAAGAGTTCGAGAAGCATTAGAAAAACAATACTGGAAGACATGTGCTATTCTTCTTGGGAAGTGCCATGCTGTGCCAAGGTATGCAGAAGGGTTGAATAACTTCACAATACAACTTTCATTTAAATAAATGTCCTATTGGGGTCAATTTCTCATTTCTCCCTGCAGAGGATTCTGGTTCCTCAAATCATTCAATCTGTTGAGGGAAGACACTGCTAAAAGGAATGTATTCAGCTGTGGGCCATGGTCCTTACTTGCGCTTCAGAAGTGAGCACTGAATGTTTCCACCATGCCTGGTACTATGTCTGCTGGGCCATACCCCATCCCAACCATTCAGGCACTTTTGCTGCTGTTGAATAGCCCAAAGTCTGGACTTCAGTTCAACAAAATGCAGCAAGGCTGCCTGTCTTGCTTTTTGTTTGGCAAACTCAAAAGGTACACATTAGAATGAATGGAACATATCATCTCCCCTTCTATTGGTGAGCTTTGCTGCCTGATCTGAGGGTGCTTTTCATTTCCAGTCCAAAGGCTCACACATCCTCAGGTGCTTTGGGATCTTTGGAATGAGAGACAAAATAATTAGTCTCATCTGGTGATGCTTCCTTTGCAAACACTGCGTATGTAAACCCTGCTTCTGCTCTCGTTTGCACCAGTGTAAACTAGGAGGAACTCCGTTGATTTCAATGGAGTTACACTGGTGTAACACCAAAGTGAGATCAGACTCAGACCCTTCCACTCAGGTATGCTCAGTGAGGCCCTTTACTTTGGTAAAAGTACTGAAGTCAATAAAACTCTGCCAGAATGATGATTGCAGGATCAGGCTTAACTGTCTTTGTTCATTACAGGCCTGCTTCTGCAGATCTGAGACCAGAAAAATCTTCACTGAGTTTTGCCTGAAACAAGGATTTTAGGACAGGTTCTGATGTGCGCGTCTGCTGGTGTCAGCACTCATTGTGGCAACTGTAGTGCTTCTTGACCTAAAAAAAAGGATGTAGGATTCACTGAAAATCAATATTGATAGGGAAAAATTATAGGCTAATTGGGAGAAGAAGGCGGGGGGGGGGGGAAGAAGAATGATCAGGGGTGTTTCTGGTGACATGGGTGCACATGACTTACACTGCAGGGAATGTCTGTCTATCTCCTCTCTGGCAGCAAAAAAGATGCAGTGTTAGATCAAAGCGGTGTGCTTCCAGTGCTATGTAAACCTTTTGACAGATCACCAAACTGTGACAATGTTGATTTCTTCCTTCATCCTTTGTCTTGTCATTGTGCAGATACAATTAAACATGTTAATTTTAAAAATTTTTACTACAAAAAGAACAGATTTTATATTCATAGATGTAAAATTGCATAAGGTGTGAAAGGGGGTGGGAAGTACGTTAAGGCACAACTTCTGCAGAATGTTGATGATGAGCTTTAACTCTCAGATATTAAGAACTGATTAACAGTTGCATTTGCTGCATTTATAGAGTACATGTCATTGATGATATCATTTATAAACTTCAACTTCCTGCACTATGTAGTTCTAAGGCAGTGTTTCTTAAACTTTTTGAGACAACGGAACACCAAACCATAATTTTTTTATGCGGAACAGCTATGAATTTTCTTCAACAAAAAATAATTCAGATGACAAAAAAAGACAAAGAAGAGGTCACGGCACTCCTGTGAGTTGTTCACGGAACACCAGTGTTCCTCGGAACATAGTTTAAGAAACACTGTTCTAAGGCCTTATCTATACTGGACCACTCAGTTGGTTGTCCTGTACCAGGTGAAATTCAAATGAGAAAGGGTGCTCTTGGTACTGTGGGTGTAAGGTCTTCTCTGGACTGCACACAGAGAGTATGTCTACACTACAGAGGTTATTTGGGGGGAAAGGGCTGTTTTTCTGAACTTCACTTCTTTCGAAAGAACAGAGGGGGTTTTCTGGTATCAGTATTCCTCTTTCTGTGAGAAAGAAGCCTTTTTCCAAAAGAGCTCTTTCAGAAAAAGGCATATGCGGATGGGGAGTTCTTACAGAAGAAGAGGAAAAAGCACAGGTGCCCTGGTGGCCACTCCGTCCATAGTAATCAGTTTTAATGCGAGATGGCGTCCATTCAGTGTGTATACTAGCTTTCAAAAAAGCCGATTGCTTTTTCGATGCGCTTTGGCAGTGTGGACATGCTCCTTTGGAAGAAGTTTTTTCGGAAGATCTCTTCTAGAAAAGCTCCTTCCAAAAGAAGCCTTCAGTCTCGACATAGCCAAGGGCTGGCTTATGGCAACAGTGGGATTGTCATATTTATGCCTGTCAGGATTCCACGCAAACTCAGGTTCATGCTGATTGTGCAGTAGGATTTTATTTCACCACAGGTAGCCAACTTACTTACTAATAAACAATGGATAAAGCATAGAATTTTCTTTTCCTCACTCCATAAGCCTCTGTCCTAAGCCCTTGATTTCCGCAAAGAAATTTGCTCTTCCTTGTATTCTCCTCTTCCCTTGCAGGTTACAAGTAACAACCATCGTCTTCAGTGGGAAATGATTCATATCTTTCAGGGGAATACTTGGACACTATTTTTTTCCAACATACATTTCCATAAACATTCATTGATATTACAGTAGGGCTCAGAATTATTCCCTTGCTAGTGGCTTGCAACAGGTGCCAAAGATGTGGGACAAAATGGAACTTAGAAAAATGGAACTTAGGAACTAAATCCAAGGGTTGTATGTGCGTGTGTTGGGGTATGGTGCAAAGGCACTGGCTTGGTTGTAACTGGTGCTAGTTCTAGGGAAGGCCACAACATGCCCTCTATGAACTCCTCCTGGCTGGTGCTACAGTTTTCCACAAAAGGAGAGCAGAAACTGCTGGGTTTGGTACTAAGCACAGATCTTGCAGGACTGGGGCTCAAGAAACAAAAAGTTTCTCCTTTTTTAGAATTGTATCTAAAACTCATCATGAAAGTTTCTTATACTTGTTCTTGCAAAAATATATATTGTGCTCAGTACCACACATAGAAAGTTATATTTTAATATTCCTTTTTATATAAATGAGACACATTTGAAGATCAGCAGGGTCCGACTGTATACTTCTTAAAGAACCACTCTTTGTGGAAAACCATAAAACTTTTGGTCTTCCCCCACTTTCCTGCATTGTATTCTGAACAGTTATATAAAATTACAGTACAAAGGAGCGAAAGCTCACTAACAAATTTTGAAAAGGTTGATTTAATCAAATATCTCTTTTAGGTAGAAAATATTTGTGGATAAAGCATTAAATCTGAAATGCCTAGACTTAAAGGCAAAAGTTTCAAATCTTGGCTGTACTGATTCCACCTTTCATCCTTCAGAAGAAGATTAACTGAATGTCAGGCAACTTACAATGCATGGGGATTCTAGATGATAAGCCATAAAAAATCAGTCATGTTGCTAGGAGCCAGAGTGTGTCTACTGCTCCCAGATCTATTGTGAATCCCAGCGATTCAGAATGATCTCAGAGAAAATAGTAGGTTTTGAGGCCAGATTTCTAGAAGGGGATGCTTCAAATACCACGCAAGCCCTCTAGTTGTGCTCCCGGAGTCCTATAATTGAAAAGTTGCCAAAGCCATAGTATATTAGTAGCTTGCATGTTTGTGTACAGCTGTTAAAGGGTATGTCTACACTACCACCCTAGTTCGAACTAGGGTGGTAATGTAGGCAACCGGAGTTGCAAATGAAGCCCGGGATTTGACTTTCCCGGGCTTCATTTGCATCTCGCCGGGCGCCGCCATTTTTAAATGTCCGCGCCGCGCGGCTACATGCGGCACGGAGTCCACACTAGCGGACATTTAAAAATGGCGGCGCCCGGCGAGATGCAAATGAAGCCCGGGAAAGTCAAATCCCGGGCTTCATTTGCAACTCCGGTTGCCTACATTACCACCCTAGTTCGAACTAGGGTGGTAGTGTAGACATACCCAAACATAGTTATTTGGGATATACCTCAGCCCCTGTAATGACTCCTTGTGTTTGAGGTGGTTTGTTTTATTATTCTTAATCAAAATTTGGAAAAAACATGCCCCAAAGAGAATTATACACTTCTCTCATCATCTTTGACAACAGGATGTCCTCTCATACCTTCTTCCATAAGAAAGAGAATTCCATTAACCGTTGTGTGCAAAGCATGGTACTGAAATGTAATACTCATTAAGCTGATTGATCTTGGACTGAATGTTCCAACTTGCTAGCTGCTGCTCATCTGTAAGACGAAGTTACTCATATCCGGAACAATTAAAAACACCAATCTGAAATAAGCAAATTTCATGCAACCTGATGTCTATGAATTTTATATTTTTGGTTTAAAAGAGTTCTCTCTCTTTTCAAATTCTCCTCCCTGGAAGTGGAACTGGGCAGGAAGAAGTCAGGCAGCGGTGGGAAGAGGCAAAGCAGAAGACTAGGGATGTGAACTAGTTGACTATCCAATAAGCAAATGCTTATTGGACAGTCGACACTAGTTGACTAATCGCTCTTCCCCCTTTGCTGCCTCTATCTGTGGAGAGCCTGGGGCCTGCTGGGGACTCCCCCGCTGACCCTGGGCTTTATGCGGTGCTGCCACTTTGAAACGCCGTGGAGAGCATGGAGCCAGCAGGGGACTGCTTGAGTCCTCCACTGGCACTGTGCTCCCTGTAGCTCTCCTAGGGCTGTTGCTACACTTCAAAGGCGGAGGCGCCCTTACTGACTAATCAAATAGCCAATTAATCTAACTTTAACATCCCAACAGAGGGCAGGGGTGGGGAGAACCTGGGGAAGGATGGGGCATTGGGGGGGGGGGGGAAAAGGATGGAGTGGGGGCAGGGTCTAGGCCAAGCTGAAGAGAGCATCCCCTGTCAGATTAGAAACACAGGCTGATTTGTCCCAGGCCTACAACTCCTTAGGGAGGGTCCTGTACCTAGTGTTGGCCATTAGTTTTGGAATGATCAATCTGGATAACTGACCAGTCATATTGGTCAAGTAACGTAAAATACTGTCAAATAGTTTAACACACTACTTTATTTGAATGACAGTAAGATGTAGTGGTCTTCAATAGGCTTAGCCTTAGATACTTATGCATAACTGCAAAACACAAGTTACTGAATTATTGTATCTCCTAAAAATGTGAAACACAATGAAATGAAGTTCTAAAAAATGAAAGAATGGTGACATGCTGCACTCAGAAAGGAGCACTGCTTATGTCAGGGCGTTCTCTGGAATATCTGACAATATTTGACTGATTAAAAAAATAAGCCAGTCAATTGATATTATGTGACTGATCAATTGACTGGCTTGCCAAGCCAAGTAGTACCTGAAAGTACAGTAAATTAGCATATATAACCCATGGGTTATACGTGTTTTTACAAACCCCGCCCACGCTCCCTCCGCGGGGTATACATGTCTGTGGTATACAAGTTTATTTTTACTCATAAGCAGCTCTGCCCCATTAAAACTTGGTCAGCTCCGCTCCGCTGTAGGGAGGGTCTGACGAGTTTCCAGCGCACCTGCGCTGTGCTCTCCATTCCCCTGCCCAGAGGAGGGTGGGTTGCGCCTGGCTGCGGCTGCGCAGGCCTGGGCATGAATGAGGCTCCCCACCCACAGGCTGCACTACACTCTCCGTTCCCCCTGCTAGCAGCAGGATGGCTACCTAACAAAAGATGGGTGGAATGCAGAACATTGGCAGTTTATTCTGTTATGTGCAATTACCGTGAATTAGCCTATAGAATCTGCGGGTAATACACATCCACAGGTAATCTAAGGTTGGCTTTTTTTTACACAGCAAAGAACAACAGTGAGTTATACACAACTGCGGGTTATACACGAGTGGAGGTTATATATGCTAAAACACAGTACTTTTAACTTCCTCTTTTCTGAGTAAACTTCAACTAGACTGTCTCATTTACGCAAAGAAAATACAGCTAGACATTTTCAATCTACTATATATTTAAGTTTGTCTGTCTGTCCAAGAACTCCTCCCAAACTGTAAGAGCTAGGACCACCAAATTCAGTATACTGCTTCCTCTTATCATAACTTAAAAGCAAGATAAGGGTTTGGTTGTGCTAGGAAAATGGGATGTGCCTGGAATGGGACTGCTTCTCAGAAAACCATACAGAAAAGAGACAGACTCACCAGGCAGGTGAAAGGGGTTCCATGCCCCCTTCCTTTGGGATTGTTCCAGCCCTGGGCCTCCCACCCTCCCAGGGGCCTTGCAGGAAGGATGGGGGGGGGCTGAGGCTCCCTCCAGTTTGTCTGGGGACATTGCTGGCTGTTCCCCTTCATCAGGGAGTGAGGGGAAAGTGCAGTTTGCTGGGTTCCTCACTCTGGATGGAGGAACACAGGGGAGCAGACAAACATAGACCTGACCATCCTGGGGGACAAACACCCCTGCCCTGGCTGTGCCTGCTGGAGTTGCAGCAGACATGTAAAGGTGCTTCTCACTTGGCCCCAAGCTGCTGTGGAGAAAAAGTGCAGGGGTAATCCTCTCTCCCTGGAACAACCTGCGTACTGAATCCCTCATCCTCAGCCCCAGCCCTGAGCAATGACTTGGACAAAGCACGTACATTTTCTTTTCTAAAAATCAGTGACTACCCAAGCAATGATGGTAAATCTTCTAGTATATTATAACATATGCAACTTCAAACAAATACAAACACAGCCATAACCTACAAACCATCACCTGTGGCTGAAGCCATAGAGCATGTGAGGGGAGTGTGAGGAGTGTCTTTCTCTTCCTCAGTCAGGAGCCACATCAATGAGGGGAGTTTTTTGGTGGGGGGAGGAGGGGAAGGTTCTCGCTTGTATGCAGCCCCCTGCTGATTTTTCTCTGGGTCAGTGGTCCCCGACCCAAAAAAGGTTCCCCCCCGCCATACAGAGTCATAAATCCTTCAGTGAGCACCATGTGGGTGGAACCCCCATGCCCATGCAGCTTATTGTATGATCCTGGCATCAGAGGATTCCGTCTTCCTGGCCATTCCTCTCTTATATTGACAACAAAAATGCTTGTTTTTTGAGATGTTGATGCTTGTACCCCAGGTGCAATTGGAATAAGACTGAAAAACAGCTGTCACATTAAGTACTTTCTGTCACAACTGGTGACCTAGGGGTGAAAGGCTTCATATCACGTTACCAGTTCCCATGGCCATCCATTCCCTGGAGCCAAGGATCTGGCTCTTAAAATTTCAGTGATTATGTTTTCAGTAGTGGAATTAATATGCCTAGTCCGATTGCCTTAATAAAATTTACTTACAGGGTTACTTGTACTGACCAAAGAATTTGTAGGTCAGTTTTAATGAATTTTATACTAGTTGTGAAAAATACACCATTTTGTTTCTAGTGGTCTCTAGGAATGTTTGCTTCCAGTGGTCCCTAAGAATGTTTAGCAACCATCCTACCTAATTTCTTTGATTATAAATTAATTACCATATCTCTTAACATTATTTGTTAAATACTTATTCAGCTTTACCCTGTTCAAAAAGTTTATTTAGCTGTGTATATGTCCTTACTAAAAAGTCATTCACAGTAAAAGCACCCATGGCTCAATGATATTACAAAGTCTTTCATTTATATTTAGACCATACCATTCCTTTTCTAACACAAGGATTGTCCTTAAATGAGCAAAGATCTAATCTTTGAGTAAAAATATCATCAAAACCTATTATGGCAAAATTAATCAGTCTCTTGATATTTTGGATTTGATTTTTTTGCATTCAATAAAATGATTTAGCTTTCTCTTATCCATTTCAGTTTCAGAAAACATTTACATTAACTTTCACAAGACCAACTTCACTATTGCTTCAGAATTAAATGTGGCCTCCAGTTCTTGTTTTTCAAAATCCTCTTGGAAAAGTAAAGTTCTTGTTTCTAAATAGACTGGTCAGAGTCTGGTACTGCTACTGCTTTGGAGGTAGCATCTTTCATATGCAAGTATTAGTGTGACACACGCAGAGTCACTCACTCCAAAAGATGGACTATTACCAAAAAGAGAACAGGGGCGTCATGCATTTAAAATCCAGTGTAAGGCAAAAAATTACTGCAGCGAGGAAACCTGCCAGATTCCCACCACCAGCCTGGCTCGATCTTAGAGGAAGAAAGAAAAAGGTGATCGGAGTATTTTAGGGGTCTTGTCTTAGTACGGGCTAGGGGGAGAGAGGTCCGAGCCGAACACCCTAACCAGTAAGGACGAGCCCCGGCCGGAGTTTATCCATCAAGTGCACAGACGAGGGGCGCGAGTAGCGGACTTACCCGGAGTAGCGGTTGTTGTAGCTGTAGCTCTGCACTGGCAGCCCGGTCTTGAGGAGGAGCAGACACAGCGGCAGAAGAGCCGCTCTCTGGCCCGTGGGAGTCACCGGGAGTTTCATGGTGCGAGGATGCCGCGAAGCGCCCGACTGCAGCAAGCGCCCCGTGGCCAAGTGGCTGGCAGCTCCCCTGCGCACAAAGCGGCCCGCGCCGATCCCCCGGGGGGAGGGGTCGCTGCTCCGCACCAGGCGCTCGGGCGGGGAAGAAAGTTGCGGGCAGAGGTTGGCCGGGAGAGGAGCGGGGCACCAGGCAGGCGCCCGCCAGTGTGAGCCCGCGGGCCCAGCCCCAATGTGGGCGCTGATCTGCAAGGGGAGGGGATGCGCAGCCACAGCTGGGGAGGCAGGGAGCGGTGCAGGGGGAGGGCTGCGGGGCTGGGGCCAAGAGGCTGGAGCGCGGGGCGAGCAGCTGCATCAGAAGGGTCCCGGGCTGTGCGGGGGTGCAGGGGCTGCCTCACCCTCCCAAATCTCAGCGGCCTCCATTCGGAGCGCGCCTCGGCATCAGGCCGGCGATGGCTCTCCGCGCCCCCGCCAGGTACCGGGGAAGGAGCGTCCCCCTGGCACGAGCTGCCCGTTTCAGGGCAGGGCCCGTGCGGTGCAGGCCTGGGCCGTGCGGGGTTAACCCCTGGGCACCGGCTTTGGAGAGCTCCGGTAGGCGCGCAGCCGAGGGCATTGCTCAGGCAAAGGCGAGCACCACGTCGCTGGGAGGAGCGCGCTTTCCCGGGGAGCGCAGCACGTGGCATTTCGGCCCGCCAACACCGCGAGCTGCTGGGGAGGGCAACTGGGCAAGGCCCGGCCGCGCGTTCATTCACTCTCTGCGCTGTCCAAGTACCAGCCTAAATTACATCGCCCGCCCCCCAGTCAGGAGTGATTTGGGGCGATATGTTCCTGCGGGACGGATCCGAACCCAGTGCTGGCAGCAATACCGCGTGTTAGAAGTAGGCCTGTCTGGCTGCCATGCGGCCTCCCCCCCCAACTTACTCTCAGGGTGCTGGCACAAATCAATCCAGCAATGCTTGGACTGCAAACCAGAGAGACGGTTAACACAGCGGAAGTGTCATTACTGGAGTTTGTTTTCCCTGATGGGGAGTTTGTTCAAAGAGAAACTTCCATAAAGCATCAATGGCGGAGAAAGGTGATTAGAGGTGGTGAAGGGCCCAGAGAGATGCATTGGATAATTATACATTTATAAAGATGACTTGGACTAGAAAGGTGTTGGGGTCTGGAAGAGAACTTACAGTAGTAAAATTAATGTCACCCACAGTTTTTTAAAAAGAGGATTTTAAAATAGTTTAAAAGTCATCCTTGAGTCTCCCTGCCAAAACTTTATCATTACAGTTCCTATATTTTGAACTGTTTTAATCTCCCTTGTGGGAAGGACCCACTCAAACAGGAAATTCAGAGAAGACAGTGGAAACTAGAGAACTATCAAATGGACAATATAAGTAATGAAAAAAACAATATTTTCTCTTCAAATCTTTTTCAATTATAGAAACCTCAGAGGTTCCTTGCAAAATATTAGGTAAGAAGTTAATTCTGAAATATATGTCCCTTTATGCAAGTCAATATACAAATATTAAAGAGATCACAAAGTTCTTCTGAAACACAGGTTTGAGAGCTCAGCAAACTAAATAATAAAAACAGTCAAGATTTGAACATGAAAAAAATGTTGTTCAATCCCTGTTGATGCTTCACTGGGGAAGTGGGAACTTTTGGAAAATAATTGTATTAAATTATGCATACTTTGTGCTCAATGATTGAAAGGCAAGTTAACATTTTCCTTTGTTTTCTTCCATGGTGGCACTGGAATCCAACACTAATCTACAATAGAAGTTAGAGATGAAAAAGACCTACTAGGTCATCCCTGTCCATTTCTCTGCTAATGCAGGATTATTCCCTTTTGTGCATTTACTAGTGTTCACTCATTGATTTGACATTACACAAAGTAGTATCAGAGCTCCTTCACAAAGTAATTTATCCATAACAATCTCCTTCCCTTCCTTATGCCTCCCCTCAGAGTTGACGTAATATACCAGTTTACCAAAGTGTCAGCAATATATAGCATGTTGGGAGAATAGAGGGCCCAGTTAATGGAATATTCAGGTTAACTGAAAGTTATACTTTACCTCTGGAATACCATTTTTTTAAAGAATAAAATAAAATGAATTAAGTATAAAGTAGTATACAGGTATTCACCAATACAGCAGTAGTACTGCACTGCAGAGTGGTTGGTTTCTTGAAGCACTTAGGTATACATATCACTATGGATAGCAAATGGCATACACCCAGATCACTAAAAATATACTTTACAGTAAAACCACACTGAACATGATTTAATTGTTCTTCAGGATCTTGCAGTGCCTCAAGGTCATCATTACCAACATCACTTATCATTGTAGCTATAGAATGTGTAGGAGATTGGGCTAAATCTGTAATGACCTTATGACATACCCTGGAAGCTGCTTTTTTGAACAAATCCCTTTTTTCATCTTGCTTACCTGTCTTTTGTCTCATTTGCATAATATATTGGGCAGTATACTTGCTGACCAGAATTTTCTGTCCCATGCCCATTCTGACAACGGCTTGCCTGCTCACTGATCTGAACCTTCTCCACCAGCCACCTTGCTGGCCACACCTCTCTGCCTTACCAGCCACTTGTTTGCCAGCAGACTGTCAGTCACATCTGCTGTCACCTGCCTCTCTGCTGTGACCGCTGCACACGAGTCTGTTAATAATTTTCATCTCTGGCATTTGAGCCCTGGTTTAGCAAGGTCTTTTCAGCTGAGGGGATGACTCCCTCACTTTGGGACAAGTTAAGCACAGCCTTGTTCCCAGTCTTCATACAATAATGAAATAACATTGAAACTGCATTTCACTAGCCCTTCATTCAGTACTAAAGTGGATTGTAACCCAACATCAGCCAAAGTCTATACATTTGAGCAGCACCATTTTATTGGCTTGATTTCTAGGTGTGTTCGTGTAAATACAGTCTGCTCCAGAAGTCTCTCCTCCTCCCAGCTAATTGCCAGGGGAGAATTCATTCAGTTCATTTAGACCACGAGTAGGGAACCTAAGGCCCAGGGGCCAGATGCAGCCCCCCGACTTGCTTGAATTTGGCCCCCCAAAGCTTAGCACTGGGGAGCCCACGCTGGTGCTTCAGCCCCCCAGCCACCTACCGTCAGGGCTTGAGTGCACAAAATCAACTAGCTTGGGCCCTCCCCAAGGCTCTGGTATGCAAAGGGAATGTGGGGAGTGTCTTCCTCCTTTTCAGTCAGGGACTTCTACTTTGCTTCTCACTTGTGTGCAGCTCCTGACTGATTTTTTCGATGGATCAGCAGCCCCCCAGACCCAAAAAGATTTCCCACCCCTGATTTAGACCCTTATACAAACAAAAGTCCTTGGAACACTGGAGTGCCAATGTCCTCTGCTTGATTTGTTTCCTTTATTTTTACACAACTGTGCATGGAGTTTACACACCCAGGTGATGTTTTAGAAATAGTTCAGAGATTAAATAGGTAATGGAGAATACAGTCAGGAAGAGCAGAGCGACACAATTCTCATTGAAGAACATTTTGGAGGACCAGTCTTTAGATATCAAGCAGAGCCTTGTTACACAGAGGATATGTCTGCACTGCTGTCTAGCTGGATCAAAACTATCTCTAGAAGTGAAGCCACAGCTGCTCAGACTAGCTTTGTTCCTTCCCCACCCCCCAGACCTTGGGTTCATATTTGAGGAGCTGCATCCTGAGCTTCTCAGCTTCATTGTAACAGTTACCTGAACTAGCTTAGATCGAAGCTTGCTCAGGCATGTCTACACGTGCTGCAGTTAAACCTATGGGTTTGCAGTGTGAACGTACTTTTAGCCCTACAAATTCTCTTCATTAGTGTGTAGACAAGTTTTGAGTCTTGGCAGGAATGTGGTTTTGTGGATTTTTGTTTTAGTGATGCTGTTTCTGTGAGAGAAGTGTGACAGCTTTCTGCATGCCTAGGGTCAGTTCTTGAGGCCTGGATATGTCTGGTGTTCACCTGAGAGTTTGGAAAGAAGGTATTGCTCATGTGCCACTTTGACCACTTCTTTTCCATAAAGGGAGGACATATGTAAATTAATAAGTTGTAGTAAGATTCTACCTAAACTCTGCATCACAGATTTCTCCTTCAGTAGCAAACAGATCCACAAGGCCCTGACATCTGCTATCATTCACAGAGAGTCCATGCTAACAATATTTTCCAGATGCAGTGTTAATGTTTCCAGCGCAGTGGAAAGGAAATTTTTTTCTAACCTTTTAATCTTACTGGGGGAAAAAAATCAAGCCTGGAAATATCAAAAGAAGTGTAAGTGTTTCTTCCACTTTCCACTCAGATCATATGTGTTTATTATTTAACAACAATGCTTGCAAATTAATAGCATCTTTTCTTCTGGGATCCATAATTACTTTAAAACCACTAGGAAACCAGACCTTTTCATCTTTGTGAAGTTAGTATATGTTTTTGCATCTGTTCCACAGATGGAGAAACTGAGGCAGCGGACTTGCCCAAGGTTAGACCAAGTATCTGGCAGATACAAAAATAGAATCCATCTCTCTTGACATTGTTCTGTTGTTTAACCACTAGACCATACACCCTCCGATACTTATAGAGCAGTAGTTCCAAACCTTTTTTATACCAGGGATCAGCAAACCCATTCACAAACTTTTGGAGGATTGGTAACATTTTGTTTGCATATTTGCATATTCCTTATGCAAATGAATATTCAATTATGCAAATAAAATGTTACCAGTCTGCCAAAAGTTTGTGAATGGGTCTGCTGGTCAGCAGTATAAAAAACCCCAACCCTCAAAGCTCCCAGTGCCAGCCCTAATCCCTAGAGCACCTTACCCCCCCACTACTGCCCCAGCCACTGACCTGAGAGTCCCCTGCACCCAGCCCCTTCAGTGCCAGCCTCTCGCCCTCAGAGTCCCTAGTGCCAGCCCCACTGACCCAAATACCTCAGTGTCAGCTTCCTGTTTCCAGAGCCCCATTGCACCCAAACCCCTCAGGTCCCCCTGTGCCAGCCTCCATTCCCCAATATTAGCCCTGTCCCCAGTGCCAGCCCTGCTCCCCTAACCCCCTCACTACTAACTCCGCCTCCAGAGCCCCCCAGTGCCACTCACCTTCCTGGATGTCACAGAGTCCCTCTGTGCCTGCCCCGCTCCCCTCACCTAGACCTGCTGCTGCCTCCCAGCTACCAGCTGAGCGCAGAGCGCTTCCGTGCGCAGCAAGAGAGCTGCTTGGAGCCCACAGCATGCTGATCCCTTACTAATCACCACGGCAGCCGGGCTCCATGTGTTGTTTGGCCACAACTGAGCACCACGGCAGCTGGGCCCCTTCTGAGTGCTGCGGCAGCCTCCACATAGTGCTTGGTCGCTTCCAAGCGCTGCAGCTGCCCTGCTAGCAACTGGAACCCCATCCATGGTGAGACTGCCCCACTAGGAGCTGCCTCACTGTGGCCCTGGCTCCATCGCGTCGCTGCTGCGGAGTGGGGCCACTCACCCTGCTGCTGCATGGGGATCCCCAGCAGGCGGGGCTCATTAGCGGCTGCAGGCGTGGCCCAGCAGGCAGGTGTTTGAGGCCCTCTGCCAATCTGCAGATCAGCGGTTGGGAACCGCTGCTTTAGAATGAATTGTATTCTTAATCTGCAATGTGTACAAATTATCCCACATGCACATTTCTGGGAGGGCCTTGCTCCACGCTCCCAGAAATGGCAGGGCCTTAGATAGAAGGAATAGGGCCAGAGCACAACATGTCTCCCTTCTCCCAGTCCTCAGAGCCATGTGGAGTGCTCATCAGAGCCTTCCTGGGGGCATGGAGCTGGGCCCTCCCGCACCTTACATGGGAGCCCATGGTGGGTGTCAGCCCTGCTGCACACCAATAGGCTGCTTCTAAAGTTTGTCCAGTGTTATGTTTCCTGTTGCATGTTCACATCATAGGCTTGAAGGGCTGAGGTAGCTGCCTGCTATGGGAGGGGCACTGCGATGGGGGTTCAGGGCTTTCTATGAAACCAAAGGATCTACTAGGTTTGTGAGCAGCTCAGTTACCAGTACCCACACTGGAATGATGCTGAGAAATCTTCATAAGGGAATTCTTCAAGAGATTCCCTAGGAAGAATCCCCCTTCTATGGTTATCACCGCAGGAAGTGGATGTGTTTCCCCTTTGCCTTAACTAAGGGCTGGTCTACATTGAAATATTATATCAGTATAGCTATGTCAGTCACAGGTGTGAAAAAGCTACACCCTTAGCTATTCTAACATAACCCCTAGCCATCTCTACGCTCTGCTGATGTAAGTGGGCTTATGTAGACAAGCTAACTTGTTTCAGAGAGGTGGTATTCCTGTTCCAACAGACAAAACTCTTCTGTTAGTATAGGCTGTGTCTACACTGAGGGACTGTGATGGCATAGCTATGGTGGCATAGTCTCCATAGTGTAGACATACCCAAACTGTAAATTTTTAAGCTCCCCTCAGAATTGGACTGTAAATGCTTTGGGGGCAAAGGCCTGTTTTAGGAACCTAGAAACTACCATTTTGGACCACATGCAGGTGCATTTAACCTTTTATATTTTATTTGACATTGGCCAATAATCAGTGCTCTGTAGGAAGGGGAAAAAACCCTGTGGTAGGCAGATATGGGATATTCAGTCCCCTTGTAGTAGGTCTCATTCTGATCTCATATTAGCTTAACCCTGAAGCTTGAGGTTTAACATCTTTCTTACATGTAAGTTAGCTTCTACCCATACATATGGCCTTTAATAATATTTTAAAAATATTTGTGGGATATGAAGTCAGAAGGTCAAAATCCTTTGTCTGTTCAGAATAACTGTTGTGAAATTAATACAGTTACTGGGGGATAACATTGGTGTTACAGAGCAGATTGTAGCTTTTGGACAAACACTCTCTCACCTTTAAAACTATTGCTAAAAAATCTGCTAAAGTAGATTATGTTCCAAAATCCCTTCTGCATCTTTCAGTCTGACCTTATATCTGAATTTACAGTGTTGTATCCAGTTTATTGAACTGGTTTAAGTGATCACTATAAAGGCAACTCTTATTTGAAATAATGTACTTTAATTTCCTGCCATCTAGTGACAAACAATGCACTTACACCTTTTACAGTTAGATGCTGCATCCATTTGCATCAGCAAATATAAAATTGTGTGCTGCTCATCTTAGAGAAACAAAATACTGCAGAGTCTGATTTTCGTTAGTGCTTAACGCCCCTGTGCAAGAAATAATATTACTGTATTTGATAAAAGATCTTTTTGAAACTCCTCAAGTGTCATATATGCATTCAAAATACTTTAGACTACTGTTTGCAGCTGTGACTTGGTATTGGAAGTCCTGTGGCACCTTATAGACTAACAGATTTATTGGATCATAAACGTTCGTGGGCAAAGACCCACTTTGTCAGATGCATGAAGTGGAAATGCATCTGATGAAGTGGGTCTTTGCCCACAAAAGCTAATGCTCCAATAAATCTGTTAGTCTGTAAGGTGCCACAGGACTTCTCATTGTTTATGCAGATTTAGACTAACACGGCTACCCCTCTGACACTTGGTATTGGAGTAGACCTTCAGTATAGGTTAAGAAACCCTGTATGAATAACCCTGGCAATGCAGCTATTGAATTTTGGGGGTAAAAGGAGGTGTGCAAATCAGTGTTCCATAGAATACTGCTTGTGAATCCATATGGATTGGATTGCATCTTATAAGCACTGCTTCATTTCGGGTGCTGCGTGGAGTTGCATCGCCCCCAGTGGGAGGGAGCTCTATGAGGCTTTGTGCATCCAGAGAACTGTGGCTGCTGCCCCACTCCTTGTAGTAGGCCAACTCTTTTGTCCAATATGGATGAAAGTTAGGCCAGTGGCTGGATTCTTTTCTGCCCCCTCTGGTGTGGCTAGTACTGTGAGCAGAACTGGCTTCATATACTCCTTAACGCTCAGGCAAGTCTTACAATTATTTCCTCTCCCTTTATGTCTACACTCTCCTCCGTTTTCTTCAGTCTTCTATTCTTCTATCTTCTATGCAGGCTTGTGTCCTCCCTTTTCCTCCTCTTTTCTCTTTTACCAGCATTTCTTTCCTCTGTTCAGTCTTCAATCTACTTCTCCTTTCTCTCCTCCCAAAACCTCACCCTCCCATTTCTTGCTCATTCTTCCACAACTGTTCTTTGCTGGCTTTGTCTACACTGACAGGTAAGCAACAAAACTTTTGTTGTGCACAAGTGCATGACCCTCCCCCCATCCCCCTTGAAAAAAGCTTTGCCAGGGCAAATAGTAGTGTAAAGAGTGCTTTGTCCTCCTGCTGACAAAGCAAATGCCAAAATGCCACTATTGGGGGTGAAAGTTTTTGCACTGCCTAACTAATAGCAACATGGCTATGTCGACACAGCTGCTATGCTAAAAGCTTTGTGGGTGTAGATGAAGCCTTTCTCTCTCTCTCTCTCTCTCTCTCACACACACACACATACACACTTTTGTTATCAAATTCTGTCTTGATCCTCTGTTTCTCTTTCTTCCTCTCATGCTTCCTCCCCCATGCCTAGAGAAAATCCCTTTTTGTCTGGTGCTCACCTGCTTCGAATGCGTATTCTCATTGACTTCATGCTACTTCAATGGGATAACAGCAGTATAGTCCATATCAGGGATTTTCAAACTCTGGGTTGTGGCTTCTAAGGGCAAGCCACTGGCTGCAAGACACTTTGTTTACTTACGCCTCTTCAGATACGGACGATCACAGCGCTCATTGGCCAGGAATGATGATTCATGGACAACGGGAACAGCAATTGCCTGAACGTGCAGAGATGCAGGTAAACAAAGTGTCTCGCAGCCAGCTAGCGGCTTGCCCTTACATGCCACGACCCAGAGTTTGAAAACCCCTCTCCTAGATTATACTAGAATGAGATCTAGATCTCATTTTCTGAGGACAAATTGCATAGAGAATGAAGAAATATGACAGCTACTGTTTCAGTTGTAGAAGGGAATATTCCACGAGTAGCTAAGATAGAAATAAACAGATTCCATATTGCGATGGAGAGTTACCAGATGTTTGCTGCCCTCTGCTGGAGGCTCCAACACGTTGGTACATCCTGCTCCAGAACAGTGCCTTGTTGGGAGAAAAGAGTAGCATGTTAGACTTCAAAGAGCTGTCTAGAAAGGCAAGGCATGGGAAGCTACTGGTGGAACTAATGAGCCTTGGTCTAGTGGCAAGAAGGACTGGGAGTGGATAGAAGCCCAACGGGCCTAGCAAGCAAGGTAGAGCAGGCTCCAGAGGTCAGATCTGAATGAAGGTGAGGCTGGAGGAAGGATTTCCCTGTCAGCACAAAAAACCTAAGTTTCTTGGGGGCCTAACACTTTTTGACTCTTTTTTTGGGGGTGGGGGTCTAACTTAGAGGAATTTAAAGCCCAGATGGCCATCCTGAGTTAGATGTTAATGGATTTTAAAAGGGAGCTTGCCTTACAAGAAGCCCCACTGCTTCAGCTGAACCTGTGAAACCACAATCATAGCTGAAGACAATATCATTTTATACAATCACCAAATTGCCTTTCCAAGCATGACTATACAGGGTGACAAACTGACTCTTGTACATAAATGCATACACCCTAAACACTACTAAAAATATACCAGGCAAAACTCTGTTATTCCAACTGAGATAGCACTTAGGCCCTTCAGCTCAAGGTTTCGCGTGCAGGTGCAGGTGCCACATGTACCGTGTCTGTTTGGTTGCTGCCAGCTGAAATGTGTCCTCCTGCTTACTTTGTGTTTCTATTACTCTCAGTTGTGGGAGAGTATAGCAGAAATCTATGAAAATATGTAAGAAGGAAGGAATTACTATACATATTAATGTTGGAGGTTTTCAAGATAAGATACTTTTATTATAATGGAAAACTATTCAGTACTTAACATTTATTTTTGCAGGTAAAAAGTATTTGCAAAAATAAGAAACAAAATACCAAAGCTACCAAACAAAAACCCTTTTGTCTTATTGTTTCTACTACAATAGGTCATTGATGATGGGTGACATCTCTACATGCTACTCACTGTAAACAATAATTTTAAGTACATTCAGCATGTAACGTGCTTCCCCACACCTATATATGATTTTCTCTTTATAGTGCTGTGAAAGGAGACTATAAATTCATCACTAAAAGGGGTAAGTTTAAGGAACAACGCTGGGCCCAGACAACCCGACCTAGCTGCTTCTGCAGAACACTCTAGGCAGGGCATAAAAGGCACCCAGACAGCTCAGCAGGGAGATGATCAGGAAGGAAGAAGGACCTAGCCCTAGGAAATTAGGAGGAAGGACATGGAAGCTGCTTGTCTGAGGAGAGGAAATGACTCATTGAAATTCAGTTACAGTCTGGAAAAGTTGAACTATTGATTAGAGGAATAGAATGTATCCCAGAAAGAACTGTCTTAAAGTGCTCCTAGGTGCCTGCCTTTGGCTACCTTCACAGGGCGTTGGGCCGGAGGTCAGGGGAGCGGGAGGACCGGTGCTCCACTACCCACTTCTGATCAGCGGGTGCCACTGCCATGAAGGGCCAACCATTGCAAGTACTGTGGAGATGTCTGTGTTTCTGTTTTGATCTTCAGAGGTAGACAGCTGTTCCAAATGAACATTTGTACAGTTGTTTCTGTGACCAAGTGCTGGACCATAGCAGCTGGGATGCAGAATCTGTGAGGATTTTTCTTGTAACTAGTTAATTCAAACTATGTCATGTGACCATTTATGCTCAAGGACTGGTGGATAGGGAGCATGTTAGCAATTCCTTCTTTCAGTAAATTCAGCCCAAACACCAATGCTCACTTCCCAGGAAGGAGCTCTGCTGGAAGAACTGACTTTAGCTAGAGAGAGAGAGAGATAAAGGCAAAGAATCTGCATCACAAAGCTAGTAACGGTACAGCATTTCCTCAAAAGCACTGTTCTATGCCCAGAGCTGTAATTTTAGTACACTACTCTCGGACTCAGAACAAAGAACTCATAAGTGCTGTTTGGTGAGAATGCCACTATGCAATATGAAGGGTGCTTAGTTATGCACTTGAGAGTCAAAAAATAAATTATGCAGGGCTTTAAGAGTTAGAATAAGGAGCTTCTTTCTGATGTGATTGGCAAGGAGAAGTCGGTGAAGTATTCAGGTCTATCCCTATCATTTCTTGCTCCTTCCCCTTTCCAGGCTCACTCCTCCAAAATGTTATGTGGATCTTCCCACTGCACCTCACAGAAGTGAATTATTCAGTTAAAAACTACAATCTTGTCGGGTTAAAGTGTCTTTGTCTTGTGAAAGTGACTAAAATGTATCAGCACTCCCACAGTACCATTTGTTACACTGTGGCTGTGTCTAGACTGGCAAGTTTTTCCGCAAAATCATTAGATTTTGCGGAAAAACTTGCCAGCTGTCTACACTGGCCGCTTGAATTTCCGGAAAAGTACTGACGATCTCATGTAAAATCATCAGTGCTTTTCCGGAAATACTATGCTGCTCCCGTTCAGGCAAAAGGGCCAGTGTAGACAGCATAGTACTGTTTTCCGCAAAAAAGCCCGATCGCGAAAATGGCGATCGGGGCTTTTTTGCGGAAAACCATGTCTAGATTGGCCACGGACGCTTTTCTGCAAAAAGTGCTTTTGCGGAAAAGCATCCTGCCAATCTAGACGCGATTTTTCCGAAAATGCTTTTAACGGAAAACTTTTCTGTTAAAAGCATTTCCGGAAAATCATGCCAGTGTAGATGTAGCCTGCATGTAATGTGACACAAAGGGACAAGTTCTCTGTTTGTAAACTGGTTCTGTTCCATTGACTTCAGTAGTGCTGCACCACATTAACCCAGTGGAGAACACAGCCCAGAATTCCGAGCTAGCCTTTCTTTAGTCTAACAACCCCTATTTCTGAGACTAGCATCAGTCTGATCCAATGAAATTTCCCAGTGGGAAATTTGCCATTGACCTCAGTGGGAGCAAGTTCCTGGCCAGTCAGATACTTACAGAGAATTCTCAACTCCTTTCCTCTCCCCCATCATACTTGCCTTAAAGCAGAGGTGGAAATTTTTTTGGCCTGAAGGTCACATCGGGATTCAGAAATTTTATGGAAGGCTGCGTAGGGAAGGCTAGAAGAGGCTATGCCTCCCCGAACAATCGGGCATGTCCCGGGTCTTACCCCTTATCCACTCCTCTGCCCCCATCCAACACTCCATTCACTGCCCCCTGACTGCCTCCTGAAACTCCTTGCCTCCTACCCCAACCCTCGTCCTCCCCATTCTGTCAGGATCACCTGCTCCCGATCTCCACCCTCAGCTGCTCTCTTGAATCCCCCATGCTCCCCACCTCTCAAAGCACTGAGGTTGGCAGTGCTACAGCCGCACTCCCAGTCAGAGCTCATAGCCATGCTGTCTGGGACACTGGGTCTGGTGGTGCAGTGAAAGCATTGTCCAGGCACTGGGGAAGCTGACCCTGCAGAGGAGGAGGGACAGAAGGAAAGGGGTAAGGACTAGGCTCCTCAGTAGGACAGAAGGGTCCAGTGGGCTGGAATTAGCCCACGGGCTGTAGTTCCCCCCTCCCTGCTTTAAAAAATGGTGAGTGCCAAATACTCTTAAATGTACACCTTTGTAAAGTGTCTCTTTTTAAAATGAATCTTCTCACAGAAAATCAGCGTGTACCTCTTGGATGAATTTGATACATATCCTGTTGCTTCATTGCAGTTTTTGTACTTCCATTTGTTCCTGTTTTCTTTTGTCATGTCCTAAGTGGAATATTATAACAGGGCCAACAGAAGCAAATGGTTCCTGTGTAACTATCTCCATCCTGGGCCATGTCAATCATAGAGAGTATTTAAGAGCAGAGCAGAGGTGTGTGATTCTTTAATTTTATAACTAGAAGGTGTGATGGGGTAGGCGGACCCCCCGCCCGACCCCGCACTGAGATGAGCCCCGAGGAGGGGAGCAGAGACCAGGAGGGGAAATTGAGTGGCGGGGGTTACGCCGCCGAGTGCCGGGCGATAGTGCCGAGCACCGGCACGGATGATAGTGAACGGCCTGAGCCGGCGCCTCGGGATGACGTCAGCGGAGGCGCCGGCCGAGACGCCAAGCAGGGCGGGGGCCTGGACGCAGGGGTGATGTCAGGCCAAAGCGCCGGGGAGCGGGGAATTCAAAAAGGCCCCAGCCTCGGCCAGGAGAGAAAGGAGGGTGTCCGGCTCAGAGGGGAATCCCCGGACCAGCAAAAGGACCCAGACCCCAAGGAGTCTGGATGACTAGGAGGCCCCCGAAGCAGAGGACGGAGGGTAAGCTTGTCCCCACACTGGGGGAATCAGTAGAAACATCGACCGGGAAGAAGGGACCCAGGACGGGGCCGCGAAACCCTGTGAGTGGAGGGTTTGGGGGAACTTGACCCCCTCCACTGACAGGGGACGCACGTCCCCTTTCTCAGGGCCCTGGGTCGGGGCTCGGAGTGAGGGAGGGCCCGAGCCCCCTTCCCAGTCCCCCCTTGGGATACACATAGTCTCGACCCGCTCCGGCGACACGAGTGCTACGGTGAAGCCAGAGGCCCAGTCGGGGAGCAAAGCCCACACCCTACACTTAGGACGGTGTTCCACCCGAACTCGGGGTGGCCTTTAAGAGGATGGTTACAGAAGGGTTTTCTGTTTTTAGCCAAGAAAAAGCTATGTAATATATATAGAAAACTAGAAGATTTACCTGGCGGTGTTCAGGTCTTTAACTCAAATAAGTTTTGTTTTTCTTCGTTTGAACCATTGCTCTGGGGTAGGGCTGAGGATGAGGGGTTCAGTATGCAGGTGCCCTGGGGAGAGAGGACTACCCCAGCCCTCTGGCACCACAACAGCTTGGGGCCGTGATGAGACATGCCTGTCTATGGCTGGCTGAGGGACAAACAGATACAGAGATAAAGGGTATGTCTACACTTGCAGCCTAATTTGAACTAGGCATTCAGAATTGCAAATCAAGCCCGGGGTTTAAATATCCTGCACTTGATTTGCATCTTCCCAGCTGGGCGCCATTTTTTTTTTTTAATTTACAAGCCTGAAGTAACTGCCTGCATCTACATGCGGCAGTGAAACGGGCGTTCGAAATAAAGCCCTAGTTCGAACTACCTGTTATTCCTCCTGCAATGAGGTTTAACATGTAGTTCGAACTAGGACTTTATTTTGAATGCCCGTTTCACTGCCGAGTGTAGACATGGGCAGTTACTTCGGGCTTGTAAATTTAAAAAAATGGCACCCGGCTGGGAAGATACAAATCAAGCACGGGATATTTAAATCCCGGGCTTGATTTGCAATTCTGAATGCCTACATTTGCAGCCCTAGTTCGAATTTGGCTGCCAGTGTAGACATACCCAAGCAGATAAACTTTTGGAAATATATCATAGATAGTTGTTCCTTTCTCCACCCTTGCCACCTGCTGGAGCATTGGGGTTATAGCTATCATGGTCCCCATCTCTGGCCCCTTGGTGACTCCTTGTGGTCATTCTACAGTGTAATTGTCCCTACTACAAGACCTCTCCCTTTCCATTTTATGAGAAACAATTGAATTACAGGCACATCCTATTGTCCTTCCTATGGCAAACCCTTACCTTTCTTTAAGTTATGATAAGAGGAAGCTGCATGCAAAATTTGGTGGTCCCATCTCTTACCATTCAGGAGGAGTTCTTGAACAAACAGACTCACAGATGGACAGACAGTTGCACATTTCTAAAATATATCAAGATGATACCAAGGGAACTGCTATTAACAAGCAGATATAGTATAACCTCAGAGTTAGAATGCTTTGGAATATATGAGGTTCATAACTGTGAAATGCTCATAATTGTGGACAAAATATTATGTTTCTTTAACAAATTAACAATTGACCATTGACTTAATACAGCTATGAAACTTTATTATACTGAAAAAAATGCTGCTTTTAACCATCTTAAAGTAAACAATCACAGAACATTTCCTTATATTGACAAACCTGTTCTAAACTTTCCCTTTATTGTTTTAGTAGTTTATGTTTACCACAGTATTGCATTTGCTTTAAAAAAAATTTTTGGCCTCTACTGCCTGATTGCATGTTTCTAGTTCCAAATGAGGGGTGTGGTTGGTTGGTTAGTTTGTAACTCTGATGTTTGTAATCCTGCGATTATATTGTACTATCATAGCTAGCTCCTAACAAAATTCCAGGAAGTATGGTGCATCTACACTGCACCCTTGGCTCGAAATAATATACATAATTTGCACTACACAAATTTCTTATTTCAATTATTTTTTGAAATAGTTTATTTCAAAATTTGGTGTTTCTACACAGTGCCAAATTTTGAAATAAAGCACTATTTCGAGACATCCCTTATTCATCATTGAATAAGGTTTACAGGGATGCTGAAATAGTGTGTCCGTTATTACGCAGATGCGTACCTTTGATACCACCAGTATCCTGAAATAGCCTTGCAATGTAGACATACCCTATGTTATGAATATATAAGCAGAAGAACATATTGAAGAATTGTTTAATACTGTATATGAGGAAGTAAGTTGATTTTCTTTTGCTAAGATTATGTATATGTGTTTAATATGTAATACATTGTTAAGGAATTTTTTAAAAAAATTGTATTCTGTTAAAAATCAAGAAATCGAGCTACATGATTTTGGGTAGATGGAAAGTAAAACGGTTTTGAAAGATAGGCAGAATAGTTTGGCTATTAAGATTGATGTTTTTTTAATTTTGGGGTATACATTTAAGTTAAGCCTCTATTATGGTGTCTTAAAAAAGTTTCCATACATCTTGTAGGGACTTACTTCTGGCTTATGCCTCTTAATTTCTATTTAACAAACTTCCCCATTTTTGTATAGTTCCCCTTTCTGAAATTAAATGCTACAGTGTTGGGCTGCAGTTTTGTGCTTCCTGCCAGAGGAATGTTAGATTTAATTATATTATGGTCTCTGTTACCAAGAGGTGCAGCTATATTAATTTCTTGGATGTGTGCATCACTTAAAATAAAGAGTTGCCTCTCCTCTTGTGGATTCCAGGACCAGCTGCTCCAAAAAGCAGCCAAAAAGCAGTCATTTAAGGTGTCAAGAAACTTTATAGTTGTGTCCTGTCCTGAAATGACATACTTAGTTAATTTTGCTTTAAAACAGCGAATAACTTGTCTACAAAGTTTAGTTAAAATCTTCTTGGCATATTTGTCAATTGAAATTAACTGTCAGTCTGCAGATTAGCAATGGTTAATGTACTTGCTTTGTAAATGGACATAAAGAACTCTCTGTAGCTGGGAATGGTGGTGGTGATGGTGGTGGTGGTGGTGGGGAGGGGGTGGGAGGAGAAGGGGAATGGGAGCTGTCTTTGCCTCCTTTTAGTCCTGAGTTGCCATAAAGTGCATAACTGTGGTTAGTAAACTCACATTTAGTGAGCTGGGGCATTTTTCAGTTTTCCATGAAGGGGAATTTAATATATTTTATATTGTTTAGTATCTATCTAACATGAATATTTCCAGATGTCTCAGGCAAAAAAGAAGATAATTTCTTACAAGATACCTTTCTAAAATTCAGGTCACTTTAGTAAAAGAACATGTGGGACGATAGAGTTTGGCTAACCAGGAGCATGAGTCCTATGAAGCTTGTATCTTTACAGTATGATCTGCCAGGCTTAAGTTAGCCTGCCAATCAATGGTCGTTTGAGGCTTTGCAGAACTAATACCCGGAGTTGGCAAAAATTAAAAAAAATCCTTTATTTGATATACTATGAATGAACTTGTATGGATGTAAGTGAAAGCTAATTTTGGCCTTAGAGGCTGCTGAGTACCAATATTCCCTTTAATTTTTTCCATCTACGAGTAGAATAAATTTTGTAATATGCACCAAAGCATATGCAGATGTGCACCACTAGTAGAAACATATGCTTCCAGCTACGGGTGCTGTGGGCATTCTGCTCTTCAGCTGGGCAGCATCTGAATCTCTCCTAGTTGGACACCCAAGTGCTCATCTTACAGGGAACACTGCTGAGTACCTCTATGCTGGAGTGAGTATACAACCCTGTCAACACCCCAAAGAGCCCCTGGTGAAGGCCCAGAACCATGACCCGGTTATTCAGAATGGTAGGCATGTGTAATGATTAGCACAGTAGAAAATGCTGCTATCAGTAGATCAGGGGTGTGACCCTAGATACTGATTTTGTAAAGGACCAGAAGGAAGATGAGCCTGGAGTCATGCATCAAAACAACTCCCACTGGTAACACCCAGGTTATAGATCCCCACCAGGCTGCTTAAACCCTCACTTTGAGATCCAGGGGGAACAACTATATCGGTTGGAAAAGGACCATTGAATGGGAGACATTCTGTCACAACTTCTTATCCCTTAGCCACATCAATGAGAAGTCATGCAGTTGGCCCTTGCCATCTCCTCTGCAGGTCACCTTTGACAGGAGAGAACTCTGGTCCAGATCTCAGACTGCTTCTTCTGGCCTGACATACACTAAAAAATTAAAAATATCTGCAATTCCTGCCTTGAATGCCAGATAACCAGGCTAAAAGTTGGGGTGAATGTCCTCTTCATCCTTCTCCCAGACATCAATATTCCACTCAAATGCATTGATATAGATATTGTTGGCCCTTTGGAAAAAAGTGCTGTCTGATACAAACACCTATTAGTGATAGTTGATTATGCTACTTGCTATCCTGAGGCAATCCCGCTATGTAACACCAATGCAAAGACTGTTGCCATGAACTGTTGAAAGTCTTTGTCAAGTAGGAGTTCCCAGGGAGAGTCTTACCAACCAAGGCACAAAGTTCACTTGATGACAGATCTGTGATCTTCTGAAAATAAAGAGCCTTTGTATCTGAGTTTATCACTCACAAATGGATGACTTGGTTGAATACTTCAATCAAACCTTGAAGCAGATGCTAATATGGCTTATGCTATAAGACCTGCATTTGGGGATCAACTGGTCTCTTCCCTCCTCTTTGCCATTTGGGAAGTCCCACAATCCTCTGTGGCCTTCTCTCCATTTGAGTTCTTGTATGGGAGATGGCCTCAGGGTGTCTTCAACCTGGTCCAGGAGATGTGGGAAGGACAAACTCCAAGAATTCAGAATGTCCTACAATATGAGTTGAGACTCAAGGGGAGACTTAAGACTGTGGGAGTTTTACATAAGAACGTAAGAACGGCCACACTGGGTCAGAGCAAAGGTCCATCTGGCCCAGTATCATGTCTTCTGACAGTGGACGATGCCAGCTGCCCCAGAGGGAGTGAACACAACAGGTAATCATCATGTGATCCCTCTCCTGTCATCCATTTCCAGACAAACAGCAGCTAGGGACACCATTCCTACCCATCCTGGCTAATAGCCATTGATGGACCTAACCTCCATGAATTTATCTAGTTCTTTCTTGAACCCTGTTAAAGTCCTGGTCTTCACAACCTTCTCTGGCAAGGAGTTCCACAGGTTGCGCTCTGGGTGAAGAAAAACTTCCTTTTTTTTTGTTTTAAACCTGCTACCTATTAATTTCATTTGGTGACCCCTAATTCTTATGTTATGGAAACAAGTAAATAACTTTTCCTTATTCACTTTTTCCACACCAGTCATGATTTTATAGACCTCTATCATATCCCCTCTTAATCTCCTCTTTTCTAAAATGAAAAGTCCCAATCTTTTTAATCTCTCTTCATATGGGACCTGTTCCAAACCCCTAATCATTTTTGTTGCGCTTTTCTGAACCTTTTCCGGTGCCAATATATCTTTTTTTGAGATGAAGCGACCATATCTGTATGCCATATTCAAGATATGGGCGTACCATGGTTTTTTATAGAGGCAATAAGATGTTTTCTGTCTTAGGCTATGTCTAGACTGCAGGCTTCTCTTGGATCTTTTCCAAGGTCCAGCGTGGGTATCCATGCTCCGCCAGGGACTCGGCCATACACTCAAAGATATCAGCATTGTGGCGCTTGGAGCAGGGATCTTTCAATGGCTCCCTTCACAGCTTGAGGAGGGACAGGATCTCTGCTCTGGACCAGGAGGGTGCCCACCTCTTGGTCCCCTGGGCTATGTCTAGACTGCAAGCCTCTTTCGAAAGAGCCTCTTTCGAAAGAGAGCGTCTAGACTGCACGTTGAACTTTCGAAAAAGCGGCTTGCTTTTTCGAAAGAAAGCATCCAGTGAGTCTGGATGCTCTCTTTCGAAGAAGCCCTATTTACATTGAAGAACGCCTTCTTTCGAAAGAGGAACTTTCGAAAGAAGGCGTTCTTCCTCGTCAAATGAGGTTTACCGCCATCGAAAGAAAAGCCGCGTTCTTTCGATTTAATTTCGAAAGAACGCGGCTTGAGTCTGGACGCAGGGGAAGTTTTTTCGGAAAAAGGCTACTTTTCCCGAAAAAACCCCTGAGTCTGGACACAGCCCTGGGTGGGTCCCAGGACCCCTGGGGCTGCTCCCTGTGAGGGCCAGGAGGCTCTTGGGGGGCTTGTGGCTTTTCCAAAAAAAACTCTTTAGTTTAGACATACCCTTAGTCTCTATCCCTTTGTAAATGATTCCTAACTTTCTGTTTGCTTTTTGGACTGCTGCTGCACATTGAGTGGTTGTTCTCAGAGAACTATCCACAATGGGTGTGTCTAGACTACATGTCTCTGTCGCCGGAGCCATGTAAAGTAGTTTACTCGACATAGTCAATGAAGTGGGGATTTAAATAATTCCCTCTTCATTAAAATAAAAATGGCCACCACGCTGTGCCGACAATCACCTGATCCGGCACAGTGCGGCAGTCTAGACGCGGCGCGGTCGACAAAGGCTTCCCTTGTCGACCGTGCCTCGTCTAGACTGCTGCACTGTGCCAGATCAGCTGATTGTCGGCACAGCGTGGTGGCCATTTTTATTTTAATGAAGCGGGGATTATTTAAATCCCCACTTCATTGACTATGTTGAATAAACTACTTTACATGGCTCTGTTGACGGAGCCATGTGGTCTAGACACACCCTATGACTCCAACATCTTTCTCTTGAGTAGTTATAGCTAAATTTCTCCCTATCATAGGCTGTGTCTAGACTACATGCCTCTGTCATCAGAGGCATGTAGATTAGACACATAGGCAAAGTCAAATGAAGCCACGATTTAAATGATCGCGGCTTCATTTAAATTTACATGGCTGCCGCCCTGAGCCGACAAACAGCTGATCAGCTGTTTGTCCGCTCAGCGCGCTAGTCTGGACGCTCCCCTGCCGACATCAAAGCCCTTTGTCGGTAGCCCCATTATTCCTCATGGGATGAGGTTTACCGGGGCTGCCGACAAAGGGCTTTGATGTTGGCAGAGGAGCGTCCAGACTAGCGCGCTGAGCGGACAAACAGCTGATCAGCTGTTTGTTGGCTCAGCGCGGCAGCCATGTAAATTTAAATGAAGCCACGAACATTTAAATCGCGGCTTCATTTGACTTTGCCAAACAAACAAATCTACATGGCTCTGTCGACGGACTCATATAGTTTAGACATACCCATATTGTATGTATAGTTGGGATTATTTTTTCCAATGTGCATTACTTTACATTTATCAACATTACATTTCATTTGCCATTTTGTTGCCTAATCACTTAGTTTGGTGAGTTCTTTTTGTAGCTCTTTACAGTCTGCTTTGATCTTTATTACCTTGAACAGTTTAGTATCATCTGCAAATTTTGCCACCTCACTGTTTATCCCTTTCTCCAGATCATTTATACTTAGGTTGGATAGGTTTGGTCCCAGTATGGACCCTTGAAGGACAACAATAGTGACCTCTCTGAATTCTGAAAATTTACCATTTATTCCTACTCTTTGTTTCCTGTCTTTTAACCAGTTATCAATCCACACAAGGACCTTCCCTCCTATCCCATGATAACTTACTTTTATTTAAGAGCCTTTGGAGAGGGATCTTGTCAAAGGTTTTCTGGAAATCTAAATACAATATATATACTGGATCCCCCCTTGTCCAAATGTTTGTTGGCCCCCTCAAAGAACTCTAGTAGATTAGTAAGGCATGATTTCTCTTTACAGAAACCATGTTGACTTTTCCCCCAACAAATTATGTTCATCTATGTGTCTGACAATTTTATTCTTTGCTATAGTTTCAACTAATTTGCCCGGTATTGACATTAGACTTACCAGTCTGTAATTGCCAGGATCACCTCTAGAACCCTTTTAAAATATTGGCATCACATTAGCTGTCTTCCAGTTATTAGGTACAGAAGCTGATTTAAAGGATAGCTTACAAACCAAAGTTAATAGCTCCCACAATTTCCTATTTGAGTTCTTTCAGAACTCTTGGGTGAATGCCATCTGGTCCTCGGGACTTGTTACTGTTAAGTTTATCAATTTGTTCCAAAACCTCTTCTAATGACACTTAAATCTGGGACAACTCCTCAGATTTGTCACCAGGGCTATGTCTACACTGGGCGGCTTCTTGCACAAGAACATCTTACGCAATAAAACGTCCATACTACTATGTGCAAGCTGTGCTTTTGCACAAGAGCGCCTATGGCAGTGTGGACGCCCTCTTGCACAAGAAATCTCTGATGGCCATTTTAGCCATAGGGCTTTCTTGTGCAAGAAATCCCTGCCTAGCATCCCCACTGCCCTCTTGCGCAAGAGCTCCTGCACAAGAGGGCTTGCACCTGATAAAAAAGAGTGTAGTGCTTGCGCAAGAAGCCCTCTCTTACCACGCCATACTGTAAATTTCCTTGCGCAAGAGCGGGCGGGCAGTGTGGATGCTCTGCAGATTCTTGCGCAAGAACAGCTGTACTTGCGCAAGAAGCCGTGAGTGTAGACATAGCCCTAAAAAGAACGGTTTAGGTTTGGGAATCTCCCTAACATCCTCCGCTGTAAAGATCGAAGCAAAGAATTCATTTAGTTTCTCTGCAATGACCGTATTGTCTTTGAATGCTCCTTTGGCATCTCAATCATCCCAGGGCCTCACTGGTTGTTTAGCATGCTTCCTGCTTCTGATATACTTAAAAATCATTTTGCTATTACTTTTTGATTTTTTGACTAGCTGTTCTTTTCAAAGTCCTTATTGGCTTTTTTTTTATATTGTTACACTTAATTTGACAGAGTTTATGCTCCTTTCTATTATCTTCCCTAGGATTTGACTTCCACATTTTAAATTATACCTTTTTATCTCTCACTGCTTCTTTTATACTTTGTTGTTAAGGTCTGGTGGCACTTTTTTGGTTCTCTTACTGTGTTTTTTAATTTGGTATATACATTGAAGTTGGGTCTCTATTATGGAGTCTTTGAAAAGTTTCCATGCAACTTGCAGGGATTTTACTTTTGACACCGAACCTTTTAATTTCTGTTTAACTAACCTCATTTGTGTGTCGTTCCTCTTTCTGAAATTAAATGCTACAGTGTTGGGCTGCTGAGGTGCTTTTTCCCACCGCAAGGATGTTAAATTTTATTACATTATGGTTACTATTTCTAAGCGGTCCAGTTATATTTATCCCTTGGACCAGATCCTGTGCTCCACTTAAAACTAAATCAGAAATTGCCTCTCCCCTCATGAGCTTTGGCTAAAGAAATATCATTCACTGCCCAACAGAGGTAGGCACTTAAGGACAGGTGATTGGGTCCTCTCCTACTCCTGAGTATGGAGTCTAAATTACTGGCCAAGTGGCAGGGGCCTTACAAAATTGTGCTCCAAGTTGGGCCAGTCAATTATGAGGCTAGACAGCCTGACAAATGGAAGCCCACCCAAATTTATCTCATGAATTGCGTGATTCACACTTCATTCCCGCTTCTCCCCCTCCCTCTCAGAGCTGGAACACCACGAATCAGCTATTCACAGCATTCCAGCTCTAGGAGGGTGGGGGTGGAGCACAAATCAGCAGATTTGTGGTGCTCCAAAAGTACAGGTGAGGAGGAGGAGGAGGAAGTGCAGACCTCCTATGCCCCAGTGTGCAAAAGGAGCATGGGGGAGGAAGGCAGAGTGGGGGTCAAAGGTGGAACCCAAGTGGGCCGTATATGGTCTGCAGGCCGCAGATTGCCCACCACTGATTTAGATTCAATTATGGGGTACGTCTAGACTACATGGCTCCATCGACGGAGCCATGTAAAGTAGTTTACTCAGCATAGTCAAAGAAGCAGGGATTTAAATAATCCCCGCTTCATTAAAATAAAAATGGCCACTGTGCTGTGCCAACGATCAGCTGATCTGGCACAGCGCGGCAGTGTAGACGTAGTGCGGTCGACAAGGGAAGCCCTTGTTGACCGCTCCTGTAAACCTTGTTTAAGGTTTTACGAGGCTTACAGGAGCAGTTGACAAAGGCTTCCCTTGTCAACCGCGCCGTGTCTAGACTGCCGCGCTGTGTCAGATCAGCTGATTGTTGGCACAGCGTGGCGGCCATTTTTATTTTATTTAAATTCCTGCTTCTTTGACTATGCCAAGTAAACTACTTTACATGGATCTGTCAACGGAACCATTTAGTCTAGACACACCCTTGGTGATGTAGCCATGGCTCAAGGACTCAAGTGTAGTGGGGAGGCAAACACACAAATTACTGTACTCCTGCATTGATGGCAGCATTACCTGGATTTCTAGGAATTACTGTTTTAATTCTTAGTAGATGGAAGAAAGTTGTAATGTTCAGTGTAGATAGCACCTCTACCAGTAGATGGTGAAGTATCCTTATTTGAGATTTAAATTGTAATGTATGTTATGCTGCTGATTTGACTGAGCTGGTTAGTGGGAAATTCAGTCGTGCCTGTTTGCACTGAAGTTGGTTCTTGAAGTGTCACAATACATCTGTGTGATTCAGTAGGAAAGTATGCCAGATGGGTTATTAGGCTAACATGCAGTATAAATGGGCGCTTGTTGAAAAGGCTCTGAAAATGTGTCCCTGTTTTGATGTGCATACATACTTACTTGCAATCTTATATAAGCAGTTTTTGCATGCACTTGCATTCTGCAAAATCTAGCCATTAGTGCTTGTTCTAATTATACAGAATGCAATTGCAGAATGCATGATTTTCCAACCCTCTCAGCAGAGCTGTTCCATGAACACTGTGAGGGTTAAGTGAAGCGAGTCTAGGTAGCGTGTAAGAACATTAGACTTTTAATCTGAGGGTCCAGGATTAAACTCCCTTTTTCAGCATTAGTGTGTCAAACCAGTTACTGAGGGCAATGCTATGATAATGGGGTGAAACTTTGTGGCCCGCGATATATAGAAAGTCAGACTAGATAATCTAATAGACGCTCCATTCTGGCCTTGAAAATCTATGAATAGCTTTTTTAAATTAGCAGTTTTTTAAATATATTTATTACTCAGAGATTACTCAGTACAAAACCCTTGTTCATGCCCCTGACACAGAGCTGGCAAAACAGCAATGGTTCCCCAGGCAAAGATGAGATTAGGTGCCTTTGTTTCTTGTTGCAATACACCTATTTTTAGCAACTAAACTGATTCTTTGTTTCTTTCTTCTTATCACAGCAGGGAACCGCTTTTAGCTCAGATTCAGCTGCTATATTTACTTTCTAAATGTGACTCAGACATTTTTCACTGGCTGCAATTGCTTTAGAGGACCTGTCATGGTATCTGCTGCTGATGATTCTTAGTTGCTTCTGAGACTCAGAGGTATGTACTGCACATGGGTACACAGAAATTGAAATGTGCTTTTAGAGAGGAACCAGTCAGATGAGTGAGTAACTTTAGGAATCTTACTGTTGTTGTTCTGGTGTCCCTAAGATGTTGCCCCCTTTAGCAAAATACATACTCTTTAAGGCACGCATGTGTCACTGTTATGCAGATCCTGCAGAGAACAGAGTATCACCACAGCATTTTAAAAACACATCTTTGATGCTACTATAAAACCATCCCAACCTTGCCCAGGTCTTACCCTTTTTGGTTGCGCTAGCTAGATTCTGGATAGGGCTTGAAGAAGACCTGCTTCCAGCCTCGCTTTTGTACTCTGTGGGTATGTGTTTGTATACGTGCCTACAGTTAGGCTTCCAAGTCAGTGGCCTGATTTTTCTAAAGTGCTGAGTACCCAGCAATTTCCACTGGCTTCCAAGCACCCATCACTGTTAAAAAGGAGGATACCAATTTATAACTAAATTCAGATTTCAGTGTTTAAGTTTAGTCTGCCACCTTGGGCAGTGGTTGACCCATGGCTTGGGGAAGCAAACACTCCCAGCCTTGCCCCTTCTGTAATTACAAGAGCCCAATCTGCCCTCTCCCCACCCACCCCATGGCCACTGCTTGCCTCTGCCTAGCCCCCACCACACAGTGTGGCTGCTGGCCCTTGCTCCTGGTCCCAGGCTCCCCAGGCATCAGAGTTCCAGAGGGCAGCCTGGCCCCAGCCTGCTGCGGAGCTCTGGTGAGCTGGCAGGCAATGTGGCCCCAGCCTGCTCCAGCCCCAGAGCTATGGGAAGCCAGTGGGAAGTGCAGCTTCAGTCTCCCTTGGCCCTGGAGCTCTGGTAGGCAATGCAACCCCAGGCTCCCCAAGCCCTGCAGTGCCAGAGAAGAGAGCCAGGGGGGAGGGTGGCCCCGGCCTCCCAGGCCATGCCTGCCAGTTGGACCCCTAACCAGGAACTCCACTCCCACACAACAGAGCCACCAGCTCCAGCACTGGGTGGCTAGAGTGGCCCCAGTGCTGGGAGGACAAGCAGCACGGTCCTGAGCCTGCCTGCCCCAGCCTTTAGCACTGCAACAACAGGCTGCGGGGAGGGAGGCATTGGGGGAACTCTGGTGGAGCCTGGATGGGGCCAGGTGAGGCAGTTGAAAAGGCAATGCCTTCCCCTGTGTATGATATTGTCCATCCATGACCACCACTTTTAAAGCAGTCTGTGACTGGCTTCCTTTTAAAAATCTGGTTTGGAGGAGGAAATTCCACAAATAAACAAACCTAATAGTTTTCCATCCTCAGAAATCCAAACTGAATTATCCTTTTTCACATAAGTGTTTCTCTTCCCTTTTGATGCACAGGTGATTGAAATATCACTCCCCATGCATTATCAGAAAGAGACCTCACCCCATAGAGTCCCCGTTCTTTATATTAAGGTAGTGTCTAAGAAAAAAGATGGTTGGTACCATGGTACAGGTGCATTATAAATAACTAAGCAGCGTGTGCAGATATATTTGCAAAACATTTAATTCCCAGTATAATTTCCATTATTCTTTATTCATTGGTGTTTCTTCATACTACAGCTTACACGTTATTGTATCGGAATAAATGGCACCATCATCTAAGTCAAGGTAATGGATTTGCAGAGGAGATGTCAAATGCCAGTGTTAGGTGAGGTAATAAATGGAGTGGTTTTCAGAGGTCACATGGGTTGACACCTTTGTAATTTTATCTTCCTCTGTAGAACCTGAAGATGAGATAGATAGAGAGCAATAATGGATTAGTGGTTTAAGCTTTGGTGACCATAATAGAGAAGTTGTTTGTTAAGATATTTAATAAATTCACAGGAGCTGAAACAGATATGTGGTACCAGATACATGTGAACTGGAAGTTAGGGTACAGAAAATGTTTGTCAAAAAATCAAACAGAACAGCCAGTGCGTACATAGATTTTAGGGATCTGAATGTCACATAAAAAGAGGATGACTGAAACTCAGAGAAGAAGAAATTGTGAAGAAAATGTCAGTTGCATTATACTCTCTTAATTGTGTGTAGTATAGTAGAAGGGCATTGCAGGTAAAGCGGTGTGAATAACTCATTTTTCAGTTCTCTGGCACTTCCAAAAAACTGAAACAAACATTTCTGTGGGGGGCAAACTAAATCTGAAATGTTTTAGACTGTTAAGAAATGTTCAGCTTTTAAATTGAAAGTAAGAAAAATTTCACTTTAGATTGAATTAAACATTTTGTTTTGAGTATCTTAATAAGAGCAAAGGAGATGAATGAATGGATTCCCAAACCTGGTAGTAGTGCTGGTTAGGGTCAGAGACTCTAGCTCAATGGTTACAGCATTCACATGGTAGGGGAAAATATCCAGCTTGAAGTTCCTGTTGTGGAATGGGGATCTGAACTGGTGCACTAACCATGTGGCTGAAAGTTATAAGGGAAGTTCTACTATCACCACTACTACTTTCTCCAATATTATGATTGTAGGACCCTACATCCAAATGTTTCGTTTTGATCATACCAAAATAGGTGGTGTCAACTTTTTGAAACTTTTTTGTTTTGACTGAAACAATTTGCCAGCACTAAGGACTTATTTTAAGATTCCTCACTTCAGATCCCTGTGATAGTCGAGTCCATTTCCATAAAAAAAGTCCTACGGAACATACTCCTTACAATCCTTACAGACATTGGGTTAAACCCTGTCACTCATAAGTGCACATTGGGTTCTGAGCTGGTTAAATAAACATTCCTCCATGGCAACTTTAATGTTCCTTAGTGCCTTTGGTTTTGATCCTGCAGACTTAAGTGCACAATTAACTTTATAAACTGAAAGTAGTTCTATCGAGATATAAATAACAGTAAACATATGCATGAATTTTTGTAGGCTTGGGTCCTTATGTGGGCCAGGATCTGACCCATATTTCAAATTGCTTAGAAAAAGCTCTCAAATATGAGTTGTATCAATTTAATTTATATAATTATCTGTTTATAAATGTTTTTATTAGTGTTGTCTGGAAAATGGAAATCCCTCCTGTGCAAAATTTTGTGTGTGAGAAAAAAAGCATCCTAAACCATGATCAAATTTCGAAACTTTAAATATTGCTTTGGATGGGTTTTCAAACAAAATCCTCTTTGGGGAGAACTGAAACAGAACTTTTTGTCTCCTGTAATGTTAATGAAATTGATATGAGTTTTCACTCTGACAGAAATCTGGGGTGCTAAGCATTCTATCTTCTTCACCACCCATCTCCTTGAGCTCCAAGGCTGGTGAAAATTTCACTGTCAGAAAATTTCAGTTTTGCAAAGCTAGCATATTTTGTCAGAAAATCATTCCAATGGCATTTTTTGAGCAAGTCTAGTTTTCATTCTGCTTGAACACACATATATGCACTAAAACATATACTTGTGTTGACTTTACTAATGTGTATGAATACACCTGGGCTGATACTTTCCAGTATTCAGTAAATATTTATTGAAAAAACTTTAAAAATAGTTAACGGTCCTGCAGCACCTTAGAGACTAACAAAAAATGAGCTTTTGTGGACACAACCCACTTCTTCATCTGAATTATCATCTGAAGAAATGGATTGTGTCCATGAAAGCTCATGATACTATCTACATTTTTTGTTAGTCTCTCAGGTGCTGCAGGACCATTAGTTTTTAATTTTTTCAGTTACATACTAACACAGCTCCCCTCTGAAACTTTTAAACATTCAGGATATTGGCAGTTAGTATCCTTGAAAACTGCTTCTTTGCTTTGTCTTTGACACTGACTTTACTTCTAATGCAAACTTGCTTACTACTAAAAAAGCTATAATAATAGCAATAATAATAATAATTAATAATAAAGCTGTTTGTGGAATGGTAAGAAATATTTAACAAATATGGCTTTACAATATTAAGACAAAAGTGGGCGGGGTTATATTTATCTTTGCCACAAATTGCATTGGTGAAAGAGGCAAATTTTTGAGATACATGAAGCTCTTCTCCAGGTCAGAGGTCAATCTGATAAAACAATATTACCTCACCTACTTTGTCCTTCTCATATGCAGGGACTAACATGGGTACAGCAACACTTGAGCTATTGCATTTGAAACTATATGGTGTAAAATAATTTTACTTGTAATAGAAACATGTATGGAAGTCAGCTAGATGTACTTACAAGTCTACATGGGAAAGCTGAGCTAACCATATTCAAGGTAGATTCAAACCCTATTGTAGAGTACAGTATCCCTATTCAAAGGCATATGTAAGCAAGTCATAGACTGACAAAAGAAAACACATTTGCAATGTTGTAGCATGTTGGTCCAAGGATATGAGACAGACAAGGTGGTTGACTTAGTATCTTTTTCTGGATCAGCTTCTGTTGGCAGAAGTTACAAGCTTTCAGGATACACAAAGCACTTCTTTGGGGCCAGAGAAAATATCTGTGCTGAATACATGTTCAGACAGATAACTAAGCAGAAGGGTATCGTAGGAGGTGTTCACTTGAATGCCTACTTCAAACCTTAAATGCATAACAATTGAGGGTGTCAAGCAATATGTCTTACAAATAGTTGTAATACTGAGCCATAGATGAGCCATAAAATCAGTGGCTTTGTTAATGGCTCAAGTTATATATAGACTGCAGGCTTCTTTCAGAAGAACCTTTTTTCGGGACAGATCTTCCAAAAAAACTTCTTTTGAAAGAAAGCATCCACACACAAAAGTGCATCAGAAAAGCGATCTGCTTTTTTGAAAGATAACATCCACACTGAAAGGACGCTATCTCGCATTTAAGCTGTGATTACTATGGATGGAGTGGCCACTAGGGCACTTGTGTTTTTTCCTCTTTCCTCTTCTTTTGAAAGAACTCCCTCTTCCCTGTCCATACACGCCTTTTTCCGAAAGAGTTCTTTTAGAAAAAGACTTCTTTCTCATAGAAAGAGCATTACCAACGCTGGAAAATCCCCTCTGTTCTTTCGATTTGCTTTTGGAAGAACGTGATTGCAGTGTGCATGTAACTCAGGTTTTGTCAGAAAAAATGGCCATTTCCCCAACAAATCTCTGTAATGTAGACATGCCCCCAGATACCTCCTCAATCAGCTCCTTGAGTATTCTAGGCTGCATTTCATCAGGCCCTGGTGACTTGAAGACATCTACTTTTTCTAAGTAATTTTTAACTTGTTCTTTTTCTAACTTAACTTCTGAACCTACCTTTTTTTTCTGCAGCATTCATTATTGTAGGCATCCTATCACCACCAGCCTTCTTGGTGAAAATCAATATAAAGAAATCATTAAGCACCTCTGCCATTTCCACAGTTTCTATTATTTCTTCACCTATTCATTGAGCAATGGGCCTACCCTGTTCTTGGTCTTCCTTCTAACATATTTTTAGAATGTTTTCTTGTTACTCTTTATGACTTATTACACTTTTGTAACACATTACACTGCAGGTTACTCTTAATTGCCCACTTCAAATCTTTTATGCTTAACATAACTCCAACTGCCCACTGCATTTCAAGTAACCATCTCCCTCATATTATCCCTTCTACTTAACAGTATCCCAATTTGTATTTAGTTCAAAACCTTTCTTCCTTCCCCAGGCCTGATGAAGAGCTGTGTAGCTCAAAAGCTTATAACTTGCACTAACAGAATAAAAGATATTACCTCCCCTACCTTGTCTCTGTAAAGAGAAACATTTAACAGAAGGTGGAGGGGATATATACATCTTTTGAGAAGGCTTCTGCCATAGTTCTGAAGCTCATTGCATCAGGAGGAAATGGCTCTAAAAGGGCTTAGTCACAGCTGCTCCTATGGTGAAATTCCCTCTTCTCTCCCTGATACATTTGGTGTTTTCCCCATGTGCATATTTTTAGATTTGTTAGTTATAATAGTGCAAAGTACTTGAAAGAAGTTCTTCACTACAGACATTTTTGGAAAGCTGTATTTTCTGCTGCTAACAAACACTCTGAACCAAAGACCATTGAAATCAATGGTAATCTTTTTAGTGATTTCAGCAGGTTTTGGACCAAGCAAATAATTTAGATTTTCCCCCATAAATTCCTTGAAATTACAAATGAAACCCCCCCACATGTATTTCCTTCTAATGCATCTGCATCAATTAATGCCCTAGTAATATTTTCTACAAAATGCATAAACTGTTTAAGAAAGTGTTTGATTAATTAGAAAAATATTGGATTTTAGATTAAAGACAATCATATAAAATTTAGCATAAATATAAATCAAAGTAATTAAACTTATCTAGACTATAAAATTCCCAATATTACATATATCTACAAATTATGGAATTGCCACTGAAATGTTTTTAATTAAACAGATATGATTTTAATAGTGTGCAACAGTTTATTTCTAAAAGATTTATAGGCTCTCATATGCAGGCTATGCATTTAAACATCTACAAAGTGATGACTTCTAAAATATTCATTCTAATGTGTTTCAAGTGTTAAAATTTTGATGGTGCAGTTCATTGAGAATTCTAATATAGTTTTTAAAGGTGAAATGAAAGGATTTAAAAATGGTTTTGTGCTCTTATTTATAATGTATGACATGAACACAAGGGATTACACAGTTCTTATTTTATTTGCCTGTTTACAGAAGTAATGATATTTATTTATTTATTCATATTCTTACATATTAGTTTTTTCCTGCTAATTTCTTACTTTAAATCTATCTGGACTATCAACTTGGGTATTTCCAGATTTTGCTAGGGTCTTGTAGGATGTATAGTTTTTACACTGTAATTGAAAGGATAGAATGCTGAATATTTAACAAAGTATCCATTTCTCAAAAATAGGAAGTCATGGAAACCAAACAGATATTAACCAAACCAGATAAAACAATGTGGCTACGTCTACATTGGCATGGTCTTGTGCAAGAACTCTTTTGCGGAAGAGTTTTTGTGAAAAAACTCTTCCAGAAGAGAGTGTCTACACTGGCATGTGCTTTTGCGCAACAGATGTGCTTTTGCGCAAGAGCATCCATGCCAGTGTAGACACTTTCTTGCGCAAGAAAGCTCCGATGGCCATTTTAACCATAGGGCTTTTTTGCGCAAGAAATTAATTTTGTCTTTTTACACTGGCCTCTTGCGCAAGAACAGTTGCGCAAAAGGGCTTATTCCGGAGTGGGAGCATCAGAGCTCTGGCGCAAGAAGCCCTGATTTCATAGAACGTCAGTTTAGTTGTGCAAGAACTCTCAGCCAGTGTAGACAGGCAGCAAGTTTTTGCGCAAGATCAGCCACTTTTGCGCAAGATCGCACCAGTGTAGACACAGTGTAAGTATAGACCTCTTCACCTCTTGATAGCTCAGTTTCTTTGTCTTAGCTGTTGTAGTAGCACTGGGGTGACTATATTTTCCACAAGAAAAATTAGACACCCACCACCTGCTTGCCTCAGTGGTCCCCCTGGCCTGGTTGTGGGAACCCTGCTGTGTAAGTTGGCATTCGTTATTTTGGCCACAGATGCCATTTTGGACTGTAAAACAACAACTAGAATCCATCTTGGTGTCTCTTCTTCACCCTCCTTTTCCTACGCTTTCCACATGGTGCTGGGAAACCCTGGCAGTCACATGGGTATAATCTGCCCAGTGACTGAAATCGCATGGGCAGGGACTACACTGGTCCTGCCTGACAACTGCAGATTTTATAGGGCTGCCGCTGGTGCAGCTTGGGGCTGCCCACCTGAGTGGCAGAGTGTTGCTGCTGTCTTAGAGTGGGTACGCTAGTCTCATGCCTAAGGTAGCTGGATGTGAATAGGCTCAATTGAAAGTAAGGAGTCAGTGGCTGTCCATTGTTTCTTATTATCATCTACATACTTACAGCCATGACGACGCAGGGGAGGGGAGGATAAATCAAGGCTTGTCATTGCCTGTGGTGTTTAGACACCGCCTCCGTTCCAGCTGCTGCTGTTCCTGGTTGCTAGTCTGACCTTTCCTGACCATCCGGAGCTGTGTCATAAGAGCGAGGGAGAAAGCTGCAGGATATGGTACAGAGCTGGTGGCTTTCTATCTAGCTACCTTCCTGTCCTTTGGTCTATTTTGTGTCACAGTTCAGTAAAGTTCTGTTCAGCTCACTGTGTTCTGTTTCCTATATTCTTTGTAACAGTGGGGGTCCTTATAGATCTCTGTGTATATTAGTTGTATAGTTAATACTTACCTGTCATACCTTATTCCTCTCCCTTTTCTTGTTAATAAAATGCCTTTAGTTTACCACTCTGGGTCTGTCTTCTTATCTTTGGAGTGAAATATTAACAACCCAATGATAGATGTGGGTATGGATATGGGCCTGACCATTGAGATTCCTTGCGGCCAAGGTTTTTCAGTGAACAGCTGCCCCCTCCATTCTGGAACACTGGCCCCCCACCCAAACCCAGAGGCGTAGCGAGGGTGTGATGCGCCTGGGTGTTATGCAAAAGCAAAATTTGAGCAAAAAAAGCAAAAAGAGTGGCATGGCCCCAAATCTGGCGGACGGCTGAGCCTCGCCCTGGGAGGAGGGGGGGCAGCTTGTTCCACGTCCTCCCCCGCCCCTTCCAGTTTGGGGCCAGACCTTTGCATGCACTAACCCACCGGGAGAGGGTCGGGCTGGGGGTTGAGAGGCAGGGAGGAGGCTCCAGCTGGCGGTGGCAGGCAGAGGAGGAGCAGGCAAGCCGAGGGATGACAGGGGGAGTGGAGGAGGACTAAATTGGTGCCCCCCCAGCATGGTGCCCAGGGGCAACTACTCCCCATCCCCTCACTATGCCACTTCCCAAACCTACAGCCTCCCCCCACACATTCCTCTGCACTATACCCTACTTTTTGACAAAAGCGAGCATTTGTACTGTTTACTCTTGTCAACAGATCAAGTTTCTATTGTGGTGGAATGAGCAGGTCTAACCCACCACTACTGTGTAGAGAGGCTGGGCCCCAGGTGAGAAGCATCTCTTTGACGTCTCTGTCTCTGTTCAGTTTGAATATCTTATTTTTATTGCATTTTTAGTCCATTTCATGACTTCAGTGTCTGATTTACATGCATGATTCACCCCTGTCATATAAGATGATAAATTTGCATGCTAGGATCTGCACATTTTGTATTTATTTGTAACTTATATAGGAAAATTTAAAAAAATATTTCCGCTAAGCTTATATGTATTAACATCAAGAAATTGCACTGTGTGCCAACATTAGGTGGATCAGTATTAAGTAGTTTTACAGCCTTAGAATGTTGACATTAATCCTTTAGTTAGAAAGGTCACTTTTCTCACTTTGCCCTCATGAACTGAAGCACAGCTTTGGAGAGTTGCATCCAAGGACTAGCCAATGGCATTTCCAAGCAACGCAATAGTAAGTGATGTCAGTCTCTTGTTGGCCATTATCGACTGATGATGTGTCTTAATAAGCCTGAGCTTCAAAAACCTGTGCTTACCCCTCACATTGGTAATTGGTAATGTGAACAGAATCCTCAGAGCTATCCACACATTAGGAACAGTGTTCTTCAACTCTGCATCATGAATGAAGTGGAGAATTTGGAATGGAGAGTACTTCCTATGTTGCAAAATGTCATGGATGTTTTCTGTTTCAACATAGAGGTCTTTATAATCGAAATCTGAACATTCCTCATGTATCAGCAGCTGGTGAAAGCCTGTACAATTGTTCAGGAGTGTTTTCCTATCTGCCAGCATGTTACTAAGGTCATAAAAAAAGACATCTTTTTGTGGTGCTTCATTTGTCCAAATATTTCTTTGGTGGACTATTCAGGCAGTGTCATTGAGTGAGCAAGAAACCTCCCACATGACTTTTTTTCTTCCAAGCTACTTATCACCTCATCTCTGTACTCATAACCAAACTATCTCTTCTTTCAATGAACATGAGTTTCCTTGAAAGTTTTCAACTATTTCTTCGGCAGCAGTGATGGCATCATCAAATCTGTTGTCTCTGAAGGCCACAAAGAAATCAAGGCATCCTTTCATCAAAGCAGTAGCAGTCCATTGACTGAATTTGTAATGCTTTGCTAATAATGTTTACTTGGATATCAAACTACAATTGAGACCAGAAATTTGAAAGCAGTGATCTTGTTTGTCAGGTTTTTGCACCTTGTATCAGGGTCCAGTCTTGGCTGTACTTGACTGCACCAATTCTATCCGGATATCATAAACCTCATCAACCTGGTACCTCACTTGCCTCATGCTATCAATGCTCCTCTCCTGGTGAGTGCAACTTAGTGGCTTCATGAACAGCTCTGTAACACTGGGGCTGTGTCTACACTGGGCCACTTATTCCGGAAAAGCAGCCGCTTTCCTGGAATAACTTGAAAGCTGTCTACACTGGCCGCTTGCTTTTCCGGAAAAGCAATGACGATCTACTGTAAAATTGTCAGTGTTTTTCTGGAAAAACTATGCTGCTCCCGTTTGGGCAAAAGTCCTTTTCCGGAAAAACTGTTCCAGAAAAGGGCCAGTGTAGACAGCACAGTAGTCTTTACCGCAAAAAAGCCCCAATCGCAAAAATGACAATCAGGGCTTTTTTCCGGAAAAGCACATCTACATTGGCACAGACGCTTTTCCAGAAAAAGTGCTTTTCCGGAAAAGCATCCTGCCAACGTAGACGCGCTTTTTCCGGAAATACTTATAACGGAAAACTGTTCCGTTTTAAGCATTTCCGGAAAAGGGTGCCAATGTAGATACAGCCTGGATGTGAAGTTCTTCCACCTGATAGTTGATGCTAAAAGTCGGAAGTATTCCCATTGCAGTTCTTCAAAGAGAGATATTGAATCTAAAGGAGATGATGCTGCATTTGATACAACCAGGTTGAGGAAATGGTAACCACAAGGCATTAGTGCAAGAATCCTTTCCTGATGCCACTATTTCTTCCCTTCATATTCATACTGCTGTTGTAGCCTTGGCCACAGCAGTCCTGAAGTTTTATTTTATTCTCATTCAGAAAGTTCAGAAACAGTCCTAACAGGTGTTTTCTAGTAGTGTTGTCCACAGACTGGAAACAGATAAAGTGTCCCTTTCCTTGGATACAGCCATCCTCTTCATCAACACATATTACTATAAATACATCTTTTCACTGTGACTAATGTCAGTAGTGCATTTCAGTATTACTTTGTAAGATTTTGCTTCACAGAGCCAGATCAATATGTTATTAAGCACCTTCCTTGCCATAAGGTCAATCAATTAGTTTCGAATTGTTTGCTGCAGTACTTGTCCCACACTTCAAACTATTCAGTGTAGGTGCTCATGCATGGCATCATCTTATTTGCCAAAGAGCTCTATTGAACAAGGATATTTCCATAATTTTCAGTGAAACATCTTATCTAATGTCGAAGCAAATGCCTCACTCAGTTTACGCGGCTAAACAGACAGTTTTATTGGCCAATAAAAGCAAAGTGAGCCAAACGTGGTCTCAGCAAAGCCGGGCCCAGTAAGGCTGCTTAATACAATCAATCCTAGTATCTTTATACCCTTAACCAAACAGTCTGACGTCAGGGTATCCAATTACAGAAATAATCAATTAAACTAGGAAAAACAAAGCCTTATTAACAAGATGGCGGACAGGTACGAGGGAGTACCTCTCCTCTCTGAACCAGCCCAATTAACGCATTCCAATAGCACATCTGTCTTGGCCTGGCGCATGGGGTGATAGAAAGTTCACTCTGGCCTACGTGCAAAGACAAAAAGCTGAAATGGTTTCTGTTATACAAGATGGCTTCTAGCTAAACATAAAATAGCTTCTACACTAACAACCCTTGAAAAGCCAAATTATTCTTTACAAGGAAGACTGTAATTGAGATCAGACACTTGAGCACATTCCTCCAATTCAGGGTTTCTACATAAATGTAACCCTTCTGCCAGGTTTAGTTAATAGCAGCAAGGACTGGGATCAGTATCTAGGGGTCTCCTCCCAGCAACGTAATACAACACCAGCTCGAGCCCCCACCCAGTGACCTGGGAAATCTTACACAGACCCCTCGGTGCCTCAAAGAAGCAATTCTTCCCCTCTCGCAAGCACAGAGCCACAGAGCCTCGGTATAGCAGCAAATCTTTAATAACATGAGGTAACTGACGTCAGCATTAAATTGGGAAAACATCACAACTCAATTTCATAGACCAAACATGAGGAAAGACCCACCCCCAGCCAAGAATCACCCAAAGTCCCCAAAAGTCCAATACCCCAAGAGTCTCTTGAGTCCAGCAACCCAAAAAAATCACCCAAAGTCCCAAAGTCCGACACTCCAAAAGTATCTGTCCCGGGTCAGTGCTGCCCCAGGGTTCAAAAGTTCACGGGCAGGGTTTTACCATCCCAACCTGGGTGGAATGGAGGGGGCGGGGGTTGATACACCTTACATGGTCCGCCAATGGCTCCGCCTCTCTGTAGGGTTCTGCTGCCGCCATTAACACAAGTCACTCCGCCACACTTCACCTGCTGCCCTGTGAGCCGCTCAAGCCGTCCCACAAACTGCCCTGCTCCGCCCGCCGTCTCAGTCCATGCCCCTGGCCGCCAGCTGGTTGTTCCTGCATCTGCTCCACTGTCTGCCTGCTGCCGCTCCTACCAGCTGCCTGCTGGTCGTCCCCACCAGCTGCTCTGCTGGTCGCCTATGCCCACCGGTCGTAGTAGCTCAGGGCTACGTCTATGTTGGCATGATCTTGTGCAAATACTCTTTAACGCAAGAGTTCTTGTGTTAAAGTATTTGCGCAAGAGAGCGTATACACTGGCACGTGCCTTTGTGCAAGAGATGTGCTTTTGCGCAAGAGCATCCGTGCCAGTGTAGACGCTCTCTTGCGCAAGAAAACTTCGATGGCCATTTTAGCCATCAGGCTTTCTTACGCAAGAATTTCATGTTGCCTGTTTACACTGGCCTCTTGTGCCAGTTACGCAAGAGGGCTTATTCCTGAGCGGGAGCATCATAGTTCTTGTGCAAGAAGCACTGATTTCACAAATTAGAATGTCAGTGTTCTTGTGCAAGAACTCCCCGCCAATGTAGATAGGCAGCATGTTTCTGTGCAAAAGCAGTTGCTTTTGCGCAAAATCATGCCTATGTAGACACAGCCTAGCAGTATAGCTTCAGGCTCCCCACAGCACACAGTGATTGCAGCTCATAGTAGATTTCAGCTCTTCAGCAGTTTCAGCAGTATAGCTTCAGGCTCCCCACAGCACACAGTGATTTCAGCTCTTCAGCAAGTTCAGCTTGTAGTAGAGGAGCCTCAGTACTAGTACACCATTGGCCCACAGTGAAGTCAGCTCAGTAGCTTGCAACTAGACTCCTAGAATCCAAATTAGCTCTGATATTCCACAGTAGAGAGAAGAGAAGGTGCAATTGGTATTTTTTAGGCCCTCAAACAGGGCCCCACCACCAGGTACAAATACCTGTCCCCAGCCTCTCTCAGCTTGACTGGGTTTGGAACCCATCTCCCTTGTCTAGCGAGTGCTACTTAGTTTATGGCGAATCCCTCTGTCATAAAACAGTTCCACTATTCCACTGTCCTTGATTCACATTATCAGGATAACCAGACTTTATCCCCCCTGCCTCAATATCAGAGAGACTGGGGATCCCACAATAGTCAAAGTGACCATTTGAGCTGCTGTGATCACACTTACTAGGCGGGGTGGGTGTGCCTATGCAAACAAGATCAGCCCCTGAAGTCTTTTTGCACCACTTGCCACAATTTACCACCAGATGTCAGGGTAGAGCTTATTCTGACCCTGCTTACATTAATACAGGCAGTCCCCGGGTTACGTACAAGTTTGTTCTTAAGTTGAATCTGTATGTAAGTCGGAACTGGTGTCCAGATTCAGCCACTGCTGAAACTGACCGCCAGTTCTGACTTACATACAGAATCAACTTAAGAATCCCAAGCATCCCCAAGTCAGCTCCTGCTGAAACTGATCAGCAGCTGATTCCAGGAAGCCCGGGGCAGAGCAACTCTGCCTCGGGCTTCCTGTAGTCAGCGCTGAAACTGACCAGCAGCGGCTGAATCAGGACGCCTGGGGCAGAGCAGCTGGGGTGCTGCCAGGTTGGTCCAGTAGCGCCCAGAGCGGCGCTGCGGGACCAACCGGCAGCGCCCCAGCTGCTCTGCCACAGGTGTCTGGAGAAAAGCCTAGTCTGCTGGGGGGGAGGGGGCGTACTAGCTGCGCCCCCCCCACCCCAGCAGACCAGGAAGACGTGGGCGGTGGACTGAGACGCACCGCAGTCCTGCCGCCTGGGTCCTCCGCAGCTTTGCTGCCCGAGCCCCTCCACAGCTTTGCTCCGCGTCTTCCTGGTCTGCAGACCAGGGAGACGCGGAGAAAGCCCCAGAGTACACGAGCGGCAGGACCGCGAGGTCCCGCAGTCCGTGTCCTCCGGGGCGAGCCCCGTTCGTAACTGCGGATCCGACATAAGTCGGATCCGCGTAAGTCGGGGACTGCCTGTAATGTTCTGGTTTTCTGTGTTTGTGTATTTATTCAGCTTGAGCCTTGACTTGACCTTCATTCATTTGGAGTAAGACATAAAATAGCTGAGTAACTTTTCATGATATTTCAGAGCATCAGCTAAGTTATGCTAGTAATTGTACTGGAAAGTGCAAACAATGATTTGGTATTCTTTTAACTATTTTGCAACAAAAACAGAACACTCTAAGTTGATTTCAAATAAACTAGCTAATGCCAGTTCAGTTTCTCCCCATTCTCGAGTATTCTTTCACAAAGTGACTGTGAGAAGTGTCACTTCTGCTCATTTACATCATATCCTCAGTTTTGTCTGGCTCATTCAAAATTGTATGATCAATAACAGCAGAGTTTAGGATTGCCAGTCATAAAGCAGGATCTGACGTATTGATTTTTTTGAGTGCAGTTTTTCTCACTGCTATTTCTGCCATCATGTAAGAAAAAAGTAACCATGGACCACCAGTTGAGAACCACAGTTCTAGTGGAACTGTGGGTTACAAGCTTACCCATAATGTGGGGTAGGACACACAAATGTCAGTGGTAATGAATATTTACTCGGTTGATCTGTCCTTGTGCGGTGGCAGGCAATATAGATTATAGGCTGGGTCACCTGCATTGAACTCTTACTTGATGCAGCTGGGGGTGGGGGAGAGAAGAAGGCTGTTAATACACTTTGTCTCCTCCACAGATTCTAGGAGGCTCACAAAGCTGACCTGGCAACTGCTCTAACTTGCAGGCCTGCTTCTGCTGCCCTTCAAATATTTGGCAAAACTTCCTTGACTTCAGTGAAACAGGACTGGACAAAAGTGATTGAAGTCCAAAACCCTTAGATATTTTGCCTGTAAAAAGCCCACTTGTTAACTGCTGAAAGGTGAAGAATGTAATTTTTCATAAGAAAACATAAATGTTCTCATCTCATCTAGTTTAGTCAGGATTTAAAATACCATGAGCCAACACGTGGCATATTGCTGTGTTGGTGTCTCACTTTCCCTGGTGCTAGTGAATCGTGGTTATTAAGAACCTGTGGCCCTTTGATTCTGCCATTGAGAATAGACACATGTTCAGAATTACTAGTCAATTTCAAAGAAGGAGGGAAAATCTGGTTCTCTTTTGATTGGGCTGAATGTGATTATAAGCAGAAGTTTTCTTGCATTTTTATAGGCTAAACCACCCTCCTTATGGCTATTCATTTGAGTACATCTGATACTGTTAAAATCAGGCATTAAGAAAGAATTAACTTAAAACCTAAAGTCAGTGTTAAATGATTGTGCTTCTCCCTCCCCCCTTTTCTTTACTGGTTTAAGCTCCAGGGAAGAATTGCATCTATTAACAGGACTGATATTAATGGACTGAACAATAATATTTAAACTACATTCAAAGAATAAATTTTGTCTGAGTACTCTCAGCTCTGTCTTGCTCTCCATTGTGGCAGCTGGCAACAGAACTAGTCCTTTTGCAGTGATTTAATATTAGTAACTAACTCCATAATAAGCATGTGGTTGTTTTAGCAACCTGTGTCTGAAAGAGGCGTATGCACATAAAACTCTGCAGGATATAGTTTCAATGTGGTCTTAAATGATGCTCCAAAATGGTCCAATTGAGCAGCCCTTCTTGTCCACTCACTGGACTGCTGTGAGTGGAACTAGCCATTGGATCCCATGTGGTTTAAGATCTAGAGTTTGAAGTAATTCCAGGCAATGTCCTTGTAGTGAGGATTGTAGATGCATGCTTGGGTGCTAACCAAAGGACCAGCCCCCTTCCTTTATGAGTTCAAACCTCATGGTCCTACTACCTGGCCTGCATTATCACTGCTGAAACTACAGGCATCGGATTCTAAGACTTTGTCCCTTGAGCCTAGAAGGACTTGTAACTAGTGGAATTTGAAGTGTACACAATTTTGAATTTTTAAAAAATATTTATCAGTTCAGAGTTAGACCCTGCTCTTGTAAATACATAAGCATGGCCTTCAGTGTAACAAATCATGTGCTTAAAAGTAAGAATGTATGCAATTCTCTTTAGATGAAGGATCTCAAAGGCTATAAATATGAAGATATTTTCTATTTAATCTTTCAATTTAATTTTTGACAAGAATCCACTGGAGGGCAGTATATAATAAGAGTAATTGTTGAGGATGTTTTGCTATAGACTGAGCTTCAAATTCTCACATATAACTAATAACCAGAAAGCAAAAGGAGGAGCACAATTCTGCCAACCCAGAGCCTTAAAAACTCATGAGATAGCACCACAGAAAAAACGAGATTATAAAGATATGATATTGCCTTCTGACTTTTAAGCTTAATCACACTTTCAAACTTTTCTCCACAACTGTGAGGTCTGGGAAGTGTTGGTTTGTGAGTTGTTGTTGTTGTTGTTTTTTTTTGTTTTTTTTGTTTTTTAAAGTGGGATTGCCTCAATCATAGGACTCTAGGTGCTGTGCCTTTAAAAATTGTGAACCTCTCAGTAAAACTGACTGCTGGCAAAACTGAACAGTCACAACAAACTTGATTTTGAATTTTGTAATAAGTATTTATCACTAAATGAGGTCCTGCTCTGGTCCACACTTGAAGAGTTGTGTGTAAGCTTGAAAGTTTGTCTGTCTCACTAAGGGTACGTCTACACAGCAGCGTTATTTTGGAATAATGACGCTATTCTGAAAGAGTCTACACTATAAGGCGTTATTTTGAAATAATGGTGAGCTGGAGGACTTCTTACTCAAACTCCTGTAACTGTCATTTCATGAGAAGCTTCAAAAGGTAGCCGAGTTAGTCTGCACAGGATAAACTTAAAAAACAACACATAGTCTGGTAGCACTTTATATACTAACAAAACATGTAGATAATATTATGAGCTTTCGTGGGCACAGCCCACTTTTTCTGGTCATCTGAAGAAGTGGGCTGTGCCCACGAAAGCTCATGATACCAGCTACATGTTTTGTTAGTCTATAAAGTGCTACCAGACCATTTGTTGTTTTTTAAGTCTATTTCATGAGATGTAAGGGAAGTTGAAGGAAGAGTGTTCTTCCTCTGCTTCCTTCTGTGTAGATAGCCCTAAAAGCCATATTAAGCTATTTCAATTTCAGCTGTGCAATTGACGTAGATGAAGTTGCGTAGATTAATTCGACTTTAGCCCTGCTGTGTAGACGTACCCTAACAGAAGATGGTTCAATAAAATTATTTTCGCACCCTGTAGGGTGCAACAAACTTGTGTCTACCTCACACTTGACAGTATTTTAAAATGAGATAAATGGCTGCAGTAAGATTAGCTTTTGTTGTACATGTGGGCAATGCAGGTTTGAACCAGGTCCTGTTGCCAAATTAAAAACCTGAATTAAAAAATGGTTTTAACAATGTAAACAATTGAGCTGCTTGATTAGAATTTCTCATGTAAATCCAAGCAAGCTGTTTTTGATGTCAGGGTTTCATTAATCAGAAATTAGGTCACTCATCCTTGTGACATTAGTGCATCAGCTTTCTGTTGTGATACACCGGGGACATGGGATGTACAATGCAATTTTAAGTGGACTATTTGCATTCTGAGCCATAATGGAGTTAAACTTATCTGGGAGACTTAATTATTTAGCTGTCTTTCCTAATATGTGCTAATGAACTAATTGAAACTAAACAAACATTTCAATAACTAAAAGAGCAAAGTGGCCCTCTGAGCATTTTGTGAGCTGCATGGTGCTCTTTATTTTGCCTATATTTTTTTCCATAGTAGAAAGTAGCCAGGTAGAATTTTTTGACACAAGCTTTATCTATACTGATATTTGTATTGAAATCTCCTACCAGCGACAGCAAGAGTGATAATGATATTGTAGGCTGGTTGCTTAGCATTTTAACAACTGAGTTGTCTAGACCTGCTCTTTGTAGAGCTAGACACTGATAACCAGTTTACTCTAGTGCTTTTGCTGATGCACTGCTGTTATGCAAGTACCTGGAAAGAAGACAATACCTTGACCTGGAGCTGCCCTTCTCCATTAAGAGTCCTGTTCTGCAATCTTTCTGTGACAGAAAGCTGACTATGAGACAGATAACCTTGATGGGGAGACTGGTATTAAAATCTTTTATAGCTCCTGGACCCTTGTGAGGATACCAGCAGGGTGAGAAAAAGGCTGTATGTTACAGATTAGCTTTTAGGGGGGGAATCATGACCCCCATTATAGTCAGTAGCAAAACTTTCCTGGACTTCAAAACAGCCAGGACTCTAACCCATAAAAGTCTTTGGGCTAGAAGAATTATGCTTCAAAATGTTTATGAAGTAAGAGAATGTTTATCTTTTAGTGGGCATTGGCTGAGGAGGCAATGTATAGAGCTTAGATTTTGTCCAGTTTGGTGATGGCTGAGGGTCGAGGACTAGACAATGATGGGATTTTATAAACTATTCTTGCAAGATTTTGTTTCTGAAAGGCTGGTTAATTTGTGCGAACAAGCTTCCCCAGGAGATCTCTGCTGCGGTAGCCCCAAGCCAGGGACACTATTAGTTTGTCCAAAGACTTCCAGGCAGCTCAGGTTCTTGGGATTTGAATCAATGTTCTCAGGGTGTCCAGGCTCCTTGTTGTGGAGCCTGACATCACTGATGTGACAGGGCTCCCCCAAAGCTGCAAACCCTGGAAGCCTGGCTCCAGCAACCTGTCAGATGAATCGGTGGGGAGCAAGTGTCTGTTTGTGCCAGAACCTCAACAAAAGTTCATTGATTTAAAAAGCCAGAGGCAGAGCGACCAGGAGAGCGACACGGACAGGAGCTGCAGACGGGGTAGTTTAAGAGGGCGTTTGACAGAGGGAGGCCATCTATGGTCAGGAAGACCCGCAACACCTGTGCCAGCACCGCTTCTGTCTCCTCCACCTGAGACTGTAGCCAGACAGAACGTCTGAGCATGGATGCCTCTACCCAGATCCTGGTGTGGTTTTGCAGGGACTGTGGCTTGCAATTCTCACTTACTGATATCCAGCTGGGGAGATCATCCAATGAAAAAGGTGCCTGCTGGTGGAATCTCTCAGGCAGCAGGTGGGAGAGCTACAGGAGGAGGTGGCTAGGCTGAGGAGCACCTGAATCCAAGAGCAATTCCTGGACCATGTTCATGAGGACAGAGCTGAGGTAGCTGCCCAAGTACACAGGACTGCGGGCACACTGCTGGGGGAGGAGGAGACGGCTCAGGATGGACACTGGCAGCTGGTTACTTCTGGCAGCAGGCACTGTTCCACTCCTGCTCTGAACCCTCCCGCTGTGGTACTAGGAAACCGTTATGCTCTTCTTTATACAGGAGATAAGGAATCACCCCCTACAACAGAGGAAGAGAAGCCTCATACCCCCAAGGCTGGGAGGTCTGCTGCCACCACTGCAAATAGGAAATGTAGAGTAGTGGTGGTCGGAGACTCTCTTCTGAGGGGGACGGAGGCGCCCATCTGTCGCCCTGACATTTCATCTCGGGAGGTATGCTGTCTGCCTGGGGCCCATATCCGAGATGTTCCGGAGGCATTGTCGAGGATTATCCGGCCCTCTGACTACTACCCCATGCTACTCATTCATGTGGGCACAAATGATACTGCGAGGTGTGACACTGAGCAGATCAAGAGTGACTACAGGGCTCTGGGAGTACGGGTGAAGGAGTTTGGAGCACAGGTGGTATTCTCTTCGATTCTTCCTGTCGAAGGTAGGGGCCCAGGCAGAGACAGGTGCACCCTGGAGGTGAATGCCTGGCTGCGAGGATGGTGTCGCCATGAGGGCTTTGGCTTCTTCCTCAACCATGGGATGCTATTCCAGAAAGGACTGCTAGGCAGAGATGGCGTTCACCTTTCGAGGAGGGGGAAGACTCTATTTGGACATAGACTGGCTAACCTAGTGAGAAGGGCTTTAAACTAGGTTCAACGGGGACAGGTGAGCAAAGCCCACGGGTAAGTGGAGAACATGAAGACCTGGGAAATGGGTCGGAAATGAGAGGGAGTGTGGGCTATAATGGCAGAGAGAAAGGAGGGTCAGGGCAAAACTGGGAGGCAAGGTCAAATCAGTATCTTAGATGCCTATATACAAATGCAAGAAGTATGGGTAATAAGCAGGAAGAACTGGAAGTGCTAATAAATAAGTACAATTATGACATTAAGTATCAGTGGGGTAGCCGTGTTAGTCTCAATCTGAAAAAGCAGCGAGGAGTCCTGTGGCACCTTATAGACTAACTGAAGTGTAGGAGCATAAGCTTTCGTGGGCAAAGACCCACTTCGTCAGATGCATGTAGTGGAAATTTCCAGAGGCAGGTATAAATACGCAGGCCAGAATCAGGCTGGAGATGACGAGGTGGATCCAATCAAGGAGGATGAGGCCCACTTCTCGTAGCTGATCTAGAGGAGTGAATTCCAAGAGAGCAGAAGCTGCTTTTGTAGTTAGCAAGCCATTCACAGTCTTTGTTTAATCCAGAGTTTGACACAATCAAACAATCTAGACGCGCTTTTCCGAAAATGCTTTTAACAGAAACGTTTTCCGTTAAAAGCATTTTCGGAATATCATGCCAGTGTCGATGTAGCCTATAGGTATATCTACAGAATGGGACCAAGTCAAATTAAGATATACAACTTCAGCATGTTAATTGAGTAGCTGAAGTTGAAGTATCTTAATGCGGCTTTTGGCACTGTGTGCACTACAGGAAGTTGAAGGGAGAACAATCTCCCTTCGACTTCCCTTACTTCTTGTGAAAGTAAGACTAGCAGCATTGACTGGAGCTCCCCTTTCAGTGCAAATGTGCTGTCTTAACTAAACCCATTAATTCAAATCCTGGAAGACTGACAGTGGCAACTTCGATATTCCTCTGTAGTGTAGACATACCTAAGTGTTATCTGCAGGGACTGAACACAAATATGTACAGCACAGACCTCTTTCTTGTAAGTTGTAGCAGTGTCTCTCAACTTTTCCAGGATACTCTACTCCTTTAGTTTCACCTCATTTAAAACCTACTTGCTTACAAAATCAGACATAAAAATTCAAAAGTATTACAGTACACTGCTACTGAAAAATTGCTTACTTTTTCATTTTCACCATATAATTATACAATAAATAATTTGGATTATAATATATGCATTTCAGTGTACAGAGCAAGAGTGGGCAATGATTTTGGCTGCGGGGGGGAGGGGGGCACTCCAAGATTTTGCTAAGTGTTCAAGGGCTACACTTTTATATGAAAGGGATATGGGGTCTGAGACAGAGACTAGGTGCGGAAGGGAGCTTGGGGTAGGTGATTGGGGTGCAGGTAAGGGTGTGGAGTCAGAGAGAATTTGGATGAAGGTTAAGACCTGGGCCGGGTATTGGAGTGCAGCATCTGGAATGAGCTATGGGTGCAGGAGAGGATTCTGACCTGGGGAGGGGTACAGAAGGTTTGGGTTATGACCTGGGACAGGGGATTAGGGTACAGCCTGGGTGCAGGACTGGGGAGAGGGTATGGGTGTAGGAGAGGATTTTATGTGGGGGAGAGCAGGAGGAGGGTGTGCAGGAGCTGGGAAGGAGTTATGACCAGGAGCAGGCAGGGTGAGGGGTGCAGAGTGTTTGGGTGGTGACCTGGTCCAAGGAGTTGGGATGTGGGAGGCAGTGAAATGCCAGGTGTAGGCTCTGGCTGGGAGGCACTTACCTATATGGCTCCTGGACTGCAGTCCAGAGGGACCTTCAGGTAGGCTCCCTGTCTGTTGCAGCCCTGGGCCACCCAAAATGGCCAGTTGCTGGGGCTATGTGTCTCTCTTCACCAGGGGGGAGACTTTGCACACTGCCCTCATTTCCAGCACAATCTTCGCAGTTCCCATTGGCCAGTTTCTGCAAGGGGTGTACAGGGCCTAGAGGCACATGGACCCAGCAGCTGGCTGCTTTGAGTTGTCTGGAGCTGTGTCATCCAGGGAGTGTTCTGGTGGCCTGCAGGCCATCTTTTGCCTGCCCCAATACAGAGCAATATAAACAAGTCATTGCATGAAAATTTAGTTTGTACTGACTTTTCTAGTGCTAGGAAAATATGTAGATGAGTTCATGTACTCCCTGAAAGACCTCGGAGTATTCCCAGGGGTACACATACTCCTGATTGAGAATCACTGAGCTATAAGAGTAATTAGATAAGAGCCTTTGTTCTCTACTTGAGCCAGCTCATACAGTGAGGCATATCATAGAATCATAGAATCATAGAGCTGGAAGAGACTTCAGGAGGTCATCAAGTCCAGCCCTCTGCCCAAAGCAGGAGCAATCCCAACTAAATCAACTCAGCCAGGGCTTTGTCAAGCTGAGACTTAAACACCTCTAGGGATGGAGTTTCCACCATCTCCCTAGGTAACACATTCCAGTGCTTCACCACTCTCCTAGTGAAATCGTTTTTCCTAATATCCAACCTAGACCTCTCCCACTGTAGCTTGAGACCATTGCTATTTGTTCTGCCATATAACATGCATTGCCAGTCAGAGGTGACTGGGGCCTGTGGAGAGAGAGGGTACAGGAAGGACCACCCAGAAAGGTATGCGGGGGCATCCCATTTAGCAATTAAAATCTTGGTGGGAGCATAGGGGGACAGTGCACCTCCCAAGTGCTATCACTACTCACCTATGATGCCAGTGACACAATTATTTGCAAGAGCAATGCAGTTCTAAGCATCAGTAATCCAGGTTTCTTTTTTGAGGCTTTGGGAGCAGATTGTGGTCTAGTGCTAATAGAAAGCATAGCCAAATATCAGACTACTCTGGTTGTATTGTTTGTAGGGACTGAATTTAAGACAGTTGGATGTAAAAGCATGAGACTCTATTCTACTTGGGTTAAAGAATAAAAGCTCTTGGCATGAAAGAAATAGGAGAGGGACAAATCTAATATAACAAATAGTCTGGTAGCACTTTATAGATTAAAGTCATCTGAAGAAGTGGGCTGTGCCCACAAAAAGCTCATGATACCATCCACATGTTTTGTTAGTCTATTGCGTAGCTGAAGTCAAAATAGCTTAATTCGGCTTTTGGCGCTGTCTACACAGCAGGAAGTTGAAGGAAGAACACTCTTCCTTTGACTTCCCTTACGCCTTGTGAAATGTGGGTGACAGGAGTTTTAGTAAGAAGTCCTCCAGCTCGCCATTATTTTGAAATAATAGCTTGCTGTTTAGACGTGCTCTTTGTTGTTTCAAAATGACGTCAGTTACTCTGAAATAACGCTGCTGCGTAGACATCGCCTCTGGATGCTGCAGTCACTCCTATTACAGAAGCAATTAGTTTAGAATATTCATTTTGAAAAGCTGTGTGGAGAAAGTGGCCAAGAGTAAGGTCTGGTTTATTAGCAATCTGAATTTTGTTCCTTGCTCTTTTTGATGTGACATGCCAGCTCTCAGATATTTTACTCATAAAATGAGTGAACAATAATTATATTGCAAACTATGAGATCTTGGCTCATAATAAAGGCTGTGAAGGTCAGAAATATGAGCAGTCAGTGGATTCAACAATAATCAGATGGCTTTCTTGGTTCCCAAGCCCAAGATGATGAAAGTCTGGAGGAATCATGCTCTCTTTTTAACAATAACTGCAGGGAACAAGAACAGTACATTCTGTACATTGAAAAATAGCTTGTTCAAAAATAAATGTAGACAGTTTTAGAAATTATGGACAGTCTTCCTGAGCTACGCTTCAGAACTCTGAAAAATTTAGTTCACAGATAAAAATACCATACAAATGTAGAAACATGCAGGTAACAAGTGACTAATTATTTTATCCTTGGATACATTTTTGTGGACAAATATTAATTTTTATTAATGTTGTTTGAAACACAATTAAGGACAAAAAAAACATAAAATGAAATTAGAAGCAAAATAGCCTCTCAATTGTACTCATTTCTGTCTCTGGTTCCTTTGAAATGTTCGATTAAAGGAGAAAGGTTGACATGGTTGTTACAGAAACTCATTTTATGTAGGCTGTAATTGAAAGTGTCTATAATTGAAAGTGTCCTGCCTGCTCACCCTTTCTCTTGTAAGGGAAGATTTATGCTGATGCAAAAAAGAGGACTTTGAGGCTATCTTAAAGTATCTTTAAAAAAAACCAGGAAACCAGCAGATGCCTTTAAAACTTGGTAACCAAATATTATGTATGCTTTATGGCTAGAAAATCGTAAAATTTGGTTTTCATTTTGATTTAGTAAAGGAGTGCCATGAACTCAGCAAAAGTGAAAGATTTATGTCAATTTAAGATTATCCATAGGGAATGTTGCATTCTTTTCAGCTATGATTATTGTACATTGGAAGTCTTTTAAAATTAAATGTGTTCAACTCTTTTAATAAAAAAATACTAGCAGTGTATGCCTCTGTTTTGACATAATGACATGAAGGAGAATTGCATTCTTAACAATAATACAGCCGTGTATTTTACAATACCTAGATCATATGCTTTAGGCCCCAGTTGGCTAACTGTATTCAAATAAGTAATCTTTGTACATTCAGAGGGACTTCTCCTATGAGTAAAGTTAAGAATTAGGATAAGTGTCTGAAGATTCAGCACCTTGGTTTCCATTAGCTGTTCATAAGTGGCAGTATTAAACACTAAAACAGTCACATTACTATTCTTCTGCGTCAATCATGGTATAATGCAGGGGTGGGGAACCCAAGGTCCGGAGGCTAGATGCAGCCCCCAGCTTGCCTGGATCCAGCCCCTGAGGCTCAGGGCTCCTCCCTCCCTCCAGCATTGGGCCTGTGCTTGCACTCCAGCCCTTCTGCCGCTCCACCTCAGGGTTGGTGTACACAAAATCTATTAGGCTACGCATTCCTAGGCTCTGGTGTGTGAAGAGAATGTGGGGAATGTCTTTCTCCTTCTCAGTTAGGGGCCACGTTAGCGAGGGTTTGGGTTTTTTTTTTTTTTTTTGCTTCTCGTGTGGAGCCCTTAACTGGTTGATATTTTTTTTTCAGACAAAATAGTATCACAACCTTCTCTTCCTAATACCCCTTCCAAAAATGATTTTCTGACCAATTCATGATGAGATTTGTCTAAAATAATGGGAGGGGGGACTTGCTTTGAGGTTTGAAGCTTTCAGGTGCTCTCTGATCATCTTTTCCAGTTTATCCCTTCAAGTATAAGGGCTAGGAACTTATTTTTTATTTAAATAAAAACTAAGATTTTCTCTTTTTTTTCCCTATGACTCCAGGTGTCTAGCATTTTGGAAAACAAATATTGTGAGATTTGTGGTTAAAATAATGAGAGTTGCAAGCACGGTGACTAACATACTCTTTCTCATGTTGAAAACGTATTAAACATCCTAAGGTCTATGCACTCAGACAAGGTACATAGATCAAGGGGAAAAAAGATCAGAACATTATTAAAAAAAACGAACAGTTTTGTTTTGCAGAGACTGTGGAGTGGGAAGGATAAAAGAATGTGAAATCATTAGGCTGACTATTGTTTGTAATGAACTTAAAAGCTTCTAACACAGGTTTATACTGCACACTCCTTTTAGTGGCATGTGGAGTACATACACTACATGGTCTCCTTCCATAGTTTGGTATTAGTGTAGATCAGCGGTTCCCAAACTTTTCCAGATGGGGGCCCATTTTGACAATTCGGGAAGACTTGGTGACCCATGGTAATTCAAACATGGGGGGAGGAGGGGAGGCAGAACCCCCTGGGGAGACACTTGGTGACCCTTCTGAAATGTAATGGTGACCCATATTTGGGTCCCATCCCATAGGTTGGGAAACACTGGTGTAGATGGTACTGCTTACATGAGTAAAGACATTCCTGATCTCAGTGGGTATATACCATGTATATATCATGTATTTACTATATATGACTCTCCACTTGCTCAAGCAGCATTGCCAGCAGGACCAACAGCTTTGCCAGGTTCCTGGGCAAGACTGGAGGACCCTGCTCTGCACCCCTAAAAGGGGAGGGCCTTGGCAGAAGGGGTAGGCTGAGGATAGGCAGCCGTCAACACCACCCAGAGTGCCATGCTGTGCTCCAGCAGCTATTTAAAAGGCCCAGGGCAGTAGGCCTGAGCATTTCCACCTTCTACACTGCTATTGTTAGCAGGGTAGTACTTCTCTGCATTCCTGTTGCTGTGGCTTTTCCACACAGCTCAGAAAGATTCCAGCAATGAGGAAAGGTTCTAGCTGCTGAGTCTTTCCTCACTGCTGAAACCTTTCACTGATGCAAATAGCTACACATCACAGTGTGGACACAGACTCTTTTTTTCCCCCTACAGGGGGTTGCTAGACAATGTGCCATTGCAATTGGTGCACGATAGACATGTAGCTTACGTGGTTCAAATGACATCCTCCAAGAATACAAGACCAAATACATATTTTCTTATGGACATGGACAAATATGTCAAGATAGAATCTGGAATAATGTTTTAAAATTCTAAACAGCTGTTCTTTTTGACTATGATCATGCCACTTTTTACTTCCTGTCCAAACACTCTTGTAAATGAATGTTGCGTTTGCACATATTTTTTGGAAGTAGCAAACAAAATACTAATGTAGTTGTCAGGCCATGAGGGAGGGCCAGCAACCTGGGGACTAAGGGGTTAATTGTACCTAGCCAGGTAGCAGTCAGCCAATAGAAATGCAGATAGGGATTTCAAACTGAGACAAAGGAATTTTGGGGTTTTCCCTCCTTTTTCTCTGGGCCAGTTTGTTCTAGATACTGAGGGAGATAGGAGACATGTCTCTCCCCAAGAAAAGACTCTTCATAATGTGTAAGTAGGGTAAAGTTTAGATAAATCCATTAGGTTTTATTGTTTTCTGTTGTGGGACTTTGGATCTGATGTCTGTGCTGTTAGAAATGGGTTTCCCTCCCTTTTGTAACTAAGTCCTGAGCCCATGGGAGTCCCCATGAGTATATTATTTGGTGACTTTTCCCATCTAGTCATTATGCTTGCAACAGGAGTAATTTTTTGATAATAAAAGTTATTTCTTTTTTTATCAACCTGGTATTGGTTCAGTTCTGTGTCCTGGAAAATCTGTCTGTGGGATCTGGATGCCTCTGACTAGGGGACAGCAGCCACAGACTGCAGTTTATATCTTCTCTTTCTTTTCCAAGCTCTTTGGAGAAAAGAGTTTGGGGTGCCCTGGGGTTGGTTTCAAGTGTCCACCCCTGTTTGTGTGTTCAAAAGCACTTGATGGTGACTGCGGATTTTTATCACCAAAATCTAGGTAAGATTTTTGAGGGGAAGCTTTATACCAAAGCCTGGAAAGATAAGGTTTTGGGGTTGCTTTTCCAGGCCCCCACTTCTGTATTCATCGTGCCAGAGTGGGGAATCAGCCTTGGCAGTAGTATTCTTCTATTTAAAAAGTTTTGAGTTAGGAAGCAGAAATAAAACCATTCTATTTTATGTTTTATACTATAAATTCATTCTCTGGGCTCCTCAACACTGAGAAATGAAGTAATTGAAATGGCCCCAAGGAGTTGTTATAGCTAACATTAACTATTCAATCCTAGATTCACAAAGTACGGCTAGACTGCGAGGATCTAGCAGAAAAAGATACACAACATGCACTCCGTATTTTGTGTATCTTTTTCTAATACTTTTAATACCGTCTAGACTGGGACAAATTTTGGAAAAAAAAAACCTCTTTCAAAAGCCCCCTTCTTCCTCGTGGAACAAGGAATACAGGGTCTTCCGAAAGAGTGCGTTTGCTCTTCTGCAAAAAAAGTGGAAGAGCAAACGAGTTCCCTGGACGCGGCGGAGATTTTTTTGGGATACCTCCAATATCCCAAAACCCCCCTGCAGTCTAGCCATACCCTCAGTTAGCATAATCATCATAGTAACTCTAAGAGGTGTGAAAAATGACTTTTAGCAAGTACCAGTTATAGCAGGTATAGAGACATCCTTACCACTGCAGTTTTTTGTTAGTACTTCATCTGTCTCAAATGCTAATCTATCCTATTTAACTGTTTCTAACACAGTTCTTTAGCATATGTACATCACCTACATTTAAAGATATGTTCACACAGCACGTCAATGAGTTCTTGTCCTTGTGGGATATTTTTTTGAAGGGATTTTTTCCCTAAGATGACTCAGCTTTGTCATTTGAGTCACCCAAATATTTCTCATGAACAAAAGAAATATTTTTAGTTTCTGCACTGTTGATGATCATGACAACTTCAGTGGAATTCTTTCCTGTTCTCTGGTGCTATATTAGATTCTCCATGGTATGCTTCAGCTTTGTCCCTCCAGACATATTTTACACTCTGGGAAATCTTATTTAAATCTTCAATAAGCTTAAAAGTAATTTCATTATCCAAAACAAGTGTTGTTCATGAGTCAGCTTCATGGCAAATTACCAGAAAACAAATAAAGAGTTGGAAATGGTTCTCATTAAAACAGAACATTTTTCCTTTTTATCTTCTATATTGAAGAACATGTTAAAAATATGTATTCGGCAGATGTATCTGGGACTATATACAATATATTCATAGCATTAAAACATGGAACAATTTTTATTATTTTACATATGTCTAGGCACCATATATTTTTACACTCCAGGATTCTGGCAATATGATGACTTAATAATCGAGGAGGAAGTGAGAGTTGATGGGGGTGTTGGTCACACATGCCATGGACCACATCCAACCCTGGTGTAAGTCCTCAGACTTAAGCTATGTTTGAATTTAGCTTTGTCAAATAGGTATTATAGTTTTTGGTTTAAATATATAAAATGACATTGGTGAAAGTCTCTGAATCACCAGTTTCAAAATTAACACCATAATTCATATTCTTTGTGGCATGTAAAATTTTTAGTAAAATTAGAATTTTCTAAATATGAACATTTTAAGTTGTGAGTTACACAGTATAACAATATCATTCTGACATATTAAAATTTTGATGGGTTTCTAAACAAGATGTGGCCCTAATTCAGCAAAGAATGTAAACATGTGCTTAAGTCCATCCTATTCAGTGCTTTCCTAAAGTGTGATCCTGCAAGGGATTGTTTGATTAAATGGAGCCCACGTGTCTTACTTTTAGCACTCCCGTTGATATAATTGAATTCATTGTTGTTTCTAATTAAATATGTAGGAGGGTTTGCTAGAGACTAGACAGTTTGAGCAAAAGTAGAGTCTAATGGTCAGAAAATGGCAAGGCTAAATGATAGATCAGGGAACTGAGGCTATTGGGGCTGGAAGGTCATGGGCTCATTTAATCTGTTAATTGACCTCAACTGAACAAGTATTACAGTCAACATGCTATTATTTTGTATTCAAATCTGTCTTTAGCTTTACATCTGAGAACTAACAATGAGTTCTGTGGCACCCAGATGAAGTGGGTTTTACCCACGAAAGCTTATGTCCTAATAAATCTATTAGGCTGTAGGAGCATGTCTACACCAGGAAATTATTTTGAAATAACTAACATTGTCATAACAAAATCGAAATAGCATGTCCCCACCATGGGGAAGCATCAAAATTAATAAAAATTATTCTGAAATAGCACGTCCACACTTATTGGAGCCTTTCTCAGACATAGAGGTCCCAGAAGCACTCTGGGGAGGGCACCAGGAGATCAGATACTTCCTGTGGCTTCGTGGTCAGGCAAGCTGTTATGTTTGCTTTCAGGGGCTCCTCTCTATGGCTGTATCTCACACCCCACTCCTCCACTGCCTCCCCCCTTGAGGGACACAAAAGGGACACAGTATGCTCTGTTTGCTCATGCAGATGCCACAGCACTTACAGCATGGAACCAGAGGCGCTGCCACCACCACTGCTTCCCCTTGCCTCACAGCTCCCCAAACAAGCTGCAGCTGCAGACAATAGAGACGCCTCAGCTTAGGGGACTATAAGGGCCCCTAAGAAGTAAAGACTGGCAGACTTCCTGTTCCATGCATGTGCTCTATGGCTGGATAGCGTTGCTGCTCTGGATCTCCTCCACTCCTCTGTGCTGTGGTCGGGTGGCGCCTTCCTAGGGACTGCAAGGCATGAGATGCTCCTCCCGCCCCTCAAAATTCTCTGCGCTGCTCATGCCTACATGCACCCAGAGATCCAGCACAGACCTCTGGAGCACTTGCCCACTCGCCACACATTCTCCAGCAGGTGGGGCCAAGACAGTGCAGCAGGGCCTGGCAATGTGCCATGGCCTGGCAATCAGCAGTTTGTGGTCTGCTGTCAGTCTGCAGACTGGTGGCTGGAACAACTGTTCTAGATAGCCTGTGTGTTGCTCCAGCAGGACGAGGATCAGGACCTGTAGGACGAACCCTAGCATGGCGCAGGTCCTGCTCACCCAGCTTCTGGTGCTCCTGCTGCTGCGCATGCTCCTCAGTCCTCTGGACACCTTGAAATGCCACTTCAGGCGGCGGGAGATGAGCTTGGATGGGTGGGACCACATCATATTGCAGGGATGGGATGACCAGTAGTGGCCGCAAAACTGCATGTGGAAGGCCACCTTCCTCAAGCTCTGTGAGTTGCTCAACCCTACCCTCTGGCAACGGGACACCCGCATGTGACTCGCCATCCCTGTGCAGAAGCGCTTGGCCATTGCCCTCTGGAAGCTCGCCACACCAGATAGCTACTGCTCTGTTGGAAACCAGTTTGGCATGGGGAAATCCACATTTGGAGCCGGGCCTGAAATAACAGACATGGTAGGGTGGATGCTCCCCTTACAAATTCAGCATAAAGAGGGTATTTTGAAATAACTCCCTCATGGCTAAGTGCCACTGGACTCCTTGTTTTTGCAGATACAGACTAATATGGCTACCCATTTGAGAATTAGTTATACCCTAAAATTTCTTTGATTATGGTGTGACGGAATACCTTTCCAAATAAGCAATTAAAATGGGTTTCTTCCAGTTACCTTATTTTTTTTTACTGTTTATTATTCAAAATATCTTTTAGCTTTAACATTGTAAATCAGGAATCCAGAAAAAGACAGCATTTATCTCCAGCAGAGGGAGCTATGCCTGTATTGAGTAATATATCCTTTTTCTCTGCCTCTCTTCATTAGTGCTGAAGCAGCATATTGAATGGAAAAAACACAGATGTTCCTATAATGTGCAAGATCACTTCTAAAACTGAGTTTTACCTCTCCTTGTAGCTATAAGTAGGGAGGAAACAAGTACAGCTATTTGTCAATCGAGAACTTTATTGCTTTTTTGTACACTTTAAACTTGTTTGTCCAACATGTTACTAGATGTCTATTTCTAACCCATACTGCTTGAACTGATACTAATTTATAGGTTTGTTATTTGGAGGCTAAATTACTATTCTGTGTAAATAAAAGTCTTCAAGTGTGGAAGGAAGTCAATCAAGAGAATGAGTTATGTAACTTACATTTCTTGCTTTGCATGATGAGCCCCTGGGCAGAAACCCACTTTTTATTTCATTTCAAACCTCAGCATACTTCTGAGGCCTGAATTGTGCAAAGCACAGTGTGTGCTCTGTGAGTGTTGAGTATCCTTAAATGTTACTGAAGAGTTTCATAAGAGCTAAGATCTCTTAGCTGGCCTTCATAGGTAGGATACAGACCTCCTTTTTCATTCTTTCTGGTTTAACTTTAGTATTAAAGGCTATTTGTCTCTCCATAGTTAGAAATGAAGTGAGTTTTTAACAATATACTTGGCCTTCCCTTCCCTAATTTCATTACTATTAAAACAACCTATCTAAAATTGTATTTGTATAATTATTTTGGGAAAGTTTGTTTCAGTTTTTATAAGTCATTTTGAAGATCTGGGGATTCCAAAAGTAAAGAGATTTCTATTTTTGAAATCTGTTCCTCTTTCGACTTCTGAATGACTTCTTTTATAAGCTCTGAAAAAAAATTTGGCCCTACTGTGGAGATGCGCATCTTCATGCTTCCATGGGAGAATTGCAGAGATGTGAGCTGTTTTCACAGACATACAGAAAAACATTAGTCATAAACTAACCTGCTATTGGTTCCTTTGTTCCTGCTTTGTTCCACTTGAACCACATTCTTGCACAAATATTCCGGCTGTCTTTATTCTTCTGAGCCACTTGAAAGTGTACATGGCGTATCTTACCCATGGCTAGAATGATTATTTACCTATTTGAAAGCTTGGATCAAATTGTACAAGAACTTTTATAAAGAAAAGGGTACAGAAAATGAACAGGCTTTCAGTTTGAATGATTTTGAAGCTTTTTTTAAAAAAATCTGCTTGTAGCTACAAAATGGTTTGGCCTTCAGACACTGAATTTCTCTTATTACTTGGGCCAGCTACAGAATGGTATTTAGGTGTTAGTATAGGAAGTTATAAACAGCTGCTTTTCAAGTAAATGTAGAACAACACTAGGTGGCTGCAGTATGACACCAATAATATATACAATGCTACAGAAATTAAAATATGGATTGCAATGAAATTTATTATTTAGTTAAAAATATTTTACACTGCCTCTCCATTTAAAATATTCAAGGCGGCTTACAACATTTTTAAAAACATAATATAAATATATATAAAAAATTAAAATACAGGACCCCAGAGAGATATAAAACCTGCTAAGGTATCTCAAGAGGAGGGACACACACTTGTGTGTATATATAACATGTATATACACACTGAGGGTATGTCTACACTACCCCGCTAGTTCGAACTAGCGGGGTAATGTAGGCATACCGCACTTGCAAATGAAGCCCGGGATTTGAATTTCCCGGGCTTCATTTGCATAAGCGGGGCGCCGCCATTTTTAAAACCCCGCTGGTTCGAACCCCGTGCAGCGCGGCTACACGGGGCATGAACTAGGTAGTTCGAACTAGGCTTGCTAGTTCGAACTACTGTTACTCCTCGTGGAATGAGGAGTAACGGTAGTTCGAACTAGGAAGCCTAGTTCGAACTACCTAGTTCGTGCCCCTTGTAGCCGCGCTGCACGGGGTTCGAACCAGCGGGGTTTTAAAAATGGCGGCGCCCCGCTTATGCAAATGAAGCCCGGGAAATTCAAATCCCGGGCTTCATTTGCAAGTGCAGTATGCCTACATTACCCTCCTAGTTCGAACTAGGAGGGTAGTCTAGACATACCCTTTGTGAAGAATGGAGAGGGAACCCCTCTCTCAGGACTCTGGTTAGGGCAGGAGGAAGATAGCTCAACATATTCCCAGTGGTGACAGAATGAGGGAGTGAATAATAGATGTGTTGGCTCATACTGGGGTTAATGGAAGCTGTTAAAATTTGGGACAAAATGTCTGTTTTAATAGTGTTTATGTTACTGCCTTTGAATTGTTGAAGATTTAAGGGGCAAAGACAATTGGGGTGATAATGGACAGTCAGTTATTACATTAGCCAGTCCCTAACACCAACAATATCAACTGTGTAATTCCAGAATTGCTGGCATTTAAGGTTTATTAAATGTACGAGAGTTCTAAAAATAACAGCCTGATTCTCTGCTGCATTGCCACAAAGCAGCACTGAAGCTAGCTTACCTGGCCACTTCCCCTCACGTAAAGGAGTCTCTAAATGATGCAGAATCCATGTAGAGGCTCCAGTAACATTCATTCTACATAATTTTGGGGCAGAAATCTTGACCCGTGGAAGCAGAATTTGGGCTGCTATCCTTGCAACCAAGCATTCCTCAGATGCTGTAGGTAGCTGAACTATATTAGGGTATGTCTACACTAGCCCCCTAGTTCGAACTAGGGAGGCTAATGTAGGCATTCGAACTTGCAAATGAAGCCCAGGATTTAAATATCCCTGGCTTTATTTGCATCTTCCCGTCTGGTCGCCATTTTTAAATGCCACTAGTCCAGACTAACCGCCCGCGGCTACACACGGCAGTTAAACTGTAATTCGAACTAAGTGCTTAGTTCAAATTACCTGTTACTACTCCTGGAGTAACAGGTAATCCCGGGCTTCATTTGCAAGTTCAAATGCCTACATTAGTCTCCCTAGTTCGAACTAGGGGGCTAGTGTATATATACCCTTAAATGAACTGGAGGCCTGTTTAATTGAGGTTTAGATATTAATGAACTTACAGCCTTCTAGCAAAGGTGGTATTTGTAGTAGGATGGTGTAAGGGGATGGTCCCTTGGCGTGGCCTTGGATGTGGCCGGGCCAGGCTCCTGGGGTCCCCTCTCTTTGTTTATTCTAGCCCTATCAGTGAGGCGCCTCTGGCATCGGACAACCAATAGCCCTGTCTGGGTCCCCTTACCAAGTGGGCATTGTGACTACCCTTCGCCCTTGCCCCAGCAGGGCCAGCACCCAGGGTCCTCAGTCTGGTCCCTCGTATGGCCGTACGTCTCTACCTGTGGAGAGCAGCTTCCCGTATCCTTGCCTCTGTACTGGCCGGTGAGGGGTAGGGTTTCACCTGTCATTCCCCTGCGGGGTAGGGGGACCCAGGCCCACCATCACTCATGGGTCCCAGCTCAGGGCCCTAAGGACAAGGTCAGTGCGGTCCCTGCCTGGTTGGCGGGGGATCCTTCCTGCAACTCGCCGGCCCACGTGCTTCAGCAAAGCCCTGCCCTGGTCCACTTCCTACCCCTCCTGCTATCTGCTTCTGGATGCACTGGGGCTATGGGCAGGTTCTAGGTGCTCCCTGAACCTGCCCCGGTCACCCGTCCACTCGTCCTCCTCTCCTGTGTTCCGGGGCGGCTTTTCATCCTCCTGCCGTCTCTGGCCCTGCCCCTTATGAAGTGCAGGGTGCCATCAGCGTGGGCGGCCCCGCCTTCTACGTCGGGTGGGATGCTCCACCCGGGCTTAGCCCTGCCTCCTCCCAGCTGCGTCGCTACTGCCGAGCAGGCGGTGCAATGGGTCGGGCCCTCCTTCCTCCAGGCATACCAGGTTGTGGAGGGTTCCGAGGCCCCCCAGAACACCGGTGCCCCGTCACAGATGGTAAATGGATTTTCTGCTTTTCTGCCTTTTTTTTTTCCTGTAAAGGGATTCTTTCAAATATGCATCATCATATTGCATATATATCATGTACCTATAACTATATATAGGTTTTTGTTTTCTGTGTGCCTCAGTTCTCACCTCCCCTTTGGGAAGAGGACAGTTCCTATATATCAGTTAGCCCTTACAAATAGAGAACACAAATATTCTGTAATTATTGTAGAGGGGCAATTTATTAGAAACAAAGTTCTTTAAAAGCTTTTAGTGTTGATGGATTTCTTTTTTAGATACAAATAATTGCAGTTCTTGTCTGGAGAGAGCACTGGTCTCCAAAGGGATCAGATGCAGCATCTGGATGCCACATTTGTCTGTTATGACATTTCCATAGTAGCAATTCTCATTGCACAGTGAAACTTTGTTTGAACTCAAAGGTACCAGTGCAGGATAAATTTCCTGAACTGCTTAGAACAGTGTTTCCCATCGGTGTTCCATGGAACCCCAGGATTCTGCACAGTGAAAATAAGAGTTCAGTGAGAAAATTCCATTATAATAACATTTTATGATTTAAAAAAATAATATTTAAGCATTTATGAATTTTATTGAAAATAATTTTCATTTGTGTTGGCTAGGATAAGTGTCCCCATATAATGCCAGCCTAGCCAGAGAGTGGGGATGATGATGTCACTACTCAGTGCTGTGTGCCCAGTCAGTCAGTGGTGTGATCGCCTGCTAGATACCACCGTTAACGGTTTGTACACATTAAATGGGATTTTTGTTTTTAAATATGTGCAATTAAACTAAATGTTGATCTCATGACCTTGTTTAGCATTTGTTTATTATTATCCTTACTTATTTGTGGTCTACTTTTCAGCTCCATACATAAGACTGTTATTAAGGGTTCTGCAAACATTTTTCGGGTTTAAAAGGGTTCCATGGCCAAATAAAATTGAGAAAAAGTGGCTTAGAAAATGAACATTTCTTTGCAATATCTGAAGTATACAGTAATCACTTAAATTTGTCTGCACTCACATATTTGCTGAAGCGAAGAATAAAATCTCCTAGCTCTTCTGACTTTTCCCCATTGATGAATTTCTTTAATCACAGAATGTGTTTGTTGTAGCCCTTTAATTCTGAATTTACATCTAGAAGCTCAGATCCAGGATTGTAGCCAAGAAGTGCTCAATGCTGCTCTGGAGGAAGGCTACAAGGCAGTTTCAATCCTCTTTGTGTTCCCCTTTTCTTGGGACTTTTCAAGTATTGGTCTAGCTCCGGATGAAAATTTGAGCAGCTTTTAGGATATGTTAAATTTATTCTGACTGCCATTGGTGGCTCATTGGTTCTACTAATGTACAATGAAATTAACAAATGTAGAAATCTGGGAATTACTGAAATACAAAGGCGCCCATTACTTGCCTGTTCTCCCTTGACTCCAGTCCTTAATCTGCAGGGTCACTTGTGGATGTGCTGGGTTTATAGCTGCTGTAACATAAGCAGGAGCTCAGGCAGAATTCTTGAAACAATAGCTTCACACTTTTTGGTTAGATGCAGTGCTCCATTTCACCTTCACCTTTGCTTTTCCTTATTTTGAATGCTGTGATTTGCATCCTGAAATTAGAGGATGTTACTGGGGGAAAAAAATCTTAGGCTGTTTTCCCAAAAGACAGTAATCTATTTCCAAAACAGCAGCTGAATACAGACTAGCAGCAGTTTGGGAAGCATGTGTGTGTCTTTGCTATTGGTCCTGGTGCATAATCTCAGTATAACCCAGAGTTATATGCAGAATCCTCTGTGACCATGAGGCGGAAATCCAGTTTCCTGGCAGAATAAAAGGAACTTCTTGTACAAAATGTCACAGCATTACAATCTCATGTCGGGATCAGGAACTCTTAGGAGAAACCCTGCCAAACAGATGTGGTTGGGCAACAGGATCCCATTGACCTTTGACTTGCTGTGCTACTGTAATGCTGTATAACAATGACGGTGGTTTTGTATTGTCTTTCATACATACAGACAATATGAACAGGATGTAGAAATCACTTAATGGAACCAGTGAAGTAGGGGATTTAACAGAGGCAGTGTGACCAGAACACAAGTCTAGGGCTCAGCAGACCTGAGTGCTGTTTCCTGACTCTGATAACAACATACAGCAAGTCACGTTGCCTCCATTTCTCCTTACACTCATAGGCTGTGTCTAGAATGGCCAGTTTTTCCAGAAAATTAGCTGCTTTTCCGGAAAATCTTGCCAGCTGTCTACACTGGCCACTTGAATTTCCACAAAAACACTGACTTCCTACTGTAAGGGTATGTCTAGACTACATGCCTATGTCGTCAGAGGCATGTAGATTAGACACATAGGCAAAGTCAAATGAAGCCGCGATTTAAATGATCGTGGCTTCATTTAAATTTACATGGCTGCCGCGCTGAGCCGACAAACAGCTGATCAGCTGTTTGTCCGCTCAGCGCGCTAGTCTGGACGCTCCCCTGCCGACATCAAAGCTCTTTGTCGGCAGCCCTGGTAAACCTCATCCCACGAGGAATAACGGGGCTGCCGACAAAGGGCTTTGATATCGGCAGGGGAGCGTCCAGACTAGTGCACTGAGCAGACAAACAGCTGATCAGCTGTTTGTCAGCTCAGCGCGGCAGCCATGTAAATTTAAATGAAGCCACGATCATTTAAATCGCGGCTTCATTTGACTTTGCCTATGTGTCTAATCTACATGCCTCTGACGACATAGGCATGTAGTCTAGACACAGCCTAAGAAATCAGTACTTCTTGCTGAAATACTATTCTGCTCCCGTTCAGCTTTTGCGCAAAAGGGCCTGTGTAGACAGCTCATATGGCGATCGGGGCTTTTTTGCGGAAAAGCGCGTCTAGATTTGCACAGATGCTTTTCCTCAAAAAGTGCTTTTGCGGAAAAGTGTCCGTGCCAATATAGACGCTCTGTTCCAAAAATGCTTTTAACAGAAAACTTTTCTGTTAAAAGCATTTCCGGAAAATCATGCCAATCTAGACGCAGCCATATTGTCTGTTTGGATGCTAAGCTCTTTAAGGAAAGAGCTGTTTCTCAGGGTGCATCTACACAGCACTCTAAGCTCAAAATAAGATATGCAATTTGCACTTTGCAAATTGCATATCTTATTTCAAATCTATTTCAAAATAACTTATTTTGAAATTTGGCATGTCTACACAGGAGATTTTATTCTTCTTATTATTCAAAATAATGCACTATTTCGAGCCATCCCTTAACCCTTGTGCAATGAGGTTTACTGGGATGCCGAAATAGTGCAGCTGTTATTTCAATATTTCAAAATAATGGACAGTTTGTGTAGACACAGGTTAGCTATTCTGGGATACCTCTGGTATCTCAAAATAGCCAGCAGTGTAGACATACCCTTATTGTGTTTATATGACACATTGCACAGTGGGGCTTCAATCTTGATTGGGCTCTTTTAAATTACTACTGTATTATTACTACTGATCCTCTCTAGTTCAGCACCCTTGGGACCTGACTGGTGCCAAACTAGTGAATTTGCCGAACCATGGGAGGTCAATGTTGTCTAGTGGTATTACCAACATTCCACTGCTTACTGGGCCTTATAAGACATTTAGGGATAAATTAGAGCTAAATAAGAGCACAGAACACTGAGCACCAGGACTGGTGGCTGCAAACAAACTTTATGGGACCACGGGAAAGTTGGCCACACCTATGATAAGTGGACATTTGGCTAACTAATATCATGCTGATCCATGGATGTTGCTGGATCAGAGACTGCCGGACTAGACAGGTTCAACCTGTACCAATAGTAGGAGCAGTATCTAGAATATTGCACATCATATTAGAATAGGAAATTAATACATTATCAAAATAAAATGACATCCCTTTCTGCTTACATCAGAGTTTTAGAATGAGAGAATATATTTGTTGCCAGAAATCTTGATCAAAGAAGGAGTGTTATCTGGTGAGATTAACTCCACCATTGGAGTTTGGTCAGGACTAAGATTAATGCTCCTCTTTTATGAACAATTCTATGAAATATGTAATGATCAAAATAAGACTTTATTTGCTGTCTCATCCCATAGCACAATGTACCTGGCCACCATGATGGGGGATTATTGATACTGACATTTCTATTTACTGAATTATTTACATCACTTTTTGAAACATCTTCTCATCTAATCACTGAGCAGGCTTTCTTCTGCTTAGTTCATATGATTTGATAAGGTTGTAGTCCCAGGTATTGTGGCCACAGGAAAGATGTGGGACAATTTGGACTCCACATTAAGAAATTGACAGGGTGGATAGAAAATAACCACTACAGACACTGCTTGCAAATACTTCCATGGAGAAAACAATTCTAGTTGGAAGGACAGAAGAATATAGCTCTGAGAGGGAGGAAAAATTTTCACAGATGGTAAGATCAATGAAGAGTCATATTTTGGCTGGTTAATATACAAATGTAGCCTTCCCCCTACTCCCCCGCTAAAGAAGTGGATTTCCAAGGGTAGAGAACTCTCATTTTAACAGAAATATGCCATATTTTCTCAGAAACAAACCTCAAAGATTTGTGCCTTGGAGAAATTCACAGCTGCATGGTATTCATTTGTTATGTAAGGGTATGCAGCAGGGAAATGGTTATTCATTTAATTGTTTCTCTTGTTAAAGTGGAAAATATGATTTAGTGAAATCTACCTATCTCTCACCAAAATGAGCAGTTCAAAATTTCACTTATCCCTGGTCTACACTAGGGAGTTATTTTGAAATAATTCCCCCGTATTTCAAAATAATAAGTGGAGCGTCCACACTACTAAGCCCGTTATTTTGAAATAATGGGCTGGTTATTTAAAAATCTGTACTCCTGCTTTCCTTGGGAAATAAGCTTATTTTGAAATAGTTATTTTGGGAGTTATTTTGAATTTTGTTATTTTGAAATAATTTTCTGGAGTAGACATGCCCCTGGTTCCTAGTACATTATCCCACAATTAGTCTCAACCAGTCATTACCATCTCAGCTGACTTATACTACCCATCCAGCCTGTAAAGTTTCCATCACTGAAATATACCCCAAAATAAAAATAAACTACAAGGGAATTATAAAATCCCATTTCCTACTCAAGAGATCTATTTTGAAGAGGCATTAAATTGTATATTTTGCAGTATTTTTAGGAAAAAAATTAGAAGGTTTTTTGATGAAATGGGATGATTGATCCACTAGTCAATGAAGTTATACTAGTGATTAATTTATATTACTCATTGAACTGAAGATAAATAAGGTCCTCCTGCATTTAGCAAGTTTGTCTGACTTCAGTGAATTGTTTGTATCTGAAGAAGTACCTTCTAGAAGAGATCATCTTTTTGCCATTTTCACAACAAACACTTTGCTGCTGGAAATTGCCTTGAGCTGATTTACTGATGTTCCCAAGTCTTTTCACGCTGTGTTCCCCAGGTGAACTAAATTTATTGTGCGCAGTCTTGTTTATACGCCGTAGATGCCTTAGCAGTGCTACGCAATGTGAATAACCAGAAAACATGGAAATGGTAATCTCCCCTCCCCACGCACTATTAGTTCAGAAATATTTATATAGATAACCATACACTCCTTAAGTGACTGATAAATGTATTTTAAAAGTGTAAAGGAAAGTGGCGTAGCTGTTTTCAATCGGCAATAATGTATAAGGCCTCTTTTTCTATGACACAGATTTACTTTGAATAATCCATTGTACCACAAGCATTGAGCCTTTGAAGCTTTCCTATATTGCTCAGCCATTAAACATTATGGCAGTCAGAAGTCTGATCCAGGGACTTCAGAGAACTGTCTTTGTTCTAGAGCCACATTGTTGGTCAGTGAATGGAACTTTCATTGCAAGTGCTTTCTTAAAAATAATAATCTTTTTAAAGTGAACCAATTCACTGAGTAATATATAAAATCAATATAATAAATCAATACAGCTCTATTTTTTTCTAAGAGTAAGCAGGGCTTTCTATTTATTGCTCCTTATATTAGAGTCACTGAAATGCCTTTGAATAATTTGTATCTGATGCTTTCAATCTAAATAGATAGTATGGGAATCTATCATTGCTTTGTCTGCATAGATTCTTGTAAATCATATCCAGACTGGCTTAAATGGAATGCGTTATTTTCTTTTGAAATGGTAGCAAAGTCCTGATCTTGTTCTGCTCCCTTGTCATTACAACTTTACAGAAGGTCAGTGTAGGAGAACTGTTTCAGTGACATTATTTTTTATTCCACAATATTTCCCTCCTGTCTTGTGTCTCCGGTGTATGTGACTCTAAATCCAGAAGTAGAACAGTTTTTCTACTGTACTGCCTCAAAAAGTGTAACCTGAGAGCTAAGTAATGATAACACCATATGCCAACTACACCGTTTAAAGTAATACATTTTTGTAACACTGGCACTTTTGTGGCCCTCTTTAAAATATATCATGGGTCTGACTTTAGTTATGCAGTAATTTGTACTTGTATAATATTACCTGAGAATACCCTCTTTATTAATATCTTTAGGTGATGTGAATAATTTACTGTTTTTATCATGGAGGGCTGTGATTATGCTTGCAGAGTCCTCTTGTCTTAGGTAGCTTGCCAGGAAGTTGCCAGCTTTTTCACTCTGGCAGTGTTTGAAGTGGAAAGCAGGGGACACAAGGAATTGGACAAGCAAGGGTAGGTTGTTAGGGGAGGAAACAGGAGATGAGAAGGCAGAAATCACTTGTTTATGTAACTCTGCAGCCTGCATTAGTCCTTTTCTTCTGCATTGTTGGCTTATGGGGGATACAGCATTGCTCAGTACCTATGTTCCTTTCCAGGGTATATTACAGGGAGATGACCGAACTCTTCTGGCATGGGATGCTGTTATTTCACATTTGTATAGTGGTAGTGCTTAAAGGGCACAGCCAGGTAGGGCTCCATTGTGTTAGTTGCTGTATTAATATTCAAATTTAATTTCTCTTAGAAAAATATCCTCCATATCTGTGACTACAGTCCCAGTGTAATCATCAATGGATTACATATTTCATTGTCCTGATCTTGCAAAAGTATATGCATGTAAATAACTTCACTCATGTTTTTAGTCCCTTGAATTCAATGGGACAATTATTTACGCACATCTAAGTCCTTGCAAAATTGGGCCCCATTGTGCTACTTTTCAGTTGTTATATTGTGCATGATTAGCAATGTTAAGTGTGCACTAAACTCTGGTCATACAGACCCATTTCTGTGCACCTGTTATGAATAGATGGATTTCAGTACTACTATCTTCTAGTCAATGAAATGTCTGTCCAGTCAGTAAGAGTTAAGAATAGCCTGTCACTAATTCTGAGGAACATTCATGAAGCTATAAAAGGCACATATTTCAAGTGCTGAAATGTCCTTTTCACTTTTGAATGAAGAATTTCTTGGAAAAGATACAGTGTAATGGAATGGAAATGAAAAATGTCATGTTATGTGTGAGGTTACATTTTGGGTAGCCAGGAGATTAATATAGTCACTTGTAGCTTGAGTTATTTAGAAATGAAGTGTCATATACAGTCACTTCTTCTCTACTATTTAATAAGTCCATATATGCTCCTCCAGACAAACTGTTTCTCATGAAATGCCCATTCTCATTCTTTCAAGTAAGGCTTTTGATTAAATGGCATAGTAATTTATCTATTTCAGCCTGTCACTTTAAAATATAATAATCATGTTGACATAACATAGGCCCTTCACTTAATAATATGACTGAGCAAATTCTGCCTGGTATTAGGCAGATTTTTTTTTTTAAGTTTAAGGGCCAGCATATGGCCTGTGCTATTTGTCAGTGCAAGGGGGTATCAGGTGCCCTAGTACTCCCCAAGTTGGTGAACTGTTCCACTGCCACCTGTGTGCAGAACTGCTATATTCCCCGTCCTCCTACCATTGTTAATGAATGGGACAGAGCACAGCCTTGACTCTGTCTCCACAATGCACTTCACCATGCACTTCCACTGACATGTCTGGGAGTATGTGCTGTGACAGCTATAAACCTGTCACAGTTAATTTCCTCCAGGGAGCAATGGAGAGACCAGGATTCTCTGAAACAGCCTCTTTCATCCAGGAGCAGCACAACAACACACTGCCCCCTTCCTGATAAAGTAGACATCTGCCCCTTAATGTCAAAACACTGTTACTCAACTCTTCCTATTAAATCAAAGCAAAATGGATCTGCTGACAAAGGGATCTTTTGCCATGTAATAAGATAGGGTGTGTCTAGACTTCAGGGTTTTGTCGACAAAACTATACCTGCATCCACACTGCCTTTGAGTTATGTCAACAGAACGTCGACAAAACTCAGCAGTTTTGTCAACGTATGTAAACCTCATTCTACGAGGAATAACGCCTTTTGTGGACAGAGTTCTGTTGATAGAAGGCATTATTGTATCTACACTGTCCTTTGCGTCCACACTGTTATGTCGACAAAGCAACTTGTTTTGTCGACAGAACTGGTTGTAGTCTAGACGCTCTTTGTCAACAGAAGCTTTGTCGACAGTATCTGTCAACAAAACTTCTGTCGACAAAACCCTGTAGTCTAGACGTACCCATAGTGACAGGATCACTCCTTTTGTGATCTGGCTTACTTCTCCTAAAAATTAAAAAAAAAAAAAAGTTTGGAAAAAAATCTCTTGTATAAGCTAAAGCAATTCAATTTCTCTCCCTTCTTCCCTCCCCAACTAATATTGACTGGTACTTATTATACATATTTTTAGTATGGTAAGCACTATAAAAGGTATAATTTTGTAATATGTGGTGCCAATACATAGTATAATTTAGGGATCCGTGCCGTATGTACAAATGGTAAGAGTAAATTTCTCATAGCCTTTTAGAAGTTGAAGATTGCACCAGTTTGTTGTAAAGTCAGTTTTCCTTAGATTTGCAATAAAACCAGGATATGACAAATGATCTCTCACATTTGACCAATGGCTTCAAGTAATTTGACTTGAGTTGCTTGTATACTGACATCAGCGACAGGTCATGACAGTGGTCATTGAGGAAGTTTTATAATTTTCCCTAACATTGTAACAAGGTCATGAAGCTGGCTTACTTTTGATATTCTTAATATTGATATTTCTTTTATGGGGAAACATCATTTTAATAGAGCTACGATATAAAGATTCATGCAGATGCTTTGTTTCCTTTACTTCAGATGCTTCCATTAATGTTACGAGATTTGAATAATTTTAGCCTTTTTTTAAAACTGGACGGCAAGAGTATCCAGCACAGTCTGTGTGTGTATGTATTTCTATGTGCACTCTGCTCTCCTCAGTGACTCTCACACACATACAAGGATAAAATTGGATGGGAAAAGGAAGGACTGATCTAAATTTTTTGGATTATTTTGGCTAGTAGAAGCTTATACGAATACAAAGGAAAATATTGATTAATACCCAGAGAAACAGCAAGGAGCAAAGTGGGTGATGGAAGCCTCTGGCATAGTTACTAATGTGAAAATGTTTGCTAGTAAGTGCTGGGTCCTGGAGGCTGTTAAGCTTCCTAACCCCCTAGCAGGTCATGTGCAGAATCCGGGGAAAGTTATTTTTCCTCTTAGAAGGTGATGAGGAAAATATGAAATTCACCGGCACACAGACTTCGCATGGGCCTTCCTCCCACCAGCATCCCCGGTGTGTTTGAAAAATTGTCCCTGGGATACACTTTTGTTCCTCATTCCACTGCTACCTCTCCTCAAAAACCTGACAGGACCATTTTTCTTTGCTTGTAGAATTAGAGACTCTTCAACTCTCCAACGCTTATTGTATCATTTTCATCAGGACTAAACTGCAGGGGGTGGAATGAGAAGATGGCTGTCTACAAACTGGAAACGAGTCAGCCAGTCTTGAGCCAAGGGTAAGAAGAAACTGTACTCTGAATTTAGCCGCTCTCCAGCTAGTTAGAAGAATTTTCAGCTAGTGGAGACTTCACACATTATTTATCCTTGTTTGCTCTCTGGCTACAATATGAGTGCACTGTACTTCATCACAGAACAAAGGTCAAGTATATTCCTTGTTTTCTTCTGTTTCAGCACTTGCTTCTTTAAGTTATCCGGGAATCTTTTTTCCATTTCTTTGTCTGTATAAATATACAGTGAATAGTCTGCTTTCTTTAAAAGTTTGGTTTTAGTTTGTGTTACAACTGTGGACTTGGCAGCCTGTATTCGTGTTGCTGGGCTAGGTCTAAATATTGTCTCATTTCTTTTTTTAGTTTTAGCTCTTACGTCTTACCTTTCTGGCTTTAGCTTTCTTTACCAAATGCTAGAAAAAAATTGTAAAATTTCATCTAAACACATATGTTTAGATAAATCCCTATCTATCTTGCTCATGGTAAAGTGTAAGGGAAAGCATCCTGCCATCACACTCAGTATGGAATCTAATTAGATATTTTCTTCATGATTAGATGTGGTTAAGAAATTGAATGTCTGGTCCATGGGAAATTCCAACATTTCAAAATATCCTTTCATACCAAATTGGAACAAATAGCCAAATTTTACCATAAAATGTAAATTCTGATTTTTATTCAGAAATATTGAAAACAATGTCAAAACATTCCATTTTGATTTTATATTTTGACTCTCTTATAGCAAAGAAGTTGATTCTTATTATAAATTATTTCAACTTGATTTAATATTATTTTTCATTTCTCATAATAAACATATTACTCATTATATTACTCATTATAAATCATTTCAACATGTATTATTATCAAAATGAAATTTCAGTAATTTCCAGTTGAAAATATGAACAAAATGAACACATTTCAAGAAAATATTTTAGTTTAATCAAGTCAGTATTTTCTGATGGAAGAACTATTCCTTCAGAAAATTTCAACCAGCTCAATTCATTTTCATGAAAAAACCTAACAATAGATAACCTAAAAAGTTCCCAGACAGAGGAGTAATGTGCAACTGTAGTTGTGTAACTGCCTCCATATGGACATATTTAAACGGAGAAAAAGTTTGGGGACCCTTTACTATTAGCCCTGGTGTAAACTGGTCTGGGATCTTTTCTTGGAACATAATGTTCTGTAGTTACTTCTAAATGACACACCAAATTTGTATGTATGTATGCTGATTAGCAATCAAAAATTCAAAAGCCTTGCTAATTTCCAGTCTTCTAAATATGATGGACAAACATGCAATATGTAATTTTGGATTCTTGGTCTACTAAAGACCATGTTTTTATAATTGTTTTTAATATCCAGCTGCTTTCTATGATATCAAATATCTCATGTATAGGCAGCTTTTCAATTGCCCCTTTTTATAAACACAACAGGAACTCTTCACTTAACTGATCTTCCATTTTCCTTCCTGTCTCATTCTTTATGTAGTCTTGTTGAGCAATTTTTTCCTCCTCTGTCTGCCTGTCTCCTGTGAAATATAGCACTTGCATCAATAAGTGGTTAAAATAAATATTTTTTAAAAAAAGGTTTTATATCTTTCTTATGTATTAAAGACCAGTGGTCTAAAGTCTTTTAAGCATTTGTTCAACCCTCTCCCTGCCACCTCAAATGCATACATCAATAATTGGCTCGTCCTATCTTCTTGAAGTAATTTATAGGCTATACTAATAGATGATATCCTTTAACTTTTCCCATTGCAGATTTACCACCTCGACACCCTCAAGTATGAAACACTTAATGTTTCTATTTTTGAGACATGGGTCCATTCATATCTTCATATTTATGTGTGGGTTTTTTATATTAAACCAATGAGAGATTTAAATTAATTGTCTGTGCAGCATCTCTTTCCATCTGATCCACGGTCAGAATTGTGGTATTCAGATTCAGTTGGACATCCAGTGAGAAATAAAAACAGTAAGACTAACAGAAAATTCATTATTTCACCTTAAAACATAAAGAGTGCGTCTACACCGCACCCTAAACTCGAAATAAGATATGCAGTTTGCGCTCCGCAAATTGCATATCTATTTAGAAATTTAGAAACGTATCTATTTAGAAACTTATTTTGTAATCTGGCGCATCTACACAGTAACAAATTTCAAAATAAAGTGCTATTTTGAGCCATATCTTACCCTCATGCAATGAGGTTTACCGGGATGGTGAAATAGCGCACCCATTGTTTTGAAAAATATTTCAAAAGAATAGGCAGCTTGTGTAGATGTGGGGTAGCATTTTAGGATACCAGAGGTATCCAGAAATAGCCGTGCAGTATAGATGTATCCAAATACAAGTCACGGAAATTAACCTACCCCCTCCCTCCAGAGACAGGCAGTCCCCGACTTACGTCGGATCCGCACTTACGAACGGGGCTTTCTCGCCCCAGAGCTCGCAGTGGTCCCGCCACCTCGACCTCCGGGGCAAGAAAAGCTGCTCCGGGTGCCCCTGGTCTGCTGGGGACCGTCTCCAGCAAACCAGGGACACCTGGAGCAAAGCCGGGGAGGCGGAGGGGTCCCGCGCCTCTGAGGCTTTGCTCTGGCAAAGCCGGGGAGGTGCGGGACTCCGCCGCCGCTGCGGCTTTGCTCCCGGTGTCCCTGGTCTGCTGGAGATGGTCCCCAGCAGACCAGAGGCACCGGGAACAAAGCCGCAGCGGCGGCGGGCAAAGCCACAGCAAAGCCTCAGAGGCGCGGCACCCCGCCGCCGCTGCGGCTTTGCTTCCCGTGTCCCTGGTCTGCTGGGGGGGGAGGGGGCGCAGCTAGTGCGCCCCCCCCCCAGCAGACCAGGCTTTTGTTGTGAACCCTGGGGTAGAGCAGCTCGGGTGCTGCCGGGTTGGTCCTGCAGGGACCTACCTGGCATCCCAGCTGTTCTGTCCCAGGCTCGAGATTCAGCCGCTGTTGAAACTGATCAGTGGCTGAATCCAGGAAGCTGGGGGCAGAGCAATTCTGCCTCCAGCTTCCTGTAGTCAGCCCCTGGTCAGTTTCAGCAGCAGCGGCTGAATCTGGAGCCAGTTCCAACTTACATACAAATTCAACTTAAGAACAAACCTATAGTCCCTGTCTTGTACGTAACCCGGGAACTGCCTGTAAACCAATATCCACATGTTCTCCCTTCATCATCTACTTCTGCTTCTTTCCATGCAATCTCAGAAATGGAATGGGGAGGGAAACATCAGTGTTTTGATGCTGATGGCAGGGAAAACTATACCAAGATCACTGCATAAGGAACTTGGCTGTGCCAGTTCTCGCTTTTTTTTCCACCCCTGTGCCCTAGAGTGCAGTGGTGACAAACAACATTTGACAAGTCAAGAGTCACAATAATTTTGTAAACTAATAAGGAAAACATAATGGGAAAATTTTGGAATTAGCTATTATTGACTTTCCATGATCACTATCCACTAACACTAAGTGGCTAAGCAGCTGATGTCGTACGACCACAACTGACTGTAGTTATTGCAGCTATCTTATTGCTTAACTTATATAAGCTTCATTTGTTGTGTATGTCTGTTCTTATACACTTAGGCTCCAATCACGTGATTTGCTTAACCCGAGGCATTGTGGGAAGACCAACTGACTTACAGGCATGTAGTTAAGCAAGTGGATGTCTTTGCAGAATTGGAGCCCAAGACTGTAAGCTTTCTGCAGCAAGGACTGTCTGTCTTCATAATGTGTGTTTCTGATGCCTAGTATAATGGGGCCTGATCACTCTAGGAATTACTATAGTTCAAATATCAAATTATAATTAACAATATAATATTCTAGCTAGCAAAATGACCTTTAGTGTTCACCTTTTATCTGTTTTCTAGTGTTTTCTATTTAATAATTTATGTTAAATTTATTTTGTTTAGTATCACTATTCATTATATCCGTGGAATAACTACAGTTGAGGCAACAGAAGTACTTTAACCTTCTGGTGAACTTGATAAAAATCTTATCTAGCTAGTACTTTTCCATTTGCTTTATTTTTATTACTATAGTTACCTACTTGATACCATATTTTGCTTCCAGACATTAGTCAGCCAGAATTTCCTTTTTACTGGAAATTTTTATATGTTTCCTGAAGAGAGTTACTGCATGAAGATCATTTGGTAGGAAGTGAACTACTAAAAGTTAAACATCTTTTAAAGCAGGAAATGTGTTCAGCTAAACTATGCTTGCATTTAAACATGTTGCCCCTTGAGAAAATTGTTTTGTCTGTTTCCCTACAAGGATAGGTTAGATTGGATGCGAAAAGCATAGCTAAATGAGGGGTAGGGGTGGGAGGAGGGGAAGAAGCAGCTTCTCATCATATAGTAGACTAGAAAGTAATGGGATTGTTAGCATAACATTTAAAATGCTGACAGAAAAACTGGCATTGGACTGAGTTTTCTATTAATTCCAGTTTAATCAATTCATTGAAAAAAACAAAAAACTCCCTTCAAACTCATCCAGAACTATGGAATAGTTTGAAAGATATGTTAGGGTATGTCTACACTACAGACAGGCTACTGGGCTAGATGGACCTTTGGTCTGACCCAGTACGCCCGTTCTTATGTTCTAAGCTCAGGGCTCAGGGTCGCGGGTCTCACTGGACCAACTTGATTTTCATGCAAATCTGCTCCTAGGTTAGCATGTGGCCTTTGGTGGCCATGCTGGCAGCTATCCTGCCCTAGACGGCCGCATTCCTGTTCCTAGTGTGGAGGTTGTGGACGTTGGAGGCCTCCCCCCAAACCTTGATGAGGTCCACGATCTCTGCACTAGACCAGGCGGGCGCCCGCCTCTTGCGGCCCCAGGCACGCTCCTGGGAGTCACCAGCCTGGTCCTGGGAAGAGGCGGAGGGCTGGGTGGCAGCCAGTGGCTAGCTCTTGCCATGCCAGGTGCAGGGTCTGCTGGCTGGGTGCTGGCACGCTTGCACCTGGCATGGGCACTGTAGCCAGACTGTGCCCCTTTAAGGGCTCCGGGGCTGGGATGGGGGCAGAAATGTTTCCATGGTTTGGCCCAGAGTGGCCACCAGGGCAACCTGGGAAGGGCTAGCCTCCATCTAGTTCGAATTAAGTGGCTACACAGCCCTTAATTCGAACTACTTAGTTCAAACTAGGCATTAGTCCTCGTAGAATGAGGTTTACCTACTTCGAATTAAGCGCTTCACTAGTTCGAATTAAATTCGAACTAGCAGTTTGCATGTGTAGCCGCTATTAAAGTTAATTCGAACTAACAGATGTTAGTTCGAATTAACTTTGTAGTGTAGACATACCGTCACTGATTTGTGCCCTTAACAACACATTATTGGAATGCTGGGGTGGGAATTGGTTTCATTTTCCCAAAGGAGGTTCATTTTTTAAAAGTTTAGTCAGACCAAATTCCAATCTACTGCAGCATCATGAAGTGAAAATGTCTGTTTGTCCAATACTGTCTTTTATGATCTGTCTTTCTTATTTGATAGATCAAAACAGATTGTACATAAACAGAGACAACTATATTAATCTGTAATGGAAGTGGAATTATAATTGAAGTCCTTACTATGAAAAGAGAAAAGTTTAATAGATTTTTGCTTTTCCGACTAACTATAACAAGAATTGCAATGTGCCCAGGATTTGACCATGTGGTCTTTATTCAAGCAATCTCCAATGGGTCAATCTACCATTCCTAAGTGAACACGACCCTTTAATGATGTTACTTCTGTTTATGGCAGCAGTGAATTTGATACACTGTTTTAATGGGAGTTTACTTGTGAAAGTAATGCTGGAGTCGCTCCTTCAAGCAAGGAAGAATGAGTTCAAAGGATACATTTTTTTTATTACATTCTTGAATGTGACATGCCTCTAGTGGAACATCCTCAGGACATGATCTGCCTGAAAGTGTGCATGCCTAAAATCAAGTCTTTAAAATTTACTAGAAGCAATGTTTTTATGTGATGGCCAGTATTAGTTGCAAATTAAGTGGAATGAATTTGAGAAAGTATATAGCCAGATCGCTCACGTGAAGAAAAAATACATATTTCCTAATCATTTTGGGCCATGAAATATTTAAATTCTGTATTACTTAGCTGAGCATTGTCCATTCACCTTTCTCAAAGCACTTTGTAAAGGGAGATAATTAATATTATCTCCATTTTACAGGGGGGATACCTGAGGCATGAATAATGATGTGATTCAGGTCAAACAAGCAGGTCAGTGGCAGAACCAAGAATGGAACTCAGCTCTCCCGATTTTCAGTTTTGTGCCCAGGCTAGTGGGCAATGCTACCTCCTTATATAACAATGTCTGTAACTCATGACTTTCAAGTTTTTTCAACACAAATTTCTGTAGTTACAACTTCAGAGAAACACCTGTACAGGAAACACTTTAGATAACAACAAAGTCCTATTAGCTGAGTGGGAAAGACTCATGAATGTGAATAATACATCTAAGATTTCCATAGGAAGTGCCCATTATACGTTCCCAGGGTTGCTTTACTAAACTTACTGCCCACACAGATAGACATGAACAATTGCTATTCTGAACATACCTTTACTCAGACAACTGGGCTTATTTAGTATAATACACCAGTGGCTGACCAGTCCCTTTTTAAAAGGTGTTTCTCTCATCAATGGAAGCTGGTCCAATAAAAGATATCTCACCCCCCTTGTCTCTCTAACATCCTGGGACCAACATGGCTTCAGCTACACTGCACAGTCCCTCTTACATTCTGCATCTAATTAATTTAACCTCTGAATAGCATTATTGCTGCTAACTGTTAACCTTTTTGTGACAGTTCAAATGATGCTAAACTAAGCCAACAAAGTGAGAGACACAATAGTTAAAATAGTATCTTCTGTTGTTGAAAATTACAAGTTTTTGAACTACAAATTTCCTCTCCATGTCTGGGAGAAATCTTCCTTTCTTCTCACAATGAGCAGTGCCTGATGCTTCAGAGGGAGTGAACAGAAAAGGAACAATTACAAAATGATCCTTCCACTGTCATCTAGTCCCAGCTTCTGGCAGTGAGAGGTTTAAGGAAACCTGCAGCATGGGGTTATGTCTCTGACCAGTTTGGTTAATAGCCATTGTTGGACACATCCTTCATAAACTTATCTAATGTATTGAACCTTGCTATACTTTTGGTCTTCACATCTGGCAATAAGTTCCACAGGTTGACTTTGCCTTGGTGAAGAAGTACAGGTTGTACCTCCCTTAACTGGGTCTCCCTGGTCTGGCAACATCCATGGTCTGGCATGGACCATGGATGTTCCTGAACCACAGAGCCCAGGAAGAGGGAGGTCTGGCAGTGGGCAGGAGCACCATAAGGGGCACCGGTGACTCAGCCAAGAGCCCAGTGTATGTGTGTGTGTGAGGATGGATGGCATGGTGGGGAGTTCTGGCCCCAGCGGCCGGGGAGCTCTAGTCTGGCCTTGGCTGTGGACCTTCAGCACCAACCAGGGAGCTCCAACCCCAGCAGCAGCCAGGGAGTCTGGCCCAGGCCATGGAGCCAAGTGGCTGCAGAGCTCTGGCTGTGATGCTTTGGCCCCAGCAGCAATGGGGCTGGGGAGAGCCCCAGAGGGCTGAGACAGCAGCGGAGGCAAGCTGGAGCCCTACTCTAATGGCAGCATGGCCACAAGGGTAGAGACCTTCCCTGGTCTGGCAGATTCCCTCATTTGGGACCAGTCAGTCCCAGGGTTGCTGGACCAGTGAGGTCCGACCTGTACTACCTATGTTTTTAAATCTGCTGCCTATTAATATCTCTGGTTATCCCTTCACATAATCCAAGAACCAGGGATCAATAACATTGATTTACTTTCTCCACACCATTCATGATTTTATGTCCCCTCCTCCTTAGTTGTCTTATTTCTAGGTTGAATAGCTATAATCTTTTTAGTCTCTTCTTCTATGGAAGCTGTCCTATACCCCTAATTTTTGCTACTTTTCTGTGTACTACTTCTGATTCTAATATATCTTTTTTGAGATGAGTTAATCAGAACTACATGCAGTATTCAAAGTGTGGCCACATCATAAATTTATAAACACTTGAACCTCTGTACTCTGGGTGCCCCTGATCCAGGAACACTTGTGATATGGACCCTAGCAGGGAGAGGAAGAATCAGCATTATATTAGCAGCCCTCTATTCATCTTGTACTGAGACTCATGTAAGCAATAGGTTACACAGTTAGTTATGTAATTTCATATTTATATTCTTTCTGAACTTTCGGGTGAATGACATCTCGCTCTGGTGGCTTATTACTGTTTAATCAATTCTATCTCATACTTTCTCTATTGACCTCTCAATCTGGGACAGATTGCCACTTTCAAAGAATGGTTCAGGTGAGTATCTCCCTCACATCTGCTGCTTTGAAGACTGAGACAAAAAATTAGTTTAGCTTCTTTGCAATACCCTCATCTTTCCTGAAAGCTCCTTCAGTAACTTGATTTTCCAATGTTTGGCAGGCTGTCTGCTCTTGATGTATTTTTATTTTTTTGCTTTTAGTTATCTTTTATGCCAATTGCTATTCACATTCTTTTATGGACTGCCTACTTAGGGTGTGTCTACACTACAGTGTTTTGCCATTTTCTTGACAAAACTTGCAGAACGTCCACACTGCAATCACGTTTTTCTGAAAGTAAATTGAAAGAACAAAGGGGTTTTTCTGGCATTGGTAATCCTCTTTCTACGAGGAAGAAATCTTTTTCCAAAAGAGCTCTTTCGGAAAAAGGCGTGTGTGGACGGGAAGGAGGGTTTTCTTTTGGAAGAAGAGGCCTCCAGGAAATAGCACAGATTCCTTGCTGGCCACTCCATCCAAAGTAATCAGGACTCCGTAGTTCCTGTCTCCTAGCCCCTCTTAAAGCTGCAGGCAGCCTGGATAAGCCTTGTGGCAGGAAGCCGGCCTGAGAGCCGCACCTCACCATGCACCTCTTCATGCCACAGGCCTTGCCACTCATGGCTGTGCCTCAAGCCCCCTTGCAGGGAGCAGCCCCAGAGGTCCCAGGACCCACCCAGGGGGACCAAGAGGCACGCGCCCTCCTGGTCAGGACCAGAGATCCTGTCCCTCCATGAGCCATGGGGCAAGGAAGAGACATTGCAGGATCTCCAGGCCAAGTACCACAACACCGACATATATGAGTGCGTGGCGAAGCACGGACATCCACCCTGGACCTTGGAACAGATGTAAGGTCACATGGCTCTGTCAGGGATACATTCAGGCCAGAGAGCGCAGTTCACGCTCAGGGGCAGGACCCCACACCTGCCCCTATTAACAGGAGCTCCACCAGATCCTGGGGGGGTGGGGAAACATCTTCCCCACCTGTCCTCGTGGACTCTGGCCTGGAGACCCCATCATCATGCGGCCGGAGGTCTCAGTGGAGGAGGAGCAGGGGGGCCAGGGCCAGCCGGAGGGAGAGGAGGAGATGGAGATGGAGACCGTAACCTTGTCCCTGGCACCGGTGCCTGTGAGTCAGTACATCTCCCAGGCCTCCTCGAACACCTAGGAGTGATCTTCAGGTGAGTGGTCCCACTTTGTCACACACACAGGGCGGGGGAGCTGGGTGCACAGGGGGCGGGAGGCAAGTGTCACTCAAGCTGCTCGGGCTGGACATCGTGCTGCAGTCCATGCATGTGGAATCACATGCAGCTTTAGGGTGCAGCACACGGACACAGCAGGCATCCCCTGAGCATGGATGGGATCCTGCTGCCAGGCTCAGGAGAGGCACATCCTGCCACGGGGGTGGGGAGGAGGGGCAGCATGGGTCAAAGCAGGCTAGCCACAAGGGCGCAGGCACGACCCCATACAGACTGAGGAGTGCCGCACACAGCATGAGGGCATGGTTGCATGTGCGAGGCAGCACCCATTCCCTCAGACAATGCTACAAGCCGCAGGAGTTTGTGTGGACCCCAGGGAGGGCCAGTCTGCTCCCGACTCCTCTGCCACTCCTGAGGGGATCCCATTGTAGCTGGACACTTCCCTTGGCTGCTTGTCGGTGGGCCGGGGGGAGGAGGAGAGGAGAGGGGTGGGAACTGGCAATATGGTCCTCTGGGCACATCTGGGCCCCTGTGAGGCAGAGCCCACTGTGCAGGCCACACATGGCCTTGCTCCCAGGACATCCCCCTCCTCTGCCCTGAGGACTGTTGGTCACTGCTCACCGAGGAGGACACGGTCTCAGGGACAGTGTCTGCATGGATGACTGACCGCTTCTCCCTCTTTGTGTTCTCAACAGCCAGCCCAGCCAGGACTGAGGGGCGAGCCACACTACCGCAATCAGCTGCCAGAGCCTTAAATGTGTGGTTCATTATGACCCCTAGATCCCTTTACTCCTTCCTGAACAGTCACTTCCCATTCTATATGTGTGAAACAGATTGTTCCTTCCTAAGTGGAGTATTTTGCATTTGTCCCTATTAAATTTCTTCCTAATTACCTCAGACCATTTCTCTAGTTTGTCCAAATCATTTTGAATTTTGACCCTATTCAAGCAGTTGCAACCTTTCCCAGCGTGGTATCATCCGCAAACTTAATAAGCATACTCTCTATGCCATCATCTAAATCATTGATGAAGATATTGAACAGAACTGGTCCTAAAACAGACCCTTGCAGACCCCCACTTGTTATGCCCTTCCAGCATTACTGTAGACTGTTAACTACTCTCTGAGAGGTTATCCAGCCAGTTATGCACCCACCTTATAGTAGCCCCATATAAGTTGCATTTCCCTACTTTATTGATAAGACAGTTATGTGAGACTATATCAAATGCCTTACTGAAGTCTAATTATACCTTATTCACTGCTTCTCCCTTATCCATGAGAGTTGTTATGCTATCAAAGAAAGCTTTCAGATTGGTTTGACATGATTTGTTATTTACAAATCCATGCTGGCTGTTACCTATCACTGTATTATCTTCCAGATGTTTGCAGATGAATTCCTTAATTACTTGCTCCATTATATTTCCTGGCACAGAAGTTACATCATGATCCCTATTACTGAATGATTCAACTATATTCACCTCTTGGACCACATGCTCTGTTTAGGACTAAATCAAGAATTGCCTCTCACCTTGTGGGTTCCAGTTCTAGCATCTCCAAGAACAGCCTCCTGTTGCATACAATCCTAATTCATCCCCAGAGCAGTTGTTTTTGTGACTGAATCAGAAAGGAATTCTGTGGGAAAAAAAATAGTATATGAGTATGAAATTAAAGACTATATTATAATGCATTTGCACAAGAGGGGTGAATTTGGAACCTTAATTCTGACATTTCTTAGCTTTGAGGGTTTGACACATGCTTTTTATGTAATTTTTGCATGTAATTTAATGCATCTCTATTAAATAGATATTATGGATGAATGGTAATTTTATTTTGTCTGTTTACCTATATCTTGCCAAATATAGACTGTATTCTTCAGTATGACCATAATAGGTGGAAGAATATACTTCCTTCTATCTGTTTTTAATGCATTTCCTTTTCCTTTTGTTAAGTTTCACCCTTGTTCTTATGTCAGGAGATAGTTCTAAATTGGAATGCTTGACCACAGATATATCGTCATCTCTGTACTACATCTCTTGCTTTGCTTAACTAAATAATCCTAAATGCCGATTCTACAAATACTTGCATGCGTGCTTAACTTTAAACACATGAGTAATCCTCTTGGTCTTATATAAGTGTTTGCAGAATGGGGACTGTAAGGTTTCCATTCTCTCCTCATATATTGTCCTCTCTGCTAACATTTTCTCATGCCCTTTTTGGAGTCTTTTCTATTTTTTCTGCATGTTTTTTGAGTTAAGGTGACCAAATCTATAAATGTAGATGGCCTATTCAAAATTAGGTTTGCTCTACCACCAAGATATACATATGTGTATATTTTAACCAGTGTTATTTCCCTATCCTCTGCTTTCCCAGAAAGTCAATTTGAATCATGCTGAGACCAAAGGGTACATGTGTTACAAAAAGTGCAATAAAAGGAGTGCTTTTTAAATTAAGATGCTGAGGTCTGTTAAAACAGAAATTGAGACTTTGTCAACTGTGGCCAAATGTACAGTTTGTATCTCTTACATAGCCTAGAGCTCTGCAGTTGGCTGTCCTAGAGGAAGCTGGACCATAGCTATGTCAGTTACCTCACAGTAACACCCTGTTTTGACCCTTAGTTTCTAAGGGTCTGAGTGACCTTACAAAGTGCTCAGATATCATAAGATCTAGTCCCTTGTTTGTTAAACAAGTGAAAGATGCATGAAGTGTGGGTGGCATGTGGTGAAATAAAACAGCTGTTGAAAGCCCTAAGGAGTTAAGGAGTTCATGAAACAGACTGATGCAGGGCAGATTATCTATTAGGCACAGTAGGCATAGTGTTTAGGGCCTACAAAAAGCCTGAGGGTCTAAAAAATAATTGACTCAAAAATAAGAAAACTGCTAAATCATATTTAATAATATGCTATTTTTTATTAAAATACATGTGCAAATGTTGAAGATCAATTAAATGCAGGTGTATTAAATCTTTAGTCAACAAACATACAGGTATAACATACAATTAAATATTTACTTTGCTACTCTTTTTGTTAACAAAATCAGAGATTACATCATCAAATGTAATTTTTATCAAAAGCTCACTCTCAATTGAAAATAGTGCATGGGAAGATAGTTGTTTCTGTCCCATGGTAGACTGAAGACAGTTCTTTATATGTTTTAACTTTAAAAAAGAGTCTCCCCTTCACAGTTTGTTCCCAAGATGGCAAGATAAATTATGAAAGCGATGTTGACATTTGGAAAACTTGTCACTAACTTGTTTGCTGTTTGTGCTCTGATCATTGCTGCCACAGATTTCTTATCTGCATACATATGTGAGAACAATAGAAATTCATCTGTAAATGCATGTTGAAGATCTGATGGACATATATCTACCAATTCCCCGTGCTCAAGAGCAGGAGTGGGAAACCTCAGGTCTGCGGCCAGATATGGCCCCTAGTTTGCTTGCCTCCGGCTCCCAAGGCTCAGCACTGGGGAGCTCGCGCTGGTGCTCCAGCCCCCCAGCCACCTACCCGCAGGGCTAGGGCACATGAAATCTTAACCTGAGCTCCCCAGGCTCTGGTGTGCAAGGGGGATGTGGAGAGTGTCTCCTTCGCAGTCAGGGGCTTTTACTTTGCTTCTCCCTTCTTTGCAGCCCCTGATCAATTTTTTAGGTGGGTCAGCGGCCCCTGCCCAAAAAAGTTTCCCCACCCCTGCTCTAGAGGTAACTTCGGCACTAGACATTGATCTACCCACAAGAAAACGGAACCTTTCGTTCAATGTGGCATATGCTGCACATCGTCTGACCATCTCAACAGTAAGTTTATTCATGATAGGATGGAAGCACTGTGTGTGAAATTTGTCTCTGGCACTCAAATCTGAGACAGTATTATCCTTACAAACTTCATCAAAAAATTGCTTTCTTGGTCATTTGCATTTTGTGGTCTCATTGTGTATAGTCAGATGATGAGATCTTTTGCTGTTGCCTCAAGCGCCTGAAATTTATTGTGAGTATCATGAAAGTGTGCTAAAAGACCATCATATAAATTCATGACAGTGCATAAGTCAATGCCAGGCTCCTATAGAGCTTTATTTACAAGATTAGTCTTTTGTAGTATGTCATTCCAAATGATGCACCTCAAAGCTGTCTTGAACTGATCCAGCTTCTTAGTCAGTGACTTTACCTTATGGATAGCTGCTGGTGGTTGTCGATCACTTTCAGCTCTGTCTATTGAAGACTGATGAATTTCAGAATAGTACATATAAAGTGCTCTAGTGGCATCGCTCTGTGCTAACAGTCTTGTTTCTGATACGCTTTGTACAACATGGGTATTTTGCTTTATGTTATTTACTAATTTAGATCATCTCTAGGATGAAGCTGAGAAGAACGTAAAGAGTGACTGCAAAATCCCCCAAAACCTGATTGCTGCAGGGCAACACTCAACAGCAGCTGATCCAATCAAATTCAGACTATGGACAGTATGTGGAACCCATTCAGCCAAACTGTTAACTTCATGAAACCCCTGAATAAATGCCACTCATATTGCTGACATTATCGTATATTGGTGACCTGCAGCTTGCAATATCAATGCCATGAAATTTGAGAATATCCCACAAAAGATCAAATAAGTATTCTCCATCATGTCGTTCAATGGGAATGAACTGAAGAAATCACTCAACCACATCAATGAGTACATGATGAAACAGCACTGTAAGCTGAACACTGTGACTAATATTGGGATGAATTCATATTAATTCTATAAATACAGTAATTTACAATCCTAATCCCATGCCTGCTTGTCCCCAGGACTTGGGGAGTAGTGAGGCTCCCCCCCGGGGACATCTGGGCTCCTTCAGGCAAGGGCTTACTGGGTAGAGTACGCATTGCCTTCCTCCAAGCATGTCGCCTTTGTCTGAACTGAGAAATCTTGCTCTCAGTTCAGATGAGGGCTAGGCTTCAGGCACAGTGTCTCCTAGGATGACTGACCATCTCTCTTTATTCTCCACAGCCAGGCCAGCTGTGAGAGTGGTGGTTGACACCACTCGGGCACCCTCCCAAACTTGAGGGACTCTCAGGTGTTGGAGACCACGCATGGACAAATTCCAGAGGGAGCACCTCGTGGCACTCTGATCCAGGGGGCAGACCATAGACGTGAGGAAGACAGCCAGCTGTGACAAGACACCTGGTGTGATATTCTGGATCAGGGCCGCACCATGTGTGCAGCCATGCAATCCCTGGTCACCAGCATGCTGCCTGCTCCCGCTATTTTCCCCCAACCTCCTCCCCCATGGCTGCCAAGGCCCCTGCATCCATGGTGGTGGGATCACCAGACCCAGGTGCCACTCCCAGCCTCATCCCTGAACCTCTCCTCACCCCTTCTCCCAGTTCCAGCTTCCTCCTCTCCATTCCACATTTCTCATCCCCTGTCCACCTGCTCCTCCTGCTCTCCTGCCCTCTCTCAAGTTCTTTCCCCGGTGACTTTGACCCCAGATAATATTAAAAAAAATACCATGAGTTGCACTCGCAGAGAGGCAAGGAGGCTCTGCAAGAGGAGCAGGGGGTTGGGTTCATGCAGGGTCTGGGAGGCAGCCTGCAGAAACTCATGCATAAGGTGCAGCAGAAGCTGCAATAGCTGTTGACTGCCCAGAGGCAGCTCCGGCTCCATAGCTGGATTGCTGAGGTGTCTGCAAGGGCAACCACAGCAGGCAAAATAAAAGGTTTTGCTGTCCCTCAATGAGCTAGGCAAAGGGAAAAAGCCTGAGACACGACTGTACAGGGAGGTCCCTTTAAGCGATAGCCTCAGGCAGCAGCTCCAAGAAGTAACTGCTGTCCTGATGCCCTGCCTGAAGTGGTTTCAGGTGGCTTTAAATGTTAGTGTCCAACCAGTGTGGATGCTCTATTTCAAAACAACTCAGCACTATTTCGATGAGCTTTTGGCTTGTAAACGTGCTATTTCGGAATAAGCTATTTTGGATTATTTCCTCCAGAATAGCTCATTCCGAAATAAATGTACAGTGTAGATGTAACCTTACTGTAATATATAGAAAAATACAGGACTGTATTTTTCATAGTTCCTTTCTTTTTTACTTTAGTTTCTTAGATTTAGTATAAATTTTTATTATATTTCACTAGAACCCATAGTTCCCAACAATGATGTGGGCCTCATTGGGGAAGGACCTGCAAAAACAGAAGCAATAAATACAGTTCCTACCCTGATGTCCTTACAAGGTTTTGTACATGTGAGCAGATGACTTTCCCATCTGCTCTAAAGACAGTGCTGGCTGTTGGGCTTGGTGCCAAGGCTGTTAATTCTTTTTTCTGACCTTGTACATTGTCTGAACTTTTATACAAAGTATTCCTCCATATAAGAATCTTCCCAGAGTGTGCATGTTTAATATTAGTTTCAAGCATCATGGGCATCTATGAAGAAGTCTAGCTTCTAAGTGATGATATTTATATATAACAACAACCTCTCCTGTGGTATGTAATTATACGTCATGTGAGACTAACACCATCAGGCAAATTGCCAATGAAGGACGGACAGACAGGACATTTAACAACAAAATAGCCAATGACTATATAGACTCCCTGGTAAACTTTACAGACTTACAGATAGTTTTGGACATTAAAATTTGGCTTTTAGATGTATGGCTTTGCCAGAACCTTTCCTAGAATTAATGAGCTCATGAGGGTTCTAACAGAAATCAACTATGGGGTAACATTTTCAAGAGTCAAAGGCCCAGATCTTTATGAGTATCCAGGCATTGCTCCATTCATTGTTGCAAGATCTAAGGGTATGTCTACACTACAAAGTTAGTTCGAACTAACTTTCATAGGCGCTACACTAGCGCTCCGTTAGTTCGAATTTAATTCGAACTAACGGAGCGCTTAGTTCGAACTAGGAAAACCTCATTTTACGAGGATTAAGCCTAGTTCGAACGAGCTAGTTCGAATTAAGGGGTGTGTAGCCCCTTAATTCGAACTAGTGGGAGGCTAGCCCTCCCCAGGTTTCCCTGGTGGCCACTCTGGCCAACACCAGGGAAACTCTTCTGCCCCCCTCCTGGCCCTGGACCCCTTAAAGGGGCACGGGCTGGCTACGGTGCCCGTGCCAGGTGCAAGCCTGCCAGCACCCAGCCAGCAGACCCTGCACCTGGCACGGATCGAGCCACCCACCTGATGCCCCCAGTCCTCCCCCTCTTCCCGGGACCAGGCTGGTGGCTCCCGGGGGCTTGCTTGGGACCGCAAGAGGCGGGCACCCGCCTGGGATAGTGCAGACATCGTGGACCTTGTCCACGATCTCCGCACTAGGCACAGGAAAGTGGCCGTCTAGGGCAGGAGAGCTGTCAGCCTGGCCACCCAGGAGCAGGTGTGCAAGAGAATCAAGGTGGTCCAGTGAGACCCCTGACTCTGAGCCCTGAGCTTACAATGGCCGTCCTGGGTCAGACCAAAGGTCCATCTAACCCAGTAGCCTGTCTGCTGACAGCGGCCAACCCTAGGGACCCTGGAGGGGATGGACCGAAGACAGTCACCAAGTCATTTGTCTCATGCCATCCCTCTCCAGCCTTCCACAAACCTTGGGCAGGGACACCACTCCTACCCCCTGACTAATAACACTCCATGGACCCAGCCTCCATGACTTGATCTCCTTCCCTTTAAACTCTGTTCTAGTTGTAGCCTTCACAGCCTCCTGCAGCAAGGAGTTCCACAGGTTGACTCTTTGCTTTGTGAAGAACAACTTTCTGTTACTAGTTTGAAGCCTGCTACCCATTCCTTTCCTTTGGTGTCCTCTCGTCCTTCTTTATGGGAACTAATGAAGAACTTTTCTGTATGCATCCTCTCCACCCCACTCATGCTTTTAGAGACCGCTATCCTGTCCCCCCTCTGTCTCCTCTTTTCTAAGCTGAAAAGTCCCAGTCTCTTTAGCCTCTCTTCATATGGGACCTGTTCCCAACCCCTGATCATTTTAGTTGCCCTCCCCTCTCCCAGCCTCTCTCTTCCCCTCTCCCACCTCCTTTTCCCAGTCTCCCCCAATTTTGTTCAATAAAGACAGATTCCATTTTGGAAGACACGTTATCTTTATTTTGTACCTCAAGAAGAGGGGCTAGGGAAGGGTAAGTGGAAGGAGGTGAGGGAGGAATGGGGCACAAGCCCCCGGTGGGGAGGACTGGGCTGGCTCTGCGGGCTTCTGGGGGTGGAAGCTCTCCTGCAGCCCCCCAATTGCTCCCTTTCCCCAGATGGCAGCCTGCGGCAAGTGCAGCCGGGCTGATGGCCGAGTGGTGTGATGTGCCCAGTGTGGGTAGTCCGGGCAATCCAAGCCAGGACTGCTTTGCAAGCAGGGCACCCCTGAGAACTGTCTGTCCGGGGTGGGGGTCAGGACCCTTTAAGCACAGCCCTCGGCTAGCCTGAGAAAGCATCTCCACGCTCTAAGTTCTTCTCTGATGCCCTGCCGGCACTGCTTCCGGCCATCCTTAAGCCCGGTTCAGGGTCCACTTAATGTGGACATGCTAGTTCGAATTAGCAAAACGCTAATTCGAACTAGTTTTTTAGTCTGGATCCGTTAGTTCGAATTAGCTTAGTTCGAATTAACTAATTCGAACTAAGTTAGTTCGAATTAACGTTGTAGTGTAGACATACCCTATGTTACTTAAAGGACAAACAAGGGTTGTCCCTACTACTACTGGTGCCCACTCAGCTGAGCACTTGTACTGATGGGGGGAGGGAGGGCTGAAGCTGTGAGAGAAAGGGATTGCCAACTCTCCTGGACCAGACATTCTGTAGTGATATTCTGTCCATCTGAGTTGGCAACCTGGAGAAGAGATGGGAGGGAGGCATGGAACAGCAGGCAGCCACACAGCAACCCAGGGAGAAGCAATGCTTTTAAGGGGAAAGTGCTGCTTTTCTCTAGCCTCCTGCTGCATGGCTGCCCCCTCCTCAGTCTTCCAGCCTGATGAGCAGTAGCTGGGTGCTGAGGCCTGTGGGGAGCAGCTGGAGGAGGGGATGAGGTTTAGCTAGGGGTAGGTGGCTGGAGCCCATAAGCAGAATACAGCTGCACAGAGCACTATGAAATTTGGGGCAATTTGGGGCCATACATTTTATGGTACCCTATGTGGCTGCATTTTTTGTTTATTGGTAGGGACAGCCCCAAAGAAAAAGTCCCATTTTTAAAAGTGACAGAATCATTAAGAGGCTAGATCCTCAAAGGAGATTTAGGCTCAGATTTGCAATGCCTAACTTTACATATCCTGCTGCATATTGGAATCCACAGCCCTGAGTTAAGCTCCCAGGCCCTCTGTTCAATGCATGGGGAGTTTGGCATTTAAGAACAGGATTCACAGAGGCCAGCAAGCTCAGAGGAGAGCTGCCTAAGACAGTCAACAGGAAATGCCTAAGTCCCACCCCCTCAAGGAGCTTTAGGTGTCTACTCTGGACTAAAGGAAGGTGCCTCCCTCCTGTTGAGATTCACAGCTCCTAGAATTAGGCTCTTAATCTGGGTCAGTCCTCCCCCCCCTTATTTCCAAAAGGCCAGTGGTTAGAGTACTCAGTTGAGAAGTGAGTAATCTGGATTCCAGTTCTCATTCTGCCTGAGAGGAGTTGAGACTTAAATGCTGAACTCAGATTTCGTTCCTCCAGAGTAAACACCCTCACTATGGGGCTATAGGGTATTTGGGGATAGGACTTTCTATTGAAGCTGTTCCACTTTGGATTAAAGTAGTCATAGGAGGAGGGACGGGAACCTGGCTGTCTTATAGTCAGCTAAGGATTCTAACCACTGAGCTAGAGAGTCATTTTCACTCTCTGCATGGTACCACCATCTCCTATGTTTTGTGTGGTGCCAATCCAAAAGGCATGCTGTATGGGGCAGCCCCTGTGTACACTGCCATTGAGCTGCCTCACGCATCTGTGGGCATGCTGTGTGGGGCTGCCATTGCCACTGCGCTCAGGCAAAATAGGAAGGGGAATTCCTAGTTTGGAGATCCTGGCCTGGTTTAGGCACATGATTGGTGCTGGGTGTCAGGACTTATCATCATGCACATGCATGGTAGTTGTCTATGGGAATTTAAGTGTCTGTGGGTTAGGTGGCAGCTGAGCCTGTCACTGGAGGATCTAAATTTTGGATTTAAGAACCTAAAGTAGATCTAGTCCTTGGGAGCCTAACACATGGTGTACACTTAAAAGTTAGATTGACATAGTTATGGCATCCACTGGAAATATTCATCCCCTGAGTGCCACAATTATGACAACTGAACCCACAGTGTAGATGTACTTACGTCAATGAAGAATGCTAATGTCAACCTAGCTATGATTGCTTAAGCAGGCTGAGTTCCTGCAATGACAGAACCTCCCCCCACATTGCTTCCCTTGTTGTAGCAAGCATCTTCACTTTGCTACGATGCCATAGCTGTGCAGCTGTAGCACTAGTAACATACGCATGGCCTGAGTCTGACTGAAAGTCAGTGGGACTTAGGCTCTTCAGAGATTTAGATGCTTTTGAAAATTTTACCCCTAGTCTACAGCTCTGGACTAACATATACAACAGGATATTGTGAATGTAGCTTCCTGATAGGTGCTGATCAGTCACACATGCCTCTTTATGTTAGTTCAAATTAGCCTGCTAAGCTTGTTTCTGCTCAGTAATTATAGGAAATGGGTGTTTTGCATACTCAGGCCCACTTTTGAATGACTCTGAAAGTAAGGGATCTTCTGTTCTTCTTTCCCAGCCAAACCAGTCATGGGCTGATTTACCAAAAGTCGTGAACAGAACAAATGAATAACAGATTTTAGTTTAAAGAGAAGCAGACAAAGGCTGTGGATAGAAAAGGGAGTTAAGCAGGGAATGAGGTGGGTTGTTGCAGAGAAGGCATGATGGTGGGACTGAATAATAAGCAACAGTATGCAGGTTTTTTGTTTCATTTCCCTGTCTCCTTACAGCAGATCAAAGAGAGCTGTCAGGAAAGGGGGTAGAGAATGAGGCACCATCATTCCCCTCATAGCCTATAGCCATCTGATAATTTCCTGGATGTGGTAAAGTTGTAGTTGTTTCAGAATGTCAGGCTGATATCAGAGTTGAGCTGGAATAGATAACCTGAGGATGCTGGCCAGAATTCCCTTTCAGTTGACTAATGGAGAGAGCAGAGGCATAAGAGTGCCCAACAAATACAGGGTTTTGAATTACTTTTGTCTTGCTCCTCATCAGCAACAGTACATATATCTCCCTTCCCATGGACAGGCAAAAGTAGCAGTAGATCCCACAGGAATTCTATACTGTGTAGTATAGTTCAATTCCCACCTATCTTGGGCTTTATGGACAGTTAACATATTCTTGAGGTCTTCCAAAAAGTATAACCCTAATGGACCTGAAAATGCTCTGTGAACATGTTTGCATTGTAGATGCAATGTCAGGAAGAGTATGTCTATACTAGTCCCCTAGATTGATCTAGGGAGGCTAATGAGGGTGACTGGAATTGCAAATCAAGCCCGGGATTTAAATATCCCGCGCTTGATTTGTATGTTCCCAGCCAGTCGCCATTTTAGAAATTGACTAGCCCGAAGTAACTGCCCCCGTCTACATGCGGCAGTGAAACAGGATTCCGATTTAAAGCCCTAACTCGAATTAGCTGGTATTCCTCCTGCAATGAGGTTTACCAGCTAATTCGAATTAGGGGCTTTAAATCGGAATCCTGTTTCACTGCTGCGTGTAGACGCAGGCAATTACTTCAGGCTAGTCAATTTCTAAAATGGCGACCGGCCGGGAACATGCAAATCAAGCGTGGGATATTTAAATCCTGGGCTTGATTTGCAATTCCGGTCGCTCTCATTAGCCTCCGTAGATAAATCTAGGGGGCTAGTGTAGACGTACCTGAAGATTGTTATAACTATGGTGACCTTTTATCAGGAACCCTGTCATGACTCCTTCATCTTAATGTGAGAACAGCACAATCCGAGAAGGTTGGGTAGGTACTGCCAGAGGCACCATACATGTGTCCCATAAACATGTATCTATACAATGGTCTAGTGTCTTAGCAGGGTAAAACTTCTACTTTACAGGAGACAGAGCCTTCTCTCTGAAAGCTGGCTCATGACACAACTTGTGATGGAGATATCTAGATTGTGCACATGAAAGGGAAGAAAACAGAGAGTCACTTGTTCTTTTTTTCCGTCAGTCTTTTTGCTGGTGGCTCAGAGGCTGCCTGAGAATATGTCCACCCTAGCTATAGGGAACATATTAATATCACTTAGTGGCTCAACAGTGTGTAGAGAGAGGGGATACTAACTTCTCCCCACATTCTGATGGCAAAGGGTAAGGTGGGGATCTCTTCTCATGAGTTCCTCTAGTGGTCTATGTTACCACAATGTGAGGGATTGGGAGACACATGGGATAACCTAATTTCTGGGTGGTGGACTAAAGAACTCTTCTGTGGTCAAAGGTGTTCTCTCATGAGGCTATGTCTACACTATGACTTTTGCCGGAAGAGGGAATGCAAATGAAGCGTGGATTAGCATTTTCTCGCTCTTCATTTGCATTGCCTCTTCCAGCAAAAGTCGTAATGTAGATGTAGCCTCTGAGTCATGGAACTGGCAAAGCAAATATTCATTCTTAAGAACATTTATGTTCAATAGTATCCAAGATCTTCTTGTAACAGGGGCTCCATTGTGCTAGGTGCCCAGAGGACTCAACCAATACTGGGATTTATTTACTAGGCGCTGTGTACAGACAGGTAGTGGGAGTCAGTGGGGGATGGAGGAGGTGTGGGTGCAGGGCCTGGACAAATCAGCCTGTATGGATCCCCTTAACACTTTTATACGGGTAAAATCTGGTGTGGGGAGGGGACACCAGTGCTGGGGGTGAGGGATGGTGGAGTCACAGAGTGGCATCTGTACTAGCGGCAAGGGGGAGCCCCCTGAGCTGGGAGGATCCAGAAAAGGGAGGAGTCTGGCGTAGAAGGGAAGAAAGGCAATGGATGGTATCATCCTGGTGCTGGCATGTTCCGGCTTTGCTAGGACCCTGGTGGATGGTGTGGTAGCAGGCAACACTGGAAGCTGGCAGGGCAGGATGGAACAGGGCAGGCTAGGATTATTGCTGCCACTGAGCTCAGGCCCCATGATGCTGAGCAAGAAAAAGAAATACAATGTGCACTTGCTGTCGATGAGTACGGGCTTTACCACTAACTGCTGGCATCAGGCTTCCTACTTACTCCCCCAAACCTTAACCCCACCCCTGGGCCAGCCTGTCCCCTCAGATGCCCTTAACCCCACTCCCTCTCGGCTGGCCTCGTGCTCCCTGTACAACACATGCACAGGGCCTCCAACAACATGGGGCCAGAGTGCTCACCCAGATTAGCTGTACCCAGGGGATGGCTCTGTATCCATATTAAATCAGCACAGGGTACCTTTCATCCCGTATTTCAACCACGGTAGTGCTGCTGATTGGCAACTTGATCTAGTTCATGGGGTCACAATGCCACTCAAATTTAGCCTAGCCATTCCTCCATTATGCCTAAACTGCCCCTTGACTTCTGGGTTTCTCCCATATTTTTGAAATGCAGTGTTGGCAACCTTAGACGAGACAACTATTCACAAAACTGTACTGCCTCCCAGATGGTCTTTGCTCTGCTGTCTTTACGATCTGATTTAAGACAAGCTGGGGTAACAAGTAATAGCAGGAAAGAAGAGGGAGGGTGCGGTAGAAGTAATAAAAATCCATTGTTGGCTGTGTGTGCTGCTTGAAGGGTCTTGGTTCATCTGATCACTTAAAGAAGATTTTTTTTTTTAAATTGCTATTAAATCACAAATTCGTGAACCCTCTTTACTGTTTTACATTCTCCGAGCAGATGTGGCTCCCTTACTGCCACTCTTTTCTCTCTGGGACTGGAGGAGAAAGGGGACTCCTTAGGCCACCCTGAAGGGAGGAGTCCCTGAGGCCATACCTGAGGTGCAGAGGAAAAGAAAGTCCCATGCTGCTTCCCCTGTCTCTTTAAGAAAAGATGGGTCTCCTTATCAATGCTACTTTAAATGTGTGTATGGGACAAAAACAGAGCCATTTTTGCCCTGTGTCATGATGTTCTCTTAATGTGGCCCTGGGCACCATTACTGAAGCCACCAGCAGATACTTGAAGGGAGTGTGCAAAAAATGCTGACATCAATAGCGCCTGCTTTCCTGGCTCCCAAAATCAGAGGAAGGGTTGTTTAACAACTGCTTTATTAATGTATCCTCTTTCCACTACTTGGAATATGGGGCCTTTTTACTTCCCTCTCACAACTAAAGCTGAGTGCCTTGGCAAGGCTGTCTTTGTCTTTTCCCTTGTGTAGCAAGAAAGGAAAGATGGGAGATAGTTGGGTTTGTCTGAGGCCATGTCTACATGGGGAGATTATTTCAAATTTACTAAATTTGATTTCTGGGCCCCCAATTTTACAGATTCAAACTTGCATGTCCTCACTATGGGGAAGAATCGAATGTATTTTGAGGCAGGCTCTGTTAATGTGGCAGCAGAGCATCCACACTAGGGCTATGTCTACACTCGCGGCTTCTTGTGCAAGAACATCTTGCGCAAGGGTTCTTGTGCAAGAAGTCTTGCGGAAGAAAACGTCCACACTGCCATGTGCAAGCTGTGCTTTTGCGCAAGAGCGCCCATGGCAGTGTGGACGCTCTCTTATGCAAGAAAGCTCTGATGGCCATTTTAGCCATAGGGCTTTCTTGTGCAAGAAATCCCTGCCGAGCATCCACACTGCCTTCTTGCACAAGAGCTCCTGTGCAAGAGGGCTTACACCTGTCAAAAAAGAGCGTAGCTCTTGCGCAAGGAGCCCTCTCTTACCACGCCGTACTGTAAATTTCCTTGCGCAAGAGCGGGCGAGCATGTGGACGCTCTGCAGATTCTTGCGCAAGAACGGCCGTACTTGTGCAAGAAGCCGCGAGTGTAGACATAGCCTAACGTTATTTCAGACAAGTTTGGGAATAGTTTTATTCCTTATGAAAAGCAGGACTACAGAGTTTGAATTCCTCAGCCCCTTATTCTGGAATAACAGGGTTGGTAGTGTGGATGCATCGCTTAAAAATCGACCTTGGGGGCTAATTTCGGATTGAGGTCCTAATGAAGACTAGGCCTTAGGTACTAAGAAGCCTAACATCTTGGGTGGAGAGTATGGTAGGCCATCCATTTCACTCCCTCTTGTTGGGATTGTGGTTGGAAATATACCACCTTAATGTGGAACCTAAAAACAGAGTCTCTGAATGTTGTTTCTAGTTGCAAACCTTAAGAGCTGATTAAGAGCTCCAAAACTTTCATATGACTCCACAGAATTCAAGCAGGGGGAGGAGTGTCTCAGATTAAAGCTCTGGGTTTGACTTCTCTGTAAATGAAGGTGACACTTGTTCACTAAAACATGCATTTACATTTTATTACCCCACATCTGCAAGATGAATGTGTGTGTGAAGGTTTTTGTCAGATTCCTTTATTGTCTTCACTTATTATACCAATCTGAACTTCCCAGGGCAAAGAGCAATCTGCATGACCCAGACAGAATTTAATAGTTCCTTTAAAACGGGATAACACTGGCTAATCTACTGTGCATATTTGTGTGTGCAATGCTGAATATAAAATATGCAGGCACTGCGAGACAGGTATATATTAGCCTGTTCCTAGTAAAATATAAACTATGTAGCTCTACTATACATAGTATATACATGTTTGCAATGTGTGTGTTTATAATTATATACTGAGAGGGGGATGCGTGGGTGGAAGAACCACTTTGAGACTGTTTATTGTTTTTTTAATAGGCAGTCTCAAGCCAAGCAGCCTAGCGGGCCTGGGACATTTTAAAGTGAATTCTTATCCTCTCGAGTTGGAGAACTCCAATTAGCCTCAGACTAAAGCGCACAGCGTGTGTGTGAAACAGGCGGTTGCTGGCACGCAAGCTTTCCCAAGGTTGCGCTTCCTTTCCTTTTTCCTGAGATTTGGCGCAGGGGGAAGGGGTCGAAGTCACATGGACACAAAGCTTTTGATTAATGTCCAAGCTGCCTGGGTCGCTGCTGCTGAAGCTTTCCAATCTCTCAGTCCCACGGAGCGCCGGGAGAGCAGGCAGCCAGTGACCGCGCATTTCCTACAGGCAGTAGCCCCTTCCTCCCTGGAAAAGAACACACACGCCTTTTGCTCGCTCTGCTCCGCCGGCCCTCCAGCCGCGTCTCCGGCAGTGGGAGAGCTAGCGGGGGAGGGAGGCCGGTGCGCACGCCAGGACAGCCCCGCTATGTAACCGAGTGGGGGCTTTTGTTGTCCCAGCTGAACTTCGCGAGAGGAAACACCGAGGCGGCTTTTTCCCATTGGGGGCTGCCAAGAGCCGCGGAGAAGCCGGAGCGAGGCTTCGCGTCGGGGAACAATGACAGAGGAAAGCAAAGGGGAAGGCAAAGGGGAGAGCGGGAAGGACCTGGAGAAACAGCTGCGCCTCAGGGTGTGCGTTTTGAGCGAGCTTCTGAAGACCGAGCGGGACTATGTGGGCACGCTGGAGTTCCTGGTGTCGGTGAGTGACGGTCCCTGCAGCTGCGGGCAGAGGGTCCCTTGGCGGCTCACGGACCCCACTGACCCCTCCCTTCACGCCCCCACAGGGCTGCCTGGCGGGACACACCAAGGAACTGGGCTGGGCGTGAGACCCAACCAAACGCTCTTGGAGACAGAGCCGGGGGGGGGGGGGGGGAGTTGTCCTGACTTGAGCCGCTCAGGTTCTGTATTGCAAGTAGCGGGTTGCTGGTGCGTTGCTGCTTTAACGAGGCGGAAGGGACGTGGTTTGTAAATGGCTGGCTCGGGGCGAGCTTTCCCGGGGGACTGACCACGAGACAAACAATTGCGCTGGGACTGGCCTTAGGAGTAGAGCGCGGGGTGAGCCAGGTACACTCCGGGCAGCGGTCTTCTCAGGCCAGTTCCTTATCCGGACCAGGCAGCAGCATCAGTCAGTCTTTTCCGTCAGTAACCCTGGAAACACAGTACTCTGGGGCGGGGGGGTTCTGATCTACAGCAGCTGTTGAGTATTAAAGCCACATGCGGCGTTTCCCCCTTCTCCTATCCTATCCCCATATTTCCAATTTAAGCCAGTCGTTGTAACGTAGTGCTTGGATGGAGAGTTGAAGGAAAGAAAGGATCATGTGTGTAGCCTCGTCTCTATTTTACAAATCCTTATATCTTCTAGAATGTTTTCAGCAGTAAGTTTCAGCCTTAAAATCAGTTTGAACAGGATTTATTATAATAAAGTAGTTGCAATAACTTGCTTTCCGCTGAAGTTATCCTCTGGTAGAAAGAAAGTACTGCTTTCCACAGTAGAGTAAGACAAATATAACATTTTCCCCTTTCCCATTTGCTCCAACGTCAGCAGCATCACTTTAAGGCCTCTTTGGGATAAACAAATCTCAGGTCATCTGCTTAGTTTTGCAGAGGGTCTTCCACAATAGCCCTGACAGTCTTTTCTCTCCTCCCCCAACCGCTCTGAGGGGGCAATCTTTCAAGCAGCAAACTTCCTGCTTCTTTTTTGAGCTTTCTGAACTTTCTGCTTATTATCATGGCAAAAGGAAATTCTTAACTTGACTGTGACAAGGAGAATAAAAGCACAGGCAGTGGAGTGAAATAAGATCGACAGAATACCCTTTTGTCCATTTGTTTATGTTAAATGATCAGTGGTTCAATATATTTTGCTTTTATATTTGAAATTAAAAAAGAAAAAGTGGTAGCAAAACTTATTTCTGCTATGCTTCCAGTTAGCAAGCATGTTGTGCTTTTTGGCACAAATATTAATTTTAAAATGACTTTCTTCAAGATTTGGATTTCAGACCCAAATTTGACTTACATCACAATAATTACACTGCTTACATTTTCATAAGTGATCTATTATTTTGGGATACTCAATCTTTGTGTATCTTCTTTGATACTTTTTATAGGATTTTGATTTTCAAAGAGTGGCTTCAACTACTCCCTTGCCTGAGCAAAACAAAGATTTGATGTTGGGCATTCTCACTTCTGAGAGGATGCCCTAACCACTGGATTATGGGGTATTCTCAAACAGGATTTTTACATTGAAGCAGTTCCAGAGTGTATACATTTTTAAACACCTGTTGGAAGAGGGGGACTAGAACCTGGGTCATACAGTGGAACACCTTCAAAAGGAGTAATTGAGATGTATTCCTGAATACTCCCTAGTCTACTGGTTGGAACACTCTCCTGATAGGGTGTGAGGTACAACTTCAAATTCCTGCTCCACATCAGAAAGAGATGGGAATTGAACCCTAGTTCCCACATGCTAGGTAAGCATGCTAACCGATTGTCTAAAAGTTAGAAAGGGAAGATTAGTTTAAATTCCCCTTTTTTTTTTTTTTTTTTTTTTTTTGTGCAGGAAAGGGCTTAGATGCCTATTTCCAGGAAAGGGTTCATGACTGAGAATCCCAAATAGAGATACGCACCTCACTCTAACCCCGATTTAGGTACCTAACTCCCTTTGAGGGGCTTGTCTTAGGCTACACCCACTCATCTATATTTCCTATTGGTTAGTTTAGGCACCTCTTGGCTCAGCATGCTTACCTCTGGATCCCATTTTTAGATGCCTCTCTTTGTATAGAGGTCTTGGGCACCTAACTTTGAGTGGTAGATTACACTGAGTGGTAGAGCACAAGAACATTAGGCAATGGAAGGATGAGCACTGTACACTTAAGTACCTTTGTGTATTTATCCCTCTGTGCTTTTAAAGTCAAATTAATAGTGTCAGAAAATGTTTGCCACAGCTTGAGATCAGGGCTTATTTTTGTGAGGCCCACAGAATATAATGTATCATACTACGTTTGGAATAGCAGCTAGCTACAACTACAAACATTACAACACAAGAGACCCTGATGTATATGGCAGACTAGTTTGACTAGACACAATGGTGTGTTATAAATGGGTATATTTTAATACATGTTAAATATAGGAAATAAATCTAGCTTGGTAAATGAAAAAGGTCAAAAGTATTAGGGAAAACTTGTATGGAAAAACTAAATGAGTCTATTGTGAAGAATTAGGAACAAAGACATCAAAACCATGAGAAATTACTTGATGGTGTCATTTTTATGCTTTTGAAAATGAATGCAGTTCTAGTAATAGGTTTGGAATTAGCAGCACTAAAGATCAGAGTCCATTCTACAGCAATAGAACTGGTTCAGGTCTGGGGGCGGGGAAGGGGTGTGGCTTCCCTGTACTATCTCGCCAGTGGACTTCACTCAGGGACCATCATTTAGAATAAGAAGGTAATTTGTTCTCCAGGCCCATTCAACCCTTGGAATCTTTGCTAAAACAGTCAAAAAGTGTATCCATTGTGCAGATGATATTTATGCAATTTTCATGTCCACTTTCAATGAGACTAAGGTTGCGATCTTTTGTTACCAGCATTGTAGTGGGTCTCATCATTACTTTCAGTCACTATCATTTTTTGTTAACATTCATCATATATGGTTCTGAACAACTTGTAATAGTATAATAATGGCAATATAACTCCAGTAATGGAAATGAAAAGAAAATATTGAGCACCTATATGGTTGTGATGGTGATATATTTTACATTTTGGCAATATGACTTATAAAATATTGAGGAAAGATTTTTCATGTGGCTGTTCTATGCCTTGTAATCAAATGTGTCCTATTGTGGAGTGATAAAATAAGATGATTTGGACAGCCATGTGATGGTAAGAGGGAATGACTGGAATTCTGTATCTGTTATAAACCAAAGTTCCTGACTCAGGAGGAATTGCTAAAAGAAACAGATGATAACATGTGGTAGGGTTGGCATGGGAAAATAACATAAATCATATCATGATAGATTTGTCAGCCCTAAAATGAAAATTCCTTTTAACTTTAAAACTGAAAACCTGAAGGTCTGAAGACATTGACACACATACTTCTTCAAGACCCCATGAAGTAAATGGACTATGTACAATTTGTGGAGAGCTACCAAATTCATGGTCCATTTTGGTCAATTTCACAGTGATAAGATTTAAAAAATAGTCAATTTGACAATTTCAGATGTTTAAAGACCCATATTGTCAGATACATGGAGTGGAAATTACAGAGGCAGGCATAAATATACTAGCACATGAAAAGAAAGGAGTTACCTTATCAAGTGGAGGACCAGTACTAACTAGGCCAATTCAGACAGGTTAGATGTAGCTCACTCCCAACATATATAAATTCAGTTGATCCCTAACTAATAGCTAGCTATTTAGTCCCATTGCAGCCAAGTTCTTAAACACTTGAATAATTTTTAGCATACTAATAGTCTTATTGCCATGAATAGGTTACACATACTCTTAAACTTCAGAGGGGTAGCCGAGTTAGTCTGTAACAGGAAAAACTTAAATAGTCTAGTAGCACCTTAAAGACCAACAAAACATGTAGCTGGTATCATGAGCTTTTTGTGGGCAAAACCGGTCATCTGAAGAAGTGGGGTTTGCCCATGAACGCTCATGATACCATCTACATGTTTTGTTAATCTAGTAGCACCTTAAAGACTATCTGTTGTTTTTTAAGTTTTTCCATACTCTTAAAGTTATGCATGCGCGTATGTACCTGACAGGGTCTTTATTGTTAGAGTATTTCATACTAGCATTTGGAGTTTGAATTTGATGCCAATATTTATTTGTTATAGGAAAGTTAAGTTATGGGTAACAAATGAAAGAACACTAATAAATACAGCTAACATTATTGCAAGCAAACTTTTCTTGTTATCCAAGGCATTAAAACATTTTAAAGGACACGGTGTTTCTATAGCTAAAGAATACTTGGTTTACCTGATGTTTCTGAGTACTATATCATCAGCCAATTGGCATTCAGGCTTCTCCAGCACTTGGAAGTACAGCACTTTATTTTGCTAATCATTTCATTTCATACAGCTCAAAGAACATTAGAGAATCCTGACTTCCAATGAAAGAAAAGACTGTATTTAAAATAATCTATAAACTACACTTGCCCATTAAGCCCTACCCGTTTGGTTCTGGAGTGGAAGGAAGATTATTCATTATTAACTCTGGAGGAAAAAAATAGGAACAATATTTAATGTAATGTCATTGGGAGTTTATGATAATAGTGCTTTTATTTTAACTTTTATGGCTTCATCAGTGTTAAATAAGTCATGAGAGAGAACATTTTAGAAAATGCAATAAATGCCCTTTATCATCTGTATTAATTCATATGATACACTATGTAAAACTAAAATAGCATCTTTTGTTTGATATATAGAACAGCAAGCGTAACTAGATCTAAACTGAATAGTCTTTTTTTGAAATGACTTTTCAGGACCAATGATCCCATGGGCACCCACAGCTCCTTTTTGGAATCCAGCAGTGTTTCTCTGCATGTTAGTTTTAGGAATGAGTTAAAGACTGCAGTATGTTCTCTCTCCCTCAAGTTTAAGGCTCTTGGTGAAATCCTGGTTACATTGGCATCAATGGAAAAACTCCTATTGACTTCTATGTGGCAGGATTTCCCCCTCTATGTTTCTAGCCACTATCTACAATGAGTCACGTAAGGGCTGAAATGAGATTCCCAATGGTAGTGCTACACTATACCATAAGATTTCTGGGCCTCTCACACGAGTTACTTCTGAAATACTCTTTTATTGTTTGGTGCAACCTTCTTAGATAAATATTAATTAATTACTATAATAATTAGTGACATCATAGTAATTTATATAATCACATTTATATTTTTAAAAAGGTATTTGAATGAATGGAAGGGAAGGATTTTGTCTGGCTGCATTTTTTGATAAGATTATGTGATTTCCTCTTCCTCTCCTCAGTTTAACTTCCCCGTCTCCCCCTTCATGAATTCTATGGCTGCTACATCATAAAAAGTCAAAAGGAAGTGCAAACACAATTACCATAGAAAGTCAGCATCTTTTTCCATTCACTTCCAGTTTCTGCTGTTTTTTAACTTGTCTGAGCATTACAAAGTGAGGAAAAACCTGAATATGTTACACTATTCTTAATCTGGCAAAATTAAATATCAAGAGTACCACCTGTGACCTTTATAAAAAATGATAAGATGTATTTAAATGGTTTGTTTGTTTGTTTGTTTATTTCCCCATAAAGGAAAACAGTTGAAATATTTTACAAAGTTTATTATCAAGAAAGGTGTTTCCTATCTCAGTAAGTTAAGGACGGAGTTCACTAAAGGCCTGACAATAACAAAAAGCCAAAGCTTCAAGGGGTAGGGTGGGGGGGAGAGACTATCTATTAAGTAACTTAATTTTCCTTCACTACACTGGTTATACTACACTGTAGTCAGTACAGATCTCATTTTTAATTGGGTTTTCTTTTAGGTCTGTCTTTGCTGTAAACTCATATAAATGCATCTTTGTTTTAATCTATTTTGCAATAGGGAAGACTGTTGCCCTAGAAAAATTCATTATTTGCAAATCTATCTTCTCTTCTGGAATATGTTAATATGCATGGAGGAAATAAACTGACTGAATTTCTGGCCCAATGGAGAAAGGGAAATTGAGTTTTAAAGGCTCAACCTCACAGAATTTGTCTTGGGTATAAGATGGGCACTGAAAAAGATACAGAGAAAGAGGACAGGAACAGTTAACTGTATACAGTTGGTGTCTGGTGCCTTCTGCACTTTCTGTGAAGTTTCTTCATTCAGCTCACTAAATTTTTACACTACACTATCATCCTGGTGGTCCCTGGGCATCTAGTTAGCTGCTTGTGAAGATATGGACTGCATGCCAACCTTTTGTACATACGCATACATGCAGATTCATAGGTTACACAATGATGAACAGATATTCAATAATATTTAAGACTATTCAATATCCAGTAGGAAACTCAAACATAAATATGGAGGGAATTCTTTGTGATATGTAGACTTAACAAGTGGAACAACAAACTTCTATAACAGTTTGCTTTAAAGTCATTAATAAATTAAGCCTCAGCAACCTTATAGATGAGGAAGTTTAGGTTCAGGCACAGAGACTGTGATTTTGGGTCCCATAGGTGGTTGGTAGCAGAGCCAGAAATATAACTAGATATCTTGGCTTCCAGCACTGTGCTTTAACTACAAGGCCATTTTCCCCCATTCTATATTTTTGTTGCTAAAAGAATGTTTACCTACTCAAAACATCTCTGAGAGATTGCATAAGAATGATTTTTCAAAGCCAGGTTCATTCTGTAGAAATTGTATTCCCTTCATAATTCCCTGTATGCTGTTACAAGTCAAGTTATCCTTGATACCTCATTTCAGGGGTAGAGCTAAGATTTTAGAGAGCGTCTCTGTTCCTGTATTGAAATAATTTGAGGTTGTGACTGAATTCTTGTCTCCACTTTGTGCTCTTGGCAGCCTGGCTTCAATGCATTTTGTGCACCCATCTGCTTTGAAGTAGCTCCTGCCTCCAGCTGTCATTGTCAGCTGTGTGGGTGAAGCCTGCTAGGAAACTAGCTCTTCAGGAACACAAGTAGAGGTTCAGTAGTACTTGTAGCAGTTCAGAACTGAGATGCAAGCATATTGACAAAAGGTAAAAGGTAGTACTGAAGAGTGAAGATAGCAGATGTAGAAATAGCAGAAAGAGCAGAGGTTTAATATTATACTTGATTCACTGAGTATAAGAGGAGCTGGTGTAATGTCTGGCTGAAAGTGGCCCATGATAACCCACCTGTTCTCTTCTTTTTCCATGGAGGAGCTTATTAAACTTTTAAAGCTGACTTTAAGCAGAAGTACTGTTATGATCCATTGCAGAAGTACTCTTATGATCCATTAGATTTCCTCTGGATAGATTTTCCTATATTTTTATTTTGAAATAAGCATTTTGCAATACTTGAACTTGACATTTACGTGCTTCGTATATTTAAATGAAGCTTTGCCTTGTAATAATAGCTGAAGAACAAGGCCAACACCATTTGCTCAACTAATTTATGTTAAATACACTTTATATTTTATTCCTCCTAAAGCTGCTACTAATTGAATATTCACTGTTAAATAGAATCATAAACATAAATTAGTAAATGAGAATTTATATTTGTATTTCCTGTTTTTTAATGTAAATGTGGAGGTTGTCTGAATCAAGAATCGAAGTAGGTTGTATATATCTTTTCTGGATAAAAATACCAGGTAAGGAATTAATGTGCTTAGGAAATGCTAAACATATAAACACAGAGTTACCACTGAACGATTAATTGCTTTGTATTTTGTCCCATTAAATTGTAATATATTGTTGTAATGAGTATAATGAGACATGGAATGGAATGTGAAAAATATTTTTTTCTCACTTGAAACATTTTTAGGATTTTCTCAGTTTCTTTTGTAAACCCAGGAAGCCATGTTTTATCTCTTAATTTAGTCCTCTGTGACCTTCTCATAAATTAAAAGCTATTATATTAAACTTAAATATTGTAAAATGAAGCTGTTGATTTTTTTGGGCACCATACAGTTGAGTAACAACACTGCAATATTGCTTCACTGTATTATTTGATCTATCTAAGATTTCCCTTACCTAGGTAATATAAACATACTGTTGATCAAATGGCTAGAAGAAATGACACGCCTCACATTCTTTGACAGTATTTTAGGGACCTGTGATTTCTGAGCATTGTAAAATGGGGCAGTTATTAGGGTAGCAATTATATTTGAGATTTTAATGTAGGAAAAAGCAACTGAAGCTCAACACTGAACAAAGTATCCTTTCATTAGAAGATTGGTACAAAGAGTCTTATGAGGTAGAAGGAGCTGTAATTGTGGCACATATCTGAAGTGTTACTGCAACTGATATGTGTGTCCTGTCAGCTTGAATTGGATCATAAAATATTCTGTTTAGGCTATGTAAAGTGATATTTTCTATGAATAATTTAAAGCATGAAGAAAATTAACATGTGTTCCAGTTTTTCATAGAAGGTCTCTGTGAAAATGGTCATCTTAAACAAATTTATGCCAATAGACACTTCTTTCCACTACAGGCAGTCCCCGACTTACGCGGATCCGACTTATGTCGGATCCGCACTTACGAACGGGGCTTTCTCGCCCCGGAGGTCGAGGTGGCGGATTGCTACCTGCGAGCTCCGGGGCGAGAGAGCCCCGTTTGTAAGCTGCTCCGGTGCCCCTGGTCTGCTGGAGACCGTCTCCAGCAGACCAGGGGCACCGGGCGGGCTCCCGCGCTTCTGAGGCTTTGCCAGAGCAAAGCCTCAGAAGCGCGAGGAACCGCCGCTGCTGCCGCTTCAGTCCCGGTGCCTGTGGTCTGCTGGGGACCGTCTGCTGGGCAAGCGGGACTGAAGCGGCAAAGCCTCAGAGGCGCGGGACCCCCCCGCGGCTGCGGCTTCAGTCCCGGTGCCTGTGGTCTGCTGGGGACTGTCCCCAGCAGACCACAGGCACCGGGACTGAAGCTGCAGCCGTGGCGGGGTCCCACGCCTCTGAGACTTTGCCAGAGCAAAGCCTCAGAGGCGCAGCACCCCGCTGCCGCTGCGGCTCTGCTCCCCGTGTCCCTGGTCTGCTGGGGGGGGGGCGCAGCTAGTGTGCCCCCCCCAGCAGACCAGGCTTTTGTTTTGGACCCTGAGGCAGAGCAGCTGGGGCGCTGCCGATTGGTCCTGCAGCGCTGCTCTGGGCACTACTGGACCAACCCGGCAGCACCCCAGCTGCTCTGCCCCAGGTCCTGATTCAGCCGCTGCTGGTCAGTTTCAGCAGCGGCTGAATCAGGACGCCTGGGGCAGAGCAGATGGGGTGCTGCTGGGTTGGTCCAGTAGCACCGAGGAGCGGCGCTACTGGAGCAACCCAGCAGCACCCCAGCTGCTCTGCCCCAGGTGTCCCCAAGTCAGCTTCTGCTGAAACTGACCAGCGCTGACTACAGGAAGCCCGAGGCAGAGTTGTTCTGCCCCGGGCTTCCTGGAATCAGCTGCTGATCAGTTTCAGCAGCAGCTGACTTGGGGACGCCTGGGGTTCTTAAGTTGATTCTGTATGTAAGTCAGAACTGGTGGTCAGTTTCAGCAGCGGCTGAATCTGGACACCAGTTCCGACTTACATACAGATTCAACTTAAGAACAAACCTACAGTCCCTATCTTGTACGTAACCCGGGGACTGCCTGTACAAGTAAAAATAGGTTTTGGTCTTTTTCTCTTGCAGCTTTGGCACACACAAATTTATGGTTCAGAAATAAACTGAAAATTCATGAAAATATATTTTGAAATACTAAGGAAGATCTGCCTTTGTTTCCCTCTCAGCAAAGTACGCAACATTTATTCTAGGTTTTTTTTTTTCAGCATATCTTTCAACTTGCTAAGGTTCACCTGAATGTCACAATTTACGGTGACAAACCAAAATGAGGGTCAATAAAGCATTATCCACATAGGAAATTTATGATGCCCTGGGATCAATTCTTTTGTGTAAATAACTCTTTCTATAGCTTCAGTTTCATACTTTATATTTTATGTAATTAACTTTCAAAAGTGTAAGAGAAGCAGTGCAAGTTTATATGATGCATAGGTGATTTTAGCACTAAAATAAATGACTTTTCCCAAATGAAGGACATTTGAGAGTCTCCACCATTCAACTATTCTTAGGTAAGATGTATTGAGACCCTTGATTAAGGATGTGCTCTCTTCTTTTTCCTTACTCCTTGAAGTAGCGGAGCACAAAGTAGGGGAAAACTGTCCCTGAGCTTCAAGGATGGCTAAAATCTTCTGAAAGACTCTTTTGAGTGTTGGTAAAGTAAATGTGCCAATAAAAGTGCATGATTGGGGGGGTTCAGTAACTAACATTTAAAGGTAGAGATGACAGAAAAGAGAAGATAGATCAGAAAGAGCTGAGAAATTAACTTCTTATGTGGGTATGTTGGATGGCAGTCTTAGTTTAGAGAAAAATACTTAAAAAGGAAGGTTTGGAATCCTGACAAAAGCATCCAATAAGAGGTCCACAGTGTCAAATACCACTTTGATATCAAGAAGAGTGAGGTGAATTGGAAAAGAAAACTTCATCAACAGCTAGGGATGTAAGTGACTAGTCGACTATCCAGTAAGCAAAGCTACTTTTGCTCATCAGATAGTCGAAAAGTCCCTCAACTAGTTGCTTCTGCCCCTTTTCTGCCTCTGTCAGAGGCAGCAAGCAGGGGGAGCACCGGAGCTGGTACTGTGGGGAGCTGGCTTAAAAGTCGGTTCCCCCCAGCACAATCTCCATGCAGGGCAGAGGAGGCAGGGGAGTAGTGAGCCAGGAATCAGCTGATTCCTTGCTTGTGTTCAGTCCCAGATGCTGCACTTCTGCTTTTTAAATGTATTAAGAGCGTGCTGGCAGGAATCAACTGTTTTGACTTGCACTGGGTCCCCCTGCTATGCTTCCGATTTTTAAATGTATTAAGAGCTTGCCAGTGCTTAATACATTTAAAAGGCAGAGCTGCAGCAGGGTTAGCTTCCAGGAAAGGCGCTAACTCTGCTGCGGCTCTCCCACTTATCGACTAATTGATTGGTAAATGGAAAATACATCAAGTAGTCAATTAGTTGATTAAACTAAATTTAACCTCCCTAATCAGAATGTCGTGACAGATCAACCATTCTCTGACTGAAACCATGATTCAGATGGGTTAGGAAAACTCTTGGGCATAGTAAAAGGTAACTGTAAAGACAGAAAAAAAGTTACTTTCAAAGACTTCTGGAAATTGAAGTTCAGAGATGGGACCATAGTCAGCATCAGAACCAAAGGAAGAATTTAAGAAGGGGGTAGGGAGAAAGGGTAACTTTAAGAGTTGGGGAAAGTACTAGACGTAAGCTTAATTTACAGTGGTCGCAGTATACTACAAGGAGGAGTGTGGGTGAAAAGGCATTACCAAACAATATACAAAAAAAGGAAGCTGGAAGAAGAAGAGCTCATTGAAATCAATGGTGGAGAGAGAAAAAAAGGGAAAAATAACAATTAGGAAGCCTGTGTGAGGGATGGAAGTACAAGAGAGCCTGTGCTGAATTAGGCAATATTTACATGAATAAAGAAGGGAACTATCTTCTGCTTGGCGGGAAGACAACTGGAAGGAGAAAGGCAAGTTGATTAGATGAAGAAGGATAGAATGGAAGAGGGAGCAATGATTATCAGCACTTTTGGCAACAAGGACAGGTATAAATGTAACTTTGCAGTCCAAAATCTACTTGATGATATTTCCAGATCTTGTAATAGATATGTTGATGGGACATGCATCCATTGATTTTTAATGTGCTGACTTTTGCAGCTGATGGAAGGTTGATGAAAATGTGGATTCTGGTATAGAGCAAAAGTCTGTAGTTTTAGACCTCCTCTTACGCAATCAAATTGTGGTATGTGAAAGTGTTGTTTCTCTTTATATAAGGATCTTATGTTCTCATTTCCAGGTATTATACTTTAAACACGATAACCTCCATAATACTTATTTCTTAAGAATTATGTTTAAAAGGTGCAATATATTCTCCTCCTTTTGTACATTATCAAATTTTTCAGTAAGGAAAACATATCTTCTGAAATTAAGATGTACTGACTTTTGTTAAGAACATTTTCAAAGTGAAAGAAGTTGTGGAGCTGTCCATAATAATAATAACTAGCTGGCCGCATCCTATGATTGCTACACTCACCAACCCCCCCCCCCCCCATTTGTCTGCTTTTGCGGTGTGAGAGCATGATGATGTCATTCTGTCACCTGGTAGGAAAAACTTTTATATATAGGGAGAGAGATAATACAAGTGGCATTCACAAAGATTCAAGATCAGATTTTAAAAATCAGAATTAGAGGAAATCTCTCAAATACAACTACTGTATCTAAGTTATCTCTGGCCCTAACAGTAAATATTTTTACTAGTAAGATTTTTGCTGAGTAACAGCAGCAAATAGTATGATGCTACAGCCATATAAAGAATGGGTTTTGTAGAACTAATTGTTTGTATTTTATACTCTGTCCTGGAGCATTCGATATCTGTGATGGAGGTGAGAGAGAGCAGATGACTACTGAAACCATAACCTATTCTTTCAAAGATTACCCATTATATGTCTGGTTTCTCCTTTGAAACTGCATGAGATCCTGTTTATTAAAAATAATGCCTGGAAGTTGTTAGTTATAGTTTGTATGAGTGTATTGATTTCTTCCCATGTACTGTAAGGCTGTACCACAGGAAACAAAGATTTTTTTCCATGTTAGTATGTTCAGCTATTACAATAGTCAGACTGGCCTGGAACAGAAGGTAGAGAACTTTCCTGTTTTGTTGTTGTGCAGATACTGAAGATTTTTTTGGGTTCCATGTGAAAGGAAGTTCATATTTAATTCAAACATACTATAAAGGGCAGAGAAAAACTTTCTTTGCTTTTAATGGGTTGAATTGCTGTGATTGCTATTGAAGAGCAAATCCCAGTTTCTTCCCTGATTCATAGTTCCAAACCACCTTATTTGTGCTTGTAGTTATTGAAACAAGGACTGAATATAATTAAATATAATTTCATTAGAGAAAGAAGAAAATGTCTTGTTTATTCAAAGTATATATAATATATAAATATGAAGTTCCTTGCTAGATATGCGAGTAGATACAATAAAATTGTGTCTTATACTGTGATTTGTCTGCATCTATTATAGGCAAAATCCTGACACCTTCAAAAGGCGTGTGAGAAAAGCTCCAGGGTTGCAGAATAGGAAAAGCTCTGCTGTTTGTAGAAGAGGGGAAGAAAGGCTGTGCCAAGGGGAATTCGTTCCTAATGCATAGTGTGGAACTGTGCTTTCTATGGCAGTATTTACTCATAGACTCATAGACTTTAAGGTCAGAAGGGACCATTTTTTATGATCATCTAGTCTGACCCCCTGCACAGTGCAGGCCACAGAATCTCACCCACCCCTCCCAGAATAATCCTCTCACCTATATCTCAGATATTGAAGCCTTCAAATACTTTGAAGACCCCAAGATGCAGAGAATCCTCTAGCTGTGATCTGTACCCCATGCTACAGAGGAAGGCGAAAAACCTCCAGGGCCCCTGCCAATCTATCCTGGAGGAAAATTCCTTCCCGACCCCAAATATGGCGATCAGCTAAACCCTGAGCATGTGGGCAAGACTCATCAGCCAGACACCCAAAAAGTTCTCTAGTAATTCCTATCATCCCTCCATTGACCTATTTCCCACTGATAATGAATGGACAATTAGTTACCAAGATCATGTTATCTCGTCAAACCATCCCCTTCATAAACCCATCTAGTTTAATCTTGAAGCCAGATAGATCTTTTGCCCCCACTACTTCTCTTTGAAGGCCATTCCAGAACCTCACTCCTCTAATGGTTAGAAACCTTCATCTAATCTCAAGTTTAAACTTCCTACTAGCCAGCTTATATCCATTTGTTCTTGTGTCCACATTGGTATTAAGCTTAAATAATTCCTCTCCCTCCCTGGTATTTATCCCTCTAATATATTTAAAAAGTGCAATCATGTCCCCCCTCAGCCTTCTTTTGGTTAAGGTAAACAAGCCAAGCTCCTTGAGTCTCCTTTCATAAGACAGGTTTTCCATTCCTCGGATCATCCTAGTGGCCCTTCTTTGTACCAGTTCCAGTTTGAATTCATCCTTCTTAAACATGGGAGACCAGAACTGCACACAGTATTCCAAATGGGGTCTCACCAATGCCTTGTATAATGGCACTAACACCTCCTTATCCCTACTGGAAATACCTCACCTAATACATCCCAAGATCGTATTAGCCTTTTTCACGGCCATGTCACAATGGCGGCTCATAGTCATTCTATAATCAACCAGGACTCCAAGGTCCTTCTCCTCCTCCGTTACTTCCAACTGATGTGTCCCCAGCTTATAACTAAAATTCTTGTTATTAATCCCTAAATGCATAACCTTACACTTCTCACTATTAAATTTCATCCTATTGCTATCACTTCAATTTACAAGATCATCCAGATCTTCCTGTATGATATCCTGATCCTTTTCTGAATTGGCAATAGCTCCCAACTTTGTGTTATCCGCAAATTTTATCAGGACACTTCCACTTTTGGTGCCAAGATCAGCAATAAAAAGATTAAATAAAATTGGCCCCAAAACTGATCCCTGAGGAACTCCGCTAGTAACCTTCCTCCAACCTGACAGTTCACCTTTCAATATGACCCGCTGTAGTCTCCCCTTTAACCAGTTGCTTATCCACCTCTCAACTTTCATATTAATCCCTATCATTTCCAATTAAACCAATAATTCCCCATGTGGTACTGTATCAAATGCCTTACTAAAGTCGAGGTAGATTAGATCCACTGCATTTCCTTTATCTAAAAAAATCTGTTACTTTCTCAAAAAAGGAGATCAGGTTGGTTTGGCACGATCTACCTTTTGTAAAACCATGTTGTACTTTGTCCCAATTGCCATTAGCCTCAATGTCTCTAACTACTTTCTCCTTCAAAATTTTTTCCAGGATCTTACATACTACAGATGTCAAACTAACAGGTCTATAGTTACCCGGGTCGCTTTTTTTCCCTTTCTTAAAAATCGGAACTATATTAGCAATTCTCCAGTCAAATGGTACAACCCCTGAGTTTAGAGATTTATTAAAAATTTTTGCTAATGGACTTGCAAGTTCATGTGCCAGTTCCTTTAATATTCTTGGATGAAGATTATCTGGCCCCCCCGATTTACTCCCATTAAGCTGTTCAAGTTTGGCTTTTACCTCGGATATGGTAATATCTACCTCCATATCTTTAATCCCATTTGTTAAGTTACCATTATCCCTAAGCTCTTCATTAGCCTCATTAAAGACTGAAGCAAAGTATTTGTTCAAATATTGGGCCATTCCTAGATTATCCTTAACCTCCACTCCATCCTCAGTAATTAGCGGTCCTACTTCTTCTTTTTTTTGTTTTTTTCCTATTTATATGGCTATAAAACCTTTTACTATTGGTTTTAATTCCCTTTGCAAGGTCCAACTCTACCCGACTTTTAGCCTTTCTCACTTAGTCCCTACATGCTCTAACCTCAATAAGGTAGCTTTCTTTACTGATCCCTCCCATTTTCCACTCCTTATATGCTTTCTGCTTTTTCTTAATCACCTCTCTGAGATGCTTGCTCATCCACCTTGGTCTAACACACCTGCCTATAATTTTTTTCCCTTTTCTAGGGATAAAGTTGCAGAAGCTGTCAGAAGCCTGTAACTTAAAATAATTCCAGGCCTCCTCCACTTTAAGGTCCATAATTTCTTTAGTCCAATCAACTTCCCTAACTAATTTCCTTAATTTATTAAAGTTAGCCCTTTTGAAATCAAAAACCCTAGTCTCAGATTTATTTTTGTTTATCCTTCCATTTAATTTGAACTGAATTAGCTCATGATCACTCGAGCCAAGGTTGTCTCCTACAACCATTTCATCTATAAGGTCCTCGCTACTCACCAAAACCAAATCTAAAATAGCATCCCCCCTTGTTGGTTCAGCAACTACTTGGTGAAAGAATTCATCAGCTATCACATCTAGGAAAATCTGAGCCCTATTATAATTACTGGCACTTGTTCTCCAGTCTATATCTGGAAAGTTGAAATCTCCCATGATTACGCAGTTTCCATGAGTATTTACTTCATTAAAACATTAAAGAGGTCTCTATCCATATCCAGATTGGATCCTGGTGGTCTATAACACACCCCAAGCACTATCCCAGGGGAGGATCTGATAGTTTTCTTTCCCAATATGATTTTTGCCCAAACAGACTCTGTCTTCTCCATTCCATTACTTTTTATTTCTTTACAATCTACCTCATCTTTGATATACAATGCGACTCTACCACCTTTACCCTTATTTCTGTCTTTCCTAAACAGCACATACCCTTCAATACCTGTACTCCAGTCATGCCTAGTATTCCACCATGTTTCTGTTATTCCTATAATATCTGGTTTCACTTCCTGGACCAATAGCTCTAGTTCCTCCTTTTTGTTACCTAGGCTCCTCGCATTCGTGTACAAACATCTTAATTTTTGCTGTTTGGCCTCATTCACATTCTTTACCCAATTTGGCATGGACGTTATACCTCCAATATGACCTATTAGACTAGTATCCACCCCACCCTTCCTCATGTTCATTCTCCTACCCCCAGCTATATCCTTTCTTACTTCGTTTTCCTCCCTCTCAGTGTTAAAATCTGGCGTAGAGATTACCTGGGTATCTCCCAACCATCTCCCCCAAATTCCTAGTTTAAAGCTCTCTTAATCAATTGAGCCAGCCTCCATCCTAGAAGTCTATTTCCCTCCCTACTTAAGTGAAGTCCATCCCTAGAGAACAGTCCTCTGTCCATAAATTCTTCCAGTGACCATACATCCCGAAGCCCTCCTTATAGCACCACTGCCTAAGCCATCTATTGATCATCATAATCCTGTCACATCTTAGTTGCCCTTCTCTAGGAACAGGCAGAATCCCACTAAAAATCACCTGAGCCTCAATTTCCTTGCACATCCTCCCCAGCCTATCATAGTCTCCCTTAATTCGTTCCAGCGAGAATCTAGCCGTATCATTTGTTCCTACATGAAGGATGATCAGTGGATTCCTTCCTGCTCCCTTAATAATCCTCTTCAACCTCAGTTCCACATCTCGTATCTTAGCACCTGGCAGACTGCACACTCTTCTAGTCTCTGGATCAGCTCTGGTTACAGGCCTATCTATTCTTCTCAATAAGGAGTCCCCAATCACATAGACCTGCCTTTTCCCAGTGACAGTGAAATTCTCTAGTCTATCTCTAGCTTCCTCTGGCTGCAAGTCCTTGCCATTCCTATTTTCCCTTGTAATCCTCTTTAACCCATACTGTATCCTCCTAATGCTCATTATTGGTGTTGTCTCCATTAAGTCTTCCCTTTATCTATGAGACTAGCCACTCTTCTCTTCTTCCTTACCCTTCCATCTTCATTATCTACCTGCTATACCCCTTCTTCATTCTCCAGCTCCACATACCTGTTCTTGAGCTCTATTTTTCCTTCACTGACCCATCTTTTCCTCTGCCTGGTTCTCTGAGTCACATGCTTCCACTGTCCATTTTCTTTGTCCAGCAGTCCCCCCTCTGAGGCCCTTGATCCTGCTTCCATCTGCATATCTAAGCTTTTCCCTTCAGCCACGTCATGCCTTTGCCCCATCATCTGCTCAAACCCCCTTCTAAACTCGACCAGAGTTTCCACCTGCATCTCCAGTCCTCGGATCTTTTCTTCCATCAGCTCTATCAGGCAGCACTTTATGCAAACAAAACTCCTTTCAGGTACCCCCTCCAGAATCATGTACATACCGCAGCTACCACATCCAGTCATCCTCCTTGTGTTCTCTACTACTTGGGCCATGGCCACTAATGCCTCTGTGTTTTATCTACTTTCTCACCAAAATCCTGTTAGTCCGGTGTGGACACAAAAACAAACCAAAACACCCCCTCCACAGCAAAAACAAACTCCAAACAAGTCCCACAATCCAAACTCCCCTTACAAACTCCCACTCAAACTCCCCTGTTTACAGCTCTGTTTGCTTGGCTCCTGTGCTGCTGCAGCTATAGGAGACTTGGAGGAGGGCATGGAAGAAAGCCCATGGATCTGTGAGTTAGGAAGTCTTCTGGTCAATTTTTTGCATAATGTAGATTGCCAGTTGTGTGGCTATTACTGCAGTAATGGCCATAGTGAGACACCTTTAGTTTTCCATGGACTGCTCAGCATCCTTGCAAGTAAACTATTAATTCATAGAACCTATTAATTCATATTTTGGTCCAATGTATGTATATAAGCTTCCCTGCATAGGCTCTGACTTCCCTCTAGCTAGGGGGATGTTTGACCTTCCCACTTTGGTCCAAATCCTAACCCATTACACCCCTTCCGCCAAGTCCCTGCGCTACCTCCTCCACTGAACACAAATCAGCTGTTTGCAGTGTTCTGAAAGGGTGGGGGAGAAGTTGGTAATTGGAGCTGCAGACAAGAGGTACAGTGGGGAGGGAGGTAGGGGGAGAGCTTGGCTGTCAGTGGGTGCTCCACACCTACTAATATTTTCTTGTGAGTCCTCCAGCCTCCAAGCATCCACAGAGTCAGTGCCTATGTTCTAATGACTGTCTTGTTACGAGATAACAAAATGCTTTTGTGAGCTGTTTGAGCACAAAATGCAGGTTTAAGCAACTCTTTGTATGGCCCTCATCAGGCCTCCTAACATGGAGAAACAGGCAAAGAGGGCAACCGTCTTGATTCAAAAAGGCCTGGGGTTTGGCTGCAGTTGCTGCTACTGCCTGGTGTTGGTTTAAAGGACCTAGGTTTCCGGCAGTAGCAGCATTGGCAGTCAGAGCTCTGAGTCCTTTAAACCATTGCCAGAGCCCTGCGTGGTACACGCCGGGCGATGCTGAACAACAGGTGAGTAGAAGTTAGTTTCAAGCCCCATCCCTTCCTCCCAAGCCTTCCCGTTGTGGGAGTCTTCCCCCATCCTCCCTGAAACTTGCCCAGGGGCATGGAAATTAGAATCATAGAGCTTGAAGAGACCTCAGGAAGTCAAGGCAGGACCAATCCCAACTAAATCAACCCATCCAGGGCTTTGTCAAGCTGAGACTTAAAAACCTCTGGATATGGAGATTCCACCACCTCCCTAGGTTACTCATTCCAGTTCTTTACCACCCTCCTAGTGAAATAGTTTTTCCTAATATCCAACCTAGACCTCTCCCACTGTAACGTGAAACCATTGCTTCTTTTTCTGCCATCCATCACTACTGTGAACAGCCTCACTCCCTCCTCTTTGGAACCTCCCTTCAGGAAGTTGAAGGCTGCTATCAAATCCCCCCTCACTCTTCGCTTCTGCAGACTAAACAAGCTCAAATCCCTCAGCCTCTCCTCATAGGTCATGTGCTCCTGCCCCTGAATCGTTTTGGTCACCCTCCGCTGGACCCTCTCCAATGTGTTCACATCCTTTCTATAGTGAGGGGCCCAGAACTGGACACAATACTCCAGATGTGGTCCCACCAGAGCTGAATAAAGGGGAATAATCACTTCTCTGGATCTGCTGGCAATGCTCCTCCTAATGCACCCTAATATGCTATTAGCCTTTGTGGCTACAAGGGCACACTATTGACTCATATCCAGCTTTTCATCCACTGTAATCCCCAAGTCCTTTTCTGCAGAACTGCTACTTAGCCAGTCGGTCCCCAGACTGTAACAATGCTTGGGATTCTTCCATCCCAAGCGCAGGACTTTGCACTTGTCCTTGTTGAACCTCATCAGATTTCTTGTAGCCCAATCCTCTAATCTGTCCAGGTCACTCTGGACCTTATCCCTGCCCTTCAGCATATCTACCTCTCCCTCTAGCTTAGTGTCATTTGCAAACTTGCGGAGGGTGCAATCCATCACCTCGTCCAGGTCATTAATAAAGATGTTGAACAAAACCGGTCCTAGAACAGATCCTTGGGACACTCCTCTAGAAACTGACCAACAACCTGACATCGAGCTGTTGATCACTATCTTTTGGGCCTGACAGTTTAGCCAGCTTTCTATCCATCTTACAGTCCAAAATTCTGTCAGTTCTGATAGCAAATGAAAGCATGTATACCTGAAAGACTGAAAAAGGAGAGGATTTACAAATATATTGCCAGACATTAGCAAATCTTCGTATTTTGAATAAGTAAAAACAAAAGCTTGCTTTCCATAGTGACAATGGTGCAGTCATGTATTTCATTCTATAGACTGGTTGAAGAAACTTCTTAATTTGCTATATCCACAGTTGCTCTTTAAAGAAACCCATAGAAATTCTAGCTTGACTAATCCATTTTATGTTTTTAGCAGTTTATATTTGCAGTCTGTGCTGGGATTTTGTGTTAATGTTCAAGTCAAAAATACATTTGTTTGTTACTTACAGTTTTTCTAAGCTCTGGCAAATCAGGACACATGCTGTCCAGTAAACTATATGTTTTCAAAACCCCACTGCAGAAAACATTGGTGCAAAGTGATTGTTGAGAATTTAGACACACACGCGTCAGAAAATTTAATCCTGTTTTTCATCTGCATTGTACTAGTAATGATTCAGAGGTTTTCTTTAGTTTTTGAACAACTAATTACCTTTATCTAATGATATATGGTTGTATTTCCTTATTACTCCTATTGCGACTGTGTCTAGACTATACCTCTCTGTTGACAGAGAGATGTAGATTAGGCACGTCAAAATTGCTACTGAAGCAGGGATTTAAAGAAATGTTTCATTAGCATAAACATGGCTACCACTTTTTTTTGAAACTGAGCTTTTTTGAACACTCCCCTCCCCAGCAGTCTAGACGTGGATCTGTCGAAAACAAACCCTTTTTCGACAGATCCTGTATTCCTCAAAAAATGAAGTTTACAGGATCTGTCAACAAAGGGTTTATTTTTGACATATCCACGTCTAGACTGCTGTTTTTAGGAAAAAGCTCCATTTCGGAAAAAGTGGCGGCCATGTTTATGCTAATGAAGCATGGACTATTTAAATCCCTGTTTCATTAGCAGTTTTGAAGTGCCTAATCTACATCTCTCTGTTGACAGAGAGGCGTAGTTTAGATGTACCCACAGTGTTATCTAAATTTACCTGAAATTTCCCTTATATATGGAAAAAAATGTAGAAGTGACAGACACTGTTATGAGTAATACAGTTATTTGTGTGTGATGCTAGCCCCTCTAAAACCAGTGGGAGGTTTGCTATTGACTTCAGTGGAGACAGAATTTCACACTTTTTTGTGATGGTAAAATGGAATTTGAAAACAATAAAATATGTACTAGAAGTATTACATTAATAGAATGTAGTCTGAGTAGATCATTTTTCAAAAATGAAAATATCAATGAATTTCTACTCTTGTAAATCTTTCTTAGAACAAAATTAAATAGGTTGGATTTTCCCCAAATAATTATTGCAGTATAGAATATTAAAAATCTATAATTACAAGCTGTAATACTACTTAATATACCATACATTTGGTATAATGTATTGGAAATTTTATTCTTCAGAGAAACTGAAACTTTTAAACTATTCTTAAGAGATGAAATTTTATTTTTTTCAGAACAGCGCATTTACATTAATTTGAGAGCCATTTGGAAGAGTTTTGACTCCTGATTGCCAGGGTTTTGTTTTGTTTTAAACAGAGGATGGGACCTTAAAAAAAGTGACATGGAATAGCAAATTAAAGTCATATGGTTTTGAAGTGAGTGGTTTGTTTATGTGGGTCCTCGCTCAGAAGAATTCAGATATATAAAAAGATTAAAGAGCCTTTTCAACAATTGAGTAAACTTAAAATATAAACCAAATACCATCTAATTTTCATCACAGCCCTTTTAGTGGTGGTTGCTTTTTGTAGATACTCTTTCCTTACACAAATAGTTAAATACTTTCCCTTCTGTCCCTGTCTTGTTTTTCAGACCTAAACTGTGGCTTTGAAATTCATCTTATGCCTCCATTTACTATTTACATCTAACTTTTTTCATTTCCCCTCTGCCCTAAGTAGATCATCATTTTTCACTACTCCATTCTGCTTTCATTCTCCTCTAATCCAGAACATGAAATGCTCCATTTCCTGAACCAGATAGCTCTGCCCATATAGAACGCATTCAGACCTTACCTTCATAGAACATATTGCTTTTTCTTTTAAAATAGTTCTCTCTTCCCTCCTTCTGTGAGTTTATGATGCTCCGCTTACAGTAGGATTTCAAAGATGGAATCTTCTCTTGAGAGGGAGTAGTCTCTTCAGTGGTGCAATTATTATTAATTATAATTATGAATAGTCATATTATGATAGGATCCAAAAGTATCTGTTGTGTTGGGCAAAGTACAAACATGAAAAGAGATAGTTCTTGCCTGGAAGGGATTACACTAGCCAGGTAGCTCAACCTCCATAGGATGAGGCAGACCTTACATGGTGACTTGCCTAATAAAAAGAGATGGATGACCTACTGGGTTTAAAGAAGTACCCCAGTGGGAGAATTTACTGCCCAGATTTGACCTCAGCCTGATTAGATGGAACCTACTTCCAAGAGCTATGTTAGTCCCTCTGTGCAAGAAGAATACTCACTGTATAGGGAATGTATTCTCCCATATGTCCCAAGAACGGGCTAGGCAATTTCTATAGGGGACTTGATGCTTTTTTGAAGGCTGTGTCCATGGTCCTGGAATACCAATAGTCAGATGCCCCAAGAAAAAAATATTAAATTCAGAGAAAAAAAGAGTACGTATGTTGCCATAAGAATGTTGAAGAAATAATTCAGGAATAAGGATAAACAAGATGTCAAGTATTTCCTAAAGTGATGGACAGGTTATTTAGACTTTCCAAATCATTTATATGTGAGACGGGGTTCACTATTTTGTGGTGATTATTAAATCACTTTTCTGTTAAACTCAGTGAAGGGTCTCTCTCTCTCTCTCTCTCTCTCTCTCTCTGTCTCTCTGTCTCTCTCTCTCTGAAGGAACTTAGCAGTAACTTTTGTAAGAATCACAACATGGCCTGCACCTATATCTTGGTCATTTTGGCCATAATACCTTGTCTCTAAATTTAGGAGTACAGGCAGTACCCGGGTTACGTCAGTCCGACTTAAGTTGAACCCCTAGTTACGAATGGGGGGGGGGTGAGGGGCGCAGCTAGTGCGGGGTGCCTCCCCCACTGTTGCTGCCTCCGGCGGCACGGGGGGCGCTTCCCCCCAGCAGACCAGGGAGATGCGGAGCTAGTGCCACCCCCCCCCAGCAGACCAGGGAGACGCGGAGCGGCTTTTCTCGCCACGGAGGACGCGGGCGGCCGGACCACCGAGACGCGCCGCGGTCCCGCCGCCTGCGTCCTCCGCAGCGAGAAAAGCCGCTCTGCGTCTCCCTGGTCTGCTGGGGGGGTGCAGCTAGTGCGCCCGCCCCCCCAGCAGACCAGGCTTTTCTCGCCGACGGCTGGGGTAGAGCAGCAGGGGGGCTGCCAGGTTGGTCCCACAGCACCGAGGTGCGGCACTACTGGACCAACCCAGCAGCACCCCAGCTGCTCTGCCCCAGGCATGTCCGATTCAGCCGCTGCTGGTCAGTTTCAAGAGCGGCTGAATCTGGACGCCAGTTCCGACTTACATACAAATTCAACTTAAGAACAAATCTACAGTCCCTATCTTGTATGTAAGCCGGGGAATGCCTGTATTTTTGCCCATATCATGTTTGAGATTTCTATTAGTGCTATTTCAATCTAATAACCATGTCTTTGGTGCTCCTATCATCACACAAGGAGAGGAATTTTGTGACCGCAAATGTCTCAAAAATTTTCAGCTCATCAGGGTTAGCTGCAATTTCTTTCATTGAGGATAAACTGGCTAACAAGACTGGGAACCAAAGATTGAAGGATCTGTGTGATAAAAAGAACTTTCTCCATGTGAATAAAAATCCTTTTGAAATAGGACAGAAGAGGCTTTCATAGCCAGTTGCTCTTTTTGTTCAGAATTTCATAAGTTGTTCCACCCAGAACCCCAAGAGCATGAACAAATCAGCAGATGTATCAATGAAGATAAATGAAACATGGTGCCAAAAGCGTCTTCCTTCCTCAATGAGAGGCCAGCATGGTCACTTCAGAAGTCAGTGAGGGAGATTGCAGATACTGATGAGCGTGTCTTTGATCTTGTTAGGCTATTTTGTGGGGTGTGAAACAACAGCACTTTTGGCTGATGTTATATCTCTAGTCTCCTTGTTATTGAGACAGAAGTACTAAAGGGTTGTTAACTGTGTGGTGTGAATTGAAGGCAGCAAAACTATACCAACCATACCCCAATAGAGAGACTCACCCTCAACTAAACAGCATTTGCTAGGCAGGGAACATGGCTTTCTAGGCCCATTGAGTTGAGAGAGATTGGGGAGAAGTATTTGTATCTGATGGTGTGGGTCCTGCCTAAGGTCCCCAGACATCATTTGACCCTTCCTTTCTCCACGGTATAACAGAGCTATGATAGACTCAATTGATATGTTCCGCAGAGCTGAAATCATTGATGACTAGGCCTCAATATTAAACCTACTTTGGCACAGTGTTTCTGATCCAAGAAAGCTGTATAGAATGTGCCAGCTGTGAGGCCCCCCACTAACAGTTGAAATTACTGTGATGTTATTGACGTATTTGATCATTGTTGCACCCACTGCTCACTTTCCATAGAATCTGGGGCAAAATGAGGTGTCTGTTGAAAGCTTATGCTCTGTTGATTGTGTTTATACTATTCATATGCCTGTATCATTTTTGTACGTGATGTTATGAGTATTGTCTCTGTACTTGTGTTTTAAATATTTACTTCTGAGAGACAGCAACAGGCATTGCCCAGCTTTTGTGAGGGGTGGACTACTCAGTGAATAGCAGTACTTCTCTGACAATGTGCTGTAAGTGTTGTCAATAAACATCTGAGGAATTCTGCTGCAAACCTGCAGTCAGGTAGGTACATCAAGACTGTTTGCCTAAAAAGTACATGGGCAAGTGACTTTCTTACATGACAAACAGCATTTTGGGAGATCTTCACACAGCAAGAACAATGGAATTCCCTCCACATGGGCAAGATTATAAAAAGGGCCTTAGGGGTTCCTCCATTTGTCTTCACTCCTGCTCTTCACTTCAGAAGCATCTTTTTTAAGAACAGAGGTCCTGGAAAGATTGTTGACTCCTCCTAACAAAGGATATGCTCCAGAGACTTTTAAGATAGCAGTTTATTCCATCTCTCCAAGCCTGCATCAAGAACTTTGTGATTGGTGTATATAATTTTTTTAACAATTCTACTCTCAATGTTTTCTTTATTTTTATTAATAAACCTATAGATTTTAGATTCTAAAGGATTAGCACAGTCTTCTCTTTTGGGTAATATCTAAGATATAAATTGACCTGGGAATGTGACTGGTGCTTTGGGATTGGAAGAACCTACTTGGGTTAGGTGAGACTGGTTTTTATAACCTCTCATCTGTGTAAGATGCTGGAGTGGCAAAGCTGGAGTGTCAAAAGGGATTGCTTTTGTGACTTCTTGCTGGCCAACTGACAGCTGAAGTGTTCTTAGTGACCAGTTTGGTGTTTTATAGAGGTGGATCCCCAGTCTTGGGCTGTAAGTAGCCCTGTTTATAAGCATTCACCTTGATTTGACCCTCACAGCAGTGCCCCCAGACAATTACTGAGAGCCGAGATCACAGGAGAACTGTGCTAAGTGGTGGTCCTGGAAGACATCTTGGTAAATGGCCAGCAGGGCAGCTGGTGACGAGTGGCATGACCAGCAGGGTGACAGCTGAGTGCCGGAACAGTGAAGCATGTAGGGTACCTCCTTACTCACCCTTCCATCAAGGCTGGGAGTTGAACTCTGAAGATGAACTTCTGAACACTGGGTCTGCACTGACCAAGGTCAGCAACTGTGAGTGGGGTGCAGAGAAATGATGGGCATATTAATAGGCAAAATGTATAAAACCAACAAAAGAAAGTACGCCATACAAGATATGGTCAACCTGTGAAACGCATTGCTAGAGGATGATGGCCAAAAGAATAACTGGATTATAAACATTAGATAATTAGATAAGAATTAGAGGACAGGTCCCTCAATGGCTGCTAGCTAATTGCAATCTCACGAATGACCTTTGACTGCCAGAAACTGGGACTGGATGACAAGAGGATGAGTCACTCAAATTTGTTTATTCCTTCTGAAGCATCTAGCACTAGCCACTGTCAGGACTTTGGGTTAGAATGATCAGTGGTGTTCAACTTGTGGTCCACAGACCTCTAGGGGTTTAAGATTTCCAAAAAGGTTCATGCCTCTGTGTGACATTTTTAGGGGTCTGCAAATGAAAAAAGTTGAAAACCATGCGTTAGATGGACCAGTATGGCTATTCTTATGTTCTTAACAGTAGGTGGTTCAAAGTGGCTATGTCACAGGACTAAGATATTCACATTCTCTTCCTGGCACTGTTACAGACTACTTGGCTACGTCTACACTGGCCCCTTTTCCGGAAGGGGCATGTTAATTTCAGAGATCGCAATGTGACAGTGGGCTATTTATTTAACTTCTTTCTCTGTTTCTTGATCTGTTAAATGGACATAACACATTGTAAGTGTCTTGTGAGATATAATTCATTAATGATTTAAAAGTATTTTGAGCTTCTTAGATCAAACAGAATATTATCATTTATGGAGGTAAATGAAATTGTAATTACTTAATAAATAATAATAAAAGTGAGTGAGCTGTGCCTTTATGAAGTGTAGATTACTGGAACTTGACAAAATTGGCTAGCATTCATAAACAGTATGCTTAACCCATTAGACAGTTCACAGAGCCAGTGCAAGTGGCATACTCTTGAGGCTCCAAATAGGGGGAAATACAACATGTACATGGGCAAAAGAATACCGGGTATTAGACTTTTATATTACCTTCTGCTGGGGAGACTGACAAGTATCACAGGTGTCAGCTACGTATGATTTGAGATTGAGAATAACTCATGCTGTTAATAGCAGCCATTAGGGAATCTACATAAGTTAAAATGAACCCTGTCGTATCTTTTGTTGAGGTATTATGGAAGATCTAGTATCCATGTGTGAGACCTTATACCACCTGTCTGATTACAGACTTACCTACAGAGTCCAATGTAAAGTAAATGTATTGGTTTTTTTTAATTAACAGAAGACCGTTTTTCTTTGTCTGTAAAACAGGTTAGCATGAAGACTTATCTGTCAAATGGAAGAATTAGGTGCCTAGTGAAATAAGCTTTTCTGTGCAGGGCTGCAGGAAGTGTTTAATTAAAACAAGGTATTGACTAAATTGCACGAAATTTATAAACCATTTCTGTTGTACTTTGCTGTCTGTGTTAATGTTCAATAGCACTGACGTGATGACAATGGCTTTCCTTGTTGATTGCCATCCCTTGTGCAGTCCTGGGATTATACAATGTATCCGTCCCTGTGACTTTCCTATTTAGCTCTATGTCTTTTAAATAGAATAGGACAAAGTTTTCTAAATAATTTGTCCAATAATAACAGACTGAGGCTTTCACCTACTGTTCATTTCAAGGACTTCCAAGAGAAATCCTACTTATATATCATGCTGTCTCAGGCCACAGACACTTAGTTTCCTACCCATTGTATTATGTTCTTTAGTTGAAAAATGTTCCATTGTTTCTGATTTTGGTGCTGCACCCTTCTTTTACTTTATTTATCAATGGCAACAAATAGGCACTGGGAAGTACTCTGTGCTGGAGGAAGAATAGGTACACATTGAATATTTATTTTTGCCATATTAAAGCCCTGAACTAAGTCTATATAGTAGAAATGGAAGTTTACATCTGGCACTTCAGTTGGACTGTGTGTGTGTGTTTGTGTGTGTGTGTTGAGTTGGGGCTGGCTCTGTGCTCCTGGAGGAGGTGGGGATTGAGGGCATCTGGCCTTCAGTGCTGCCTATGTCCCCCCCCCTAGCCCTTAACTGTGGCATAGCACTCCAGCAGTGATTTATAGGACCTAGGGCTCTGGCCTCCAGCACTGCTGCTGCACCCGGGGCCCCTGTGAATTGGTGGGCCTGTGTGTGAGCGATTGTTCAAATGCAAGAACACTAATTGACTATAAACTTGCCACACCTATCCCTAATCCTTTTGACTTCTAAAGTTTAAAAGCCAAGTAGAATAGAATAGAACCTTATGTATATGTAAAATATCTTGCGTACAAAAAATGGAAGGTGGCAAAGACTGGGACAAAGCATTCATCCTATTAGGACAGCAAATATTCAATCTGATTGTCATGTAGGAGCTGTGAGTGGTTGGAGTATGTTTAGTGTGGTGAAATCTTTGGAGAATAATGTTGGCCTCTGACAGACCTATGCTGACATTGTGAAAGCGGAGATTTTCAGAGGCTTATAATTCAAACAAATTTGAGTGGAATTTCACCAGGATGGCTAAATGTGCAGCTCTAACAACAGAATGATCCTTTGTCTCTGCCAAATATCAAGTCCCTGGTCCAGAATAGGGAGATGTTAGTGCTTCTCAAGGAAATGATTGAAAGCATTTTTAGTGTGTGTGTGTGGGGGGGCGGGGGGCGGAGAGGAGAAGAACATGGTTCTACATTGTTTCTGAATATTAAACTTTAAAATGCAACCTAAGTCAGAATCCCTTATTTAGAATTTCAGCCTTAATGATAAAATATGACAAAGCTTCATAAGCAACTGTAAACAGGTTCTTATAAAGGAAAGCATTAGGCAACCTTAGCCATAGGCATCACTACCACAACCACATATAATACCAAATATGTTTTGTTATGCAAAGAGGTCTTGTATTCTTTAGACTACTGGGCTCTCCCTATATGTGCACTGCCTTTCTAGCACCTTCATGACTTTATTTGGAAGGGAAAGATTGAAATCCTCTTTTTTTCATGGCCTTTTTGTTTGAGTTTTTGTATGTTTCTTACTCTGCTTATCCCAAGCTCAGAGTTCGAGTTTTTTCCCCAAGTCACTGCAGGTTGAACGTCCCTAGTCCAGCAGTCTCGGGACCTGAATTGAGCCAAATCAAAGAATTTGCCAAACCATGGGAGGTCGATATCATCTAGCAGCATTACTAACACTTCTGCAGCTTACTGGGCACTTTCAAGATATTTAGAGGTATATTAGAGCTAAATAACAGCACAGGACACTGACTGCCAGGATTTCTGGCTGTAAATAAATGCTATGGGACCACTGGAAATTTGGTTACTCCCCAATAAGTGGACATCCAGCTAATGAAAATCATGCCAGGCCACAGATGTTGCTGGACCAGAGAGTACTGGACTAGAAAGGTTCAACTTGTAGTTTGTCATTGTTTCCTCCTTACACTGTTGGAGATAAAACTGCAGTTATTTTAAACAAAAGCATATTTAATTGGAGAAGTTGAAACAGGAGAAATGAGTAAGTGACCTGATAGGTGTAGTATTTGCTAAGTCAATCAGATATTACTGAAATATTTGTTGGTTTTCTGCTAATGTTATAGATAAGACACCCAATCATTTGACGTAGTAGAAACTTTAGTCTCCCACAGCCTGAAGTTAAGCTTTTTTTCCTGATTTGTCACTCACAATTCATTCACATTCAGGTAACACTTCTGTAAAACATGAGCTCCTCCCTTTACTGGGAACACCTTTATTTGTCTTATAACAGGGGCGTCAGGTGACATGCTCTAGCTTCTCCCCATTTTATCTGTTAGTTATTCTGAATATTTTCTAATTAGCCTTTCGAGACTCTCTCCGTCATCTTCTATTTAGCCATCAGCCTAATGGTTCTCTCTAACTTTTTAATGGGACTTTTTTCAATAAACTGCCATTTAAAAAAATAAATCACTTACCATCGTTAGTGAAACTTCTTTAATTCTTTGATATCCCCAAACTTATGTTTATTATAAAGTCAAACATATAACATTGGAAATCTTGCACCCAAGCCCAGCTATTTTTCACACTTTAATTATGTCACAAAAACACTGACCATGAAAACAGAATTTGAAACTTCTAATTTATTCTCACTGTTTACTGTTATCTGCTTTTTACTTATGCCTCATCTTGTATGATGAAAATAAAGCAACATTTCATATAAAAAATAAAACAAAATTTCATATAAAGATATTACAGCTGTTAATGAAGAAAGGAAAAGAACTACATCTATTCCTGGGAAATAGACTGATAAAATGTTTCTAATCTAGCTCAAGAATATTAGGACTATTTGGATTATTTCAGTTGTGAAAATTTATATATCCATTTTTATATGCTCCGAGACAAATTTTCATAGAGGTAAAGGGCTAAGTACTTGCTCAGAAGAGTGTGCATACTTTCCGTAAATGTACATGAAAACTGTTTATTAGTGCATGGAAATGAATCATAAGGATCTAAATGGGTCATTATAGATATCCAGTTTGCATGTGAAACTGTGCTAACTGTATGCATATGTATAGATGTGTATTTGTGTATAGCTGAGGATTCTAAAAGATAGTCCTTGAACTTTGGCCCCCTAAAATTGACATTGAATAAAGGATGAGGCGCTGTTGATGTATGGTCCCTTGAGGAATACTGTCAACTAATGGACGTTAGAGCATCTCAGGGAATCATTACTGATGGATAAGTCTGATTACCCTCTTCCCTCCATTCCCATTCTCCTGATCTGCCCTAGATGGTTGTATAGTGCAGAAGAACCAAACCTTTTCAGCAGTTCCCTCATCTCTGAGACTATTAATCACCGTCTTGCTTTTCTCAAGACTTTGCATCCTAGAATTATAAGCAAGCATTACAGCAGCCAGACCTATTGTTTCCTTTCTGCTCTGTGATGCAGTAGGCTATCAAGGGGGTTGCTTCTGAGCAGCTGCATCAGGGAAGGGATAGCAGCTGCTTAGAGAGCTCACAGCAGAACTTTTCCAGGAGTGATGGAGAGGCAGTTGGGGAGAGATTGTGTCTTTTATTTCTCCTCAATGGTGACAGGGTTGAGCCAAGCAATTCAGTTTAAAAATCATAAAGTGCAGCTCAAGGTACCCATTTACAATTAAGAAGTTTGTAGCTTTCAGAACTACAAGTGGTCTTGGGGCCACAGATTGGATACTCTTACTTTAACTCCATGTTGTGTTTCAGATTGACTCATCTCTTGCTCATCCCCAGAAGATGAAACTACATGTAAGCAAATTGTTTCTATTTCAGTGGTCCTAAATAGTGATTTAATGACTCACTCTCCACTTGGAGGTTCCATAGGCATGTACGTTTTAAATTGCCTTATTTTATAAAATATAACTTTTGTATGCTGAATTTCTAGGTGACAGATTTAAAATGAGTTCCATTGATTGGAATTGACTGACTATTGAGAGCACTGTGCAGATGAAAGAAAAACAAATAGCAATGTCAACTCAGAGGAGAGATGTCAATCCTACCTGTCCCAAGCTCAGTGTAGGTGTAAGATGCAAATGGGCTTGAACAAAGAAAGATGAGGATGAGTGGGGAGCAGGAGGAGGTGAAGACTTTTATATGAACAGAGGTAGAGCAGAAGAGATGAGGGTCAAAACATGGGAATGTATGGTCGGGATAGATGACCAGGGGAACTGGAAGGGAGCAGAGGAAGGAACAGGATGGAGGGGGAACTTCACAATCTAGAATACACTCCCCTCAAACACTTGGAATTGAAATCAGATTCCTGGGTTTCCGCATTCCTCTGCTATCTTCAAATAACTGTGGAAAAAATGTGCCTCTGCCCCCACTACAAGCTGATCCACTCTGAATAATGGTTTGCTACTGGTATCAGTTGTTTGGTAAACTCAAGAGGGGGACTAGGGTCTGGTGACTGGGGCTCCTGGCTATTTCTACAGTAGCAAAATCTGTGGCCCTTTAAAGCTGTGCCAGAGTCCTTGGTGGTGTGTGCTGGGTGGCTGTGAAGGGCTGGTTGGGAGCGGCTAGACCACAGCCTCCCCACACCTTGCCCAGGGCCCAGCAATGTCTGTTGGCCACCCTGAGTGGTAGACATCAGTGCTGTGGACAGAAAAATCCCAACTGTGCTAATTACCTCTGTGAGGTCAATCTTCTTTTACACCCACATACACACATAGCAAAACAACATTACTAGAGTCGCACATCTGGTTGCTTATGTTGCCTGGCAGACAGAAATACCATCAAGCTGAGTTTCTGGTCATTCTTTTATTTTGATTACCAGGAATCCATTTACCATGGAAAAATGTGGAATTTACTTAACCTTACTTTATTTGGACAAAATATTACAGACATTGCATGGGCAGTCTAAATTTTGATATTCCGTATTGAATGCTAATTTTTAAATCTTATTATATATTTTTTGAAATGCTAAGTATAGTTTCCTCTGAATGGTGTAGATTGGCAGCAATGTTGTCATTTTACTGATTAGCAGGGATCTTAATTGTCCTTGGTTAAAAAGTCCAAAGTTCTCGGATTAAAAAAACATAAAAATCCACGTTTGTCTTCAATTAAAATGAAATGCTGAACTTCAGTTTCTCTAGTCACTATATATCAGTTAAGATATCAATTAAGTGCCCACCAGAGCATGCCAAAAGGCCTGTGATGGGGCTTGCACTGTCAACCCCAAATCGTGGAGTTTTGATTTCAGCCCCTTTGGGTGGGGCTTCTCCTGTCAGCCCATGTATTTAGTAACATTCGTCCTTTCAGTAAAATTTAGTTAACATATGTTTTAATTTTTGCACAAAATGTAGAAAGTAAAGATTTTCTGTAAAAGTGCACATTCCACGTTTTTTCCATGGTAAATGGCTTTCTATGATCCCTGGTAATCAAAATAAGAGAATGACCCGAAACTCAGTGTTTTAGTATTATTAAACTATTGCAAGGACCTCCGCATAATAATTTCAGATTGGTTTGGGGGAGATATATATATATTTTTTTAAATACCAGAGAGTTTTATGTGGTACGCTTGAACCTCCCTAATATGGGTGTCTATGATCCAGAAACACCTGTGATTTGGACCCCTGCATGGCTAAAATGCCAGTGTCAGTTCCCTGAGCCTTCTGGGTTGGATCTAGGCAAGCCACAGGTGGGATGTGGCCTGTGGGCTCTACCTGATCAGAGGAGGAAGCAACTCTGCATACTGCTGCTTCTCCCTTCCCCGCCTCCGGCTGGAGAAATAGTAGTACGGTGAAATGGCTTTCTAGGATCAATGGCTGATCTAGGATCAATGTCTGGAGGCTTTTTGCCCTGCTGTAAATCATGAGCAATGGGGGGCGGGAGGGGAGAGGAGAGGAGAGGAGAGGAGAGGAGAGGAGAGGAGAGGAGAGAGAGAGAGAGAGAGAGAAAAAAAGGACGGACATGGAGCCATATGTCCCTGGGAACAGGGTGCTAGGTAACTGCCCCACCTCTATTCCCCTCTCGCCCAGACACCACACTCTCATCCCTCTCACTCACTCTCCCTCCCTCCCTCCCTCCCATACCCCACTCCTAATAATAGTTCAAATACAGTGTATTAAGGATTTATCTTTGGTGTCTTATACATGTACAGTATGCTATAATGGTTTGTAGCTACAAAAGCTTTAGTTATAGTCTTTGTTTACCCTTCATTAAGGTGAACACCAGGATCCAGACAATTTCATATTCTGTCATAGCCTATTTTCAATGGTTAACAGATTAAACAAGTTCAAGTTCATTTTCTGAGAACTGAAATAGTATTAGTTTTTGTCAAAGTTTGCTGAAGACATATTTCAAAAGAATGATAATCTACTATATATTTGAGAGAGCTTGTCCATGTGTCTGTCTTACAGTTTAAGAGGAATTCTTGAACAGAAAGGCTACGTCTACATTGGCCCCTTCTCCGGAAGAGGCATGTTAATTTCCAACTTCAGAATAAGGAAATCCGCTGGGGATTTAAATATCCCCCGCGGGATTTAAATAAACATGGCTGCCGCTTTTTTTCCGGCTTGGGGAAAAGCCGGAAAAAAGCATCTAGACTGGCGCGATCCTCCGGAATAAAGCCCTTTTCCGGAGGATCTCTTATTCCTACTTTGAATGCATGTCCTACTTCAAAGTAGGAATAAGAGATCCTCCGGAAAAGGGCTTTATTCCGGAGGATCGCGCCAGTCTAGATGCTTTTTTCCGGCTTTTCCCCAAGCCGGAAAAAAAGCGGCGGCCATGTTTATTTAAATCCCGCGGGGGATATTTAAATCCCCCGCGGATTTCCCTATTCTGAAGTTGGAAATTAACATGCCTCTTCCGGAGAAGGGGCCAATGTAGACGTAGCGTAGCCAAAGAGCCTAGGGCTACCAAATGTAATATACAGTGTCCTCCTTATAATTTAAAGCAAAATAAGGATTTGGTTGTGCCAGGAAAATGGAATGTGCCCTACAGAAAAGAGACAGAGATACCAGGCAGGCGAAAGGGACTGGCTGGGAGTACTTTTTTCCCCGATCTGGGACTGCCCAAGCCTCCCACCTCTCAGGCATCCTTTAGGGATGGGAACATTGCTGGCTGTTTCCTTCATCAGACAGTGGAGGGAAAGTGCACAGTTTGCTGTATTCCTCACTCTGGCTGGGAGTGCAGGGGCCAGACAAACCTGGATCTGCCTCAGCTGAGGGACATGCATCCATCTCTCAGCCATGATCACTGGAGGTGCAGCAGTCCTGGAGAGGCACTTCTCACGTGGCTCCAGGTTGCAGTGAGAGTGGGCTCTCTCCTCTGGGCAGCCTGCATACTTATCCGCAGCCCCATCCTAGAGCAATGATTCAAATGAACCATGTACATTTTCATTTTATTTTTCAAAAAACAAAAATTAATTGAGTTAAGGACCCAAGCAATGCTGAGTAATTTTTCTAGTAAAATATCATAACCAAGATATTGTAGTAAAATGTATTGATTTGTGTGTGTGTGTGTGTGTGTGTGTGTGTGTGTGTGAAAGAAATACTGTAGCTAAAATTGATATGTTGAGAAAAATATAATAATGTAACTTTTTTGAATATTGTTAGTTAAACAGAATATAAGAGGCAAAATTGTATATGTATCTAAGATAGCACTAGGGCCTGCCTTTTGATTATTTGTAAGTAGTTTGCTCTGATCTGATGGCATTTCCTATAATTTCCACTCTGAATCCTGATTCTGTTCCCATTAACTTCTGCGGGAGCTGGCTTAGCTGACCTGGCTTAAGCAAAATACTTGTGTTTTAAAATTTAGCATGTGTTTGACTTCTTTGCTAAATTGGGGCTTATTCTGTTAACGTTTAAAAACACATAGTGTTCCATTAACAGAAACATTGTGCTGAATTATGGCTCATGTAATCTCATTGGCTAATAATATTTTAATTGGATAGCAACATATGGTAGTCCTTGCCAGTAAACAGAAAATTTGGGAACTTGCACTTTGAATTAATTGTATGGTAGAATATTTACTTGTTGCATTTTGATTAGCTTGGCCCACAAGTTGATTTAGAAAACAGAAGCTAACGCAGAACAATGGAAAAGTACAGAGGAGGTTTTCTTAAGAGAGCATACTGATCATGCTGGTTGCCTTTCTGGGTCATGTTCATTCCATGAACAAAAATTTGATTTCCCCAGCCTTCCCAGCAAAGGAAGTGGCAAAGGCCTTGGTTGTGTTGGGGGGATGGGTGTGTGTCTCATGCCATTTCATTCACAAGTACAAGGATGGCAGTGGGCCCAGACTCCTCATAGAAGTCCCCACACAACAGTTTTGAGTCTAAATTCATGCCACTGATTAGATGCAAAAGTTTCTTTTCATTCATAGCAGCCAATTCATTCCAGTGAGCAGAGAAACATAACATGAAGTATAGAAAACACATCAAATGCTTGCCAATTTCTAGGCAGATTAAACCTTTTTTCTGTATTTGAAATAGGCTTCCCATGTAGCATTCCCTAATCAGGACTTGTTTTCAAAGTGAGAAACAATAGCACAGTGAATCCTAGTAAGCATTAGGTATGCTTTGAAATTATGCTGCCAAGCTAATTAATATGATTTTAGATTGGAGTGGGGAGGTGGTGGTGGTTGTTTTTGTAAAGAAAGAAATCCATGTAGAATCTAGAATGAGCCATGAATAGTAAGTTGTATTCAACTTTTGACATTTTCAGGATTGAAAAGTATGTACACATGTTTTTCTGTACATCTCTAATTAGAATGTATATCTTTGTATCCTTATTTCAGATTTTCTTAGTGACTGAAAACTCTTTATATGAATGCAACCAAAAATTGCTTCCTTTAAGCCCAAATAATATGGTCATAGGAAGAACTATTAATATTTTTCCAAGCAAACTTTAAATTCACTAGCTGGCTATTTGCACTATAGGATAAACACAACTAGTCTATACTAATCACAGATGACTAGTACCATTGCACTTTTATTGTAATTAATAGGACTCCACAGCTGTAAATGAAAGCAGAATTTGTTCCTTTGTTAAAGATCTGCATGAGTCTTTTCCACGCTTTGTGAGTCAAGAGATCACACTGGATATCTAAAAGATTCAGGCTTAGGTTCATTTTGGGCTCTTACGCTATGGGTGAAAAGAGGCCAGGAAAACAAACTCTCAGCTTGTTTATGGAATGACGGAAGATGCATTGCATTCCTCATGAATATTTCTTGGAAGTCAATAAAGAGTGTGCTTATAAGCTTCTAAGTTGCTATGTTTCAGATTTGGATGTAGTCCTATATTCAGGCTAGTACATTTTTGTGAATTAAAAAAGAAAACAATGGATCAGAATGAAAGCATGTGTGGAAAAATCCTCATAATCTTTACTTAAAGTAGACTTAATTCATATGTCCCTGCTTTGATGAACTAGGAGCCTGTGACAACCGAGCCCTGGCTTGAGGTCGCAGTCGCTTTAATTGAATGCAAAATACAACTCAGAAACGAGGTCTCACTGCCTCGATTTCCCCGGCTTGGGTTTACCAGCCTCACGACCGGGTCCTTTAAGGCACTATACCTAGCACGAGTCTGTCTCTCTCTCTCAATCCCGTCTGCCCCTCTGGGCCTTAGTCGTGTGATTGGGGTCCGGCTGTCTTGCCAGGAACAGGGTTTCTCCACACTCTGAGTTCCGACCCAGGGCCCTAAGGACAGGGGCCGGGCCCATTGTCCAGTTGGTAGGGTCATTGCCCGCAACTCACCAACCCGTGGGCTTACATGTATAGCTCCGCCTTGGGCCTCTTCCTACCTCCCGTCACGCAGTCTTCTGCCCGGTCTCTGATGTCGGGCGTTGGTGGAGGGGTAGCCCCCAGAGGTCCGCTCAGTGCTGCTCCTCCGCTCCTTCCCCCTCCCTCTGGTTCGAGAGGGTTCTGCCTTTTTAAGTGTCCTGCTGAACTGGCGGAGACGCCACTGGAGACGCTGGGCCACTCCTTCCGGCCCCGCCATCTCCCTTTCCCCAGGCCGTACTTTGGCCCTGGAGGTTGTCAGCAGCCGTGGAGCAGGTACTGGAGAGCTGCGGCAGAAGCTGCGGTGCCTTCTTGCCCCAGAACGCCGGGGCTGGTGCAGCTGAAGTCACAGAGACCTAATTCAGTCCTCATTAGGACTGAGCATGAAGCATGGCTTTTAGGATCCTGTTAAAGCGCACTACTAGGAAAATAGAGTTAGAGCCAACAAGCTCTTTGGCGGCCAAAGAGGAGACACTGGGAGCCTTGAGTAGTTCCTTTTGTCAGGGCCATGATGCTCTGGGATGCTCTTAAGCTTGTAGAGGGTGTCATCCCAGGGGTCCCGGTGGCCAGGTAGTACTCTAACAGTTGGACAGCAGTGATGCTTTAAGACCAATTTGCTCCCTCCAGAGGGGAAGGGCCCGGATAAACTGCTCGAGCAGAAACTGCTCAGCAACTCGTGCCCATCTTTGTCTCTGGCTTCAGCCACCTCCAGCAGACTTTGCACAGCTTTTGGGCAATGAGGTGGGATTGGGCCCCTCGTGGGTGCCATTCTTCTCAGAGGCACAGTCTAGGGCAGCAGTTCCCAACTGCCAGGCCATGGACCTCTGGATGCTGGGCCGTGGCAACTCTGGGGGCTGGGTATTGGATACACCGCTCTCACCATAGCTGTTGGGAGAGGCATGTCCTGCCTCACTTCTGAACCAACCAGCTCCGGGCAGAGATGGGGACTCCTGGCCTCAGAAGAGCACTTCTCTGCATGGCGGGAAGTCAACCCAGAGCCACTCTGCATGGCCCTCCCGCCACACACGGAACGGCTCTTCTGCAGCCAGAGGAGACCCCGCCCCTGCCTGGTGCTGGTTGGCTGAGAGGCAGGGAAGGACACACCTCTCCCAACAGCCACAATGGGAGAGGAGGCGCTGGGTGGTGAACTCCAGCCTTGGCCCCCAGAACTGCTGTGATGTGGGCAGCAGCACAGGGGTGGGGGAGGGAGGCAGGGCAAGCACTGGAGGCAAGCACTGGGGGTGTAGTGGGGCTCTGGAAACAGGATGTTGGTACTGGGGAGGGTCTGGTGGCATGGAACTGGCACTGAGGCATTTGGAATTGGGGGCTGGCCCTGGGGGGCTCTGAGGTAGGAGGCTGGCACTGGGGGAGGGGTTGAGTGCAGGGGACTCTGGGGTCAGTGGCTGGTGCTAGGAAGTAGTAGAGGGATTTAGGGGCTAGTGTTGGCACTGAGGGCTCTGTAGGCTAGGCTTTTGGCAGACCAGTAACATTTTATATGCATATTTGCAGATTCATCATTTGCATAATGATTACGCAAATATGCAAATAAAATGTTGCCCATCCGCCAAAAGTTTGTCAATGGGTTTGCCAGTCCCTGGTATCAAAAGGATAGGGAACTACTGGTCTAGGGCACTGAGGATTGCTACCTTGACCTGGGCATAGTCCTGAGTTGTAATGGTGTCTAGCATGCGGTATGCTGTCTGGGCTACTCCAGTTAGATATGGGGCTACTACAGGTTCCCACTGGACTATCATGGCCACTGGCTCAAACATTTCCAGAAATGCCTCTGGATCATCATCTGCACCTATTTTGGCAAGCCTGATTGAAGCAGGTACAGGCACAGGTAGCTCTGTTGGCGTTATAGTTTGCAGCATAGAGGCCACCTGTTGCATCAGCTGCTGTTGTTGTTGGCTGCTAATTCAGCAGTTAGATGTTATTGTTGCTGGGCCAGTTGTTGTAAGAGCTGCTGGTGTTGCTGCTCCTGGTTAGCGCTTTGCTCAGCCATCCATTTCGGCAGTGACTCCATCTCTGGTCAAGGGCTGTGCTCATACTTGCGTCCCTTTTTTTTTTTTTTTTTTTTTTTTTTTTTTTTTTGATAAATCCTGTCAGAAGGGTTAGGTGTTGTCCATGTTCTCCATCAGTTGTGTCTGAGTCCCTGGTTGCTGTGTATCCTAGTGGTTAGGTTGTGGAGTAAGCAGGTGAAAAGGGTAGGGGATGCAGGCTCCCTGCTGCCAGTGCTTCTGGCCCAGGAACTCTGAACTACTGCATAGACAAGCCCTTAATTTTGGGGGCATGGCCCCAGGAGTCCAGATTCCCCTTAGCTGAGGCTTCTCCATAGAGGTACCTTGTTCCAGAGGGTTGGGGGCTTACTTGCTCCTGTGGCTGTTAAGCAGACAGCTCTGGTTCATATCTGGTAGACTGCTGAACCAGGCGTCTGCCTCCTTGCTAGTCAGCCTCTAACTGAACCAGGCTCCTTCCTTTTCTCCTCCTTCCAGGCCTGGCATTGGCTGCAGATAAAGTGGTGTGGGGCTAGTTGGCCCAAAAGACTTTCTTTAACCCCTGTGTTGCCAGGCTCTCCTTTCTCCACTCCCTCACTGTATACATCTAAGAACAAAGTATGGGCCATGCAGGGGGTGGGGTGGGGCGGGGCTAGCAGCAGGGGGGCCAGAAATGACCTCCTCTGGTCTGGCAAAACCCCTCATCTGGGACCAGTCAAGTCCGAGGGTGCTGGATCAGGGAGGTTCAACCTGTAATAAAAAGCCCGTCTTTTCTACATCAACATCCTTTGTACTCCAGAACCTTATATACAGAGTTTGGCCTGTGAAAGCTATTCTGAATCTCAAAATTCTATCCATATGAAAATTTAGATTTATGCCAGAACCAGGAAAACATTTATAATCTTGCTAACAAGATATTGAAGCAGTGCACACCAGTAACATACTTCCTTAGAGTGATAGTATAATGATAATAAAATGATAATATAACATTTATGTAGGAAATAATCTATGTTTCAGTGTAAGTGAAGCACATCTACATTTATGGTTAAAGTCCTCTGGGTTTTGAAGAGTGCCTAGTTTCTTATGTCTGTCCTCCAGTTGGATTCAGTAACACAGAAAACTGGGTCCCAATAGGTCTGACTGTAAGATTGTGGCTTTACGTTCTGATCCTGTGAATTGCATTGTGAGGATGGACCCTGGTGCCCACAAAGAGTGCCACTGAAGTATTGGGGCACACTTTTTGAAATCCAGGATCCTTAAGAGTCTGAGGTCATTTTTAGACATCTAACACGTGTGAAAATCTTAGCCAAAGTTTTCATAATTCGAAGTAGAAGAATATATATATCTGGTCTAACAGAAATTAATGAGAAACTCAACTTATGTTGAAATTGTTAAATTTTTGGTCACATCTGTAATAATGTGCAGGTAATAAAATTGTTTTGAAAGAAATGTTATGTAGCTTATAATACTGGTATATTGTTTCAAACAGTAATTAGTACATAATTTGTCCTTAGGCATTTACAAGACAGAGAATCAAATATATTATTAAAATCTTCCAGTAATTATACATCTGCATGAATTTTTAGAGTGTTGAAAATGTACAGATAGTATGTGAAGTATTTTTGCTAAATATGATGGACACAACTGGGCATTAATTACAAGTGTTCTGTTGGAAGATATACATAAAGTAGATTTGGGACATTTCTGCTTGTATATGAATAGTATTTAACCATCATATCAACGTCTTGGTCATCATTTCTTTTAACAGAGTGTTTGTGAACTGTGTTCTATGATTAGATAAAAAATACTCGGTTGTTCGTTATTCCAAAGTGGCCTAATTCAGCATTAATGTGCAATTAGTGTTTTTTTTCTGTTTGTGTTATAGTGTATTTAAACTGTAGCTCCTCTATAAAATGAGTAAAATAGCATTCTATTAGACTCTGATTATTGTTTTTCAGTGACTTTCAGAGCAAACATATATAGCTGAAAAGTTCAAAGATGCCTGTTGCCAGACCTGCAAAGTCAGTCTGTGATCTGAAAGTCAAACTGAGTTCTTTTCTCCCTGGGCTCAATTAGATTAATAAAGGTGTTAGAGGCCAAAAGATATCCTTAGTTATACCTCAGTGATCCCCTTGTCTTTAATTTAGCCTCCTATACACACCTGGCAAACTTATTGCATTTAGTGGGCTGTGTAGGCATAGTTGATTGCTCAGAAAATTGAGATTTAGTCAACAGTTCTGTTGATATTCAAGGATTAGAATCCAGATTATTCCATCATAACTGTGTTGGCTGTGCAGCACTAACAGGAATAAAAAGTCTGTCTCACTGTTTTATGCAGAAGATATGCTTCATATGACAGTGAGTACTCATAAGAGCTTATTTTAAGGATCAGAACAAATTAAAGTTTGACAAATATTATATGACACTGAATACTCAAGGAGCAGATCTGCTACATAAGACAGCTCCTGTGGAAGCAGAATGAAAGCTAAACTGTGAGAGGAGCTTCAATAGGTCCCAATGCACAATCTGGGTCTGACTACATTCTAGTTGGTAGAAGGAATGCATTAGTTTGTACAGTAATTCTAATCAAATATTTTGTGGACTTAGTGAATGGAAAATAAGGGATTTGTTACCCTTTACATCTCTCCACTTTAAATTAGAAGACCACAGTCTTGCTTTAAATACTTCAGTAACACATACAAGTTGATTTGTACAAGTGAGCTTAAAAATGATAATGTAACAGAAGTTTTGTCAACCACTTTATCCCCTCAAAGAAAAACTAATTTCTTGTTCATTGTAGTCCATGATATATCAGCACTGGTAGAGTTAGAGGGATGTGTGTGTTCCTGTCCTCTCTCCATTCAGCAGGTTATGACCAATAATGACACAAAAATTTTAGTGCTCATCTTCTTCTCTTCTCAGTTCCATTGTCCAATGTCCCTCTCTTCAGAAAGATGTTCTGATAGGACGGAGGAAGGGATGAGCTCCTTGATTCCATCTGGAATGTCTCATCATTTCAGCTTTTTTTCCCCTCTTCCCATCTGGAAAGGAAACTGGGAGAGAGGGTCTACAAGAGGCACCTGAAGCATGGCAGGAACACGAAATTTGGCCCCATACCTTACACCAGCAGCTGTTTGCGGTGTGCAAGAGAGAGAACCTAGAACAGTGGGGAGCTGGAGTTCTCTACATACAGGGCCCATAGCATAGGGCTGAAGAGGACTGCGACAGCCTGCTTTTCCTCATCTGCTGTGGACTTTGTTCCTGCTTTTTTTTATTCTGAAGGCTTCAAAATGTCACCTCAGCCTAAAGTACCAGCAACTGTTTTCCTTGTAAGCAACTAGCACTATCTCCGCATGAACCTCAGAAAGAAAGGAGCTGGACATGAACATTCTTATTTTATGATTGGTCATTACTTACACAAAGAACTGAGGACAGGAACACACCCATATCCACCTCCAGCTGTATAGTCCATAAGAAATATAATGCACATATATTACTTTTAATATTTGAATTCCCACATCATTAATAAAATGTGCCACTACTTTCTTGTATTACTTTTAATCTTCACACATTAACACACCCTACAGGTTAGTTAATGCATTCACATGTTCTTAATATTAAAAGCTGTCATGTTCATCCTACAAGCCTATGCCTGGATTCACTCAAAGTACCAACATTCTGAATCATTATTCAGGTATAGTTCTGGATCTGAAATCTTAAAGATTTTGCAAAAAAACTAAAACACAAGAACTAACGGTTTTGTTTTATATGGAAACAAAATTTATCTACTTGGTTGGACTCAATTCTGACCCTTACGTGGATTCATTTCTATTGATTTCACTGGCGCTATCCTTGATTTGCACTGGTATAATACAGATCAGAATTAAGCTCTTAAATTGCTAAATCATATTAAAATTCATACAAAAATTAATGAGAAATTGTCCATTGTGGCTATTGAATGGACTTTCAGCTATTTGGTAAGAAAGAATGAAAACTGATTGTCAAATCTGGTTGCATCTTCTAAAATACAATGTTTGCACCACAATAAACTCCATAAATTTGTCTTCCTGGTTAAATCTGGTTTGCATATAAATTTATTTTGGTTGAAGGATCATATTCAGAGAGTAAACTGCACTCGTATACTAATTTAGATTCAAGAATATTAGTCTCTATGAGAAAAATGAAAGAATATGACAACTGATAGGGAAATTTTGCCCCTGTATCATCATGTCAAGTACCCTTATTCATGCAAAAATACTTAAAAGTTATGAAAATCAATGTAGTGATTCAAGCTCAGTTTAAAAAAGAACATTATCATTATCTATGCAAGATGTAGCTCCACAGGGAATCTGGAGTACAGTCTTGACAATCCCAATTACTGATCTTTTATATGTTTTACCCTGACCTAATCACTCCAACCATCATACAGACAACATTTTAATTTGTTGTCCAAGTGCATTTATGGAAAATGTGTAGTGTAAAATGTAAGGAAAAGTTTTTCTTCATTTTAAAAAAAGTTTTGGCCTCCAGTAGTACCTTTTCAGATTGAGAACTTCGAGGCCTAATGGACCTTGTAGATTGAATATGGAGTTGCCTAGAATGCCTAATTGAGGGCAGAACAGAGAAAATAGCAAAAACAAACAGAATGGAATTGCTCCCAAATCATATTTGGATTTAATCTACCTGCTAAATCCTGTACCTGGTACACTTACTCCGTTTTGATACTCTGCGCCCTTCTAGTGGTGGCTGGAGATATTTAAGAGTAGGTTAGATAAATGTCTATGAGGGATGATCTAGACAGTATTTGGTCTTGTCATGAGGGCGGGGGACTGGACTCGATGACCTCTCGAGGTCCCTTCCAGTCCTAGTATTCTATAAGTCTATGATTCTAGACCACAAAGAGATGTTGATTTGTTTGTTACAGGTATGGCTAACAAAATTAGTTCTTTTAGCTCAAGCAATAATGGTTCATGTATAAAGATCCAGAAATCCCATATTCAATCCCTGCTTCTGCTGACTCACCCAGTGTATGCCGCCTACAACACCTTTCTTCTCCCTTATTCCTTCTGCCAACTGGTGGGCCCAATTTCTTCTCAGCTTCAAAACCCTCTTGTTCCCTTTTATCCTCATTCTCACTGCCACTAACTCAAGTCCTCCCCAATCTCAACAGAGCCTAGCCACAATCCTAAATAGCCATCACTGTTTAAGCAAATTCCTGTATCTGATAATTCCCTGTTATAGCTATTGAACAGATATTTATCCTTTTGAAATACAGGTGTGCATTCTACATGTAGAGGCTGTAATGGGGCTCTTTATTCTCTAGGTGTACAAACTGTGCCACAATTTTTGATTTGCTTTTCTGTAAACAAAATGATTTCTTTGGATCTTTTGTTCATTCCACCACAAAATATCAGGCTAAGCCACAGACCTACAAAGGCTCTTGACAGTATTAATGTGCTCCGCAGGAAAACAAACAAAAAATGTGTTCAAAGTCAAAATCCAGGTTCTGGACCAAAATGGCATCTAATATCTGCAATTTCTTCCAGGTATAGTATAGACCTGACCTTAACAAATGCATAGCTGCAAACAAGTCTGATTTACTTGTGTGTTAGTATAATTAAAACAAATATTAGGGTTATAAAAATAGGGTTAGTGTTTAGAGTTTATGGAGTGCGTGTAGAATGCTGCATGTATTACTTTTACCTATAATATCTAATTAACATAAAGTAATGTATAAATGATTGCTCTGTTACTATAAAAATGTTTGCTAAGACCATAAATCCCCCATTCAAATGAGAAACCTTTCCAAGTGTGAAACAGGAGTTCATTACAACAGGTGTTCTCTTCTCCCAACAAAAGAAGTTTTAAAGATGTCTGACAAGCCACTGTGGACAGAAGAGTTGTTGATTGCTTCCCCTCACAGCCCTGAGGAAGATACATGCCAAGTCCTCATCCCCTCACAGTTTGAAAGCTTGGGGAAAGGAATAAAAAAATCATGTTTGGGAGAATGTATTATTCTCGAGAACTCATGCTTGAACTCTGAGGAGTAAGGATTTCTAAGCAAGGAGTCCTCAGCAGATTTGCTTGGGTTATCCCTAAAGGATATAGAGTGGAGGTGAGCAATAATTTTTGACAGGGGCCACGCCAAGATTTTGGGAAGTGGTCAAGGGCTGAACTCTTCCATGATATTAATGGGGTCTGGGATGGAGGTTAGGTGCAGAAAGGAGCTTGGGGTAGGGTGCTGGAGGGCATGTGGGGCCTGAGAGGGAGTTTAGATGAAAGAGGCAGTTGTGACCTGGGGTAGAGGACTGTGTGCAGGAGCGGGTGCAGGGATTTGAGTTATTATCTAGGGCACGAGGGGGTTGTGACCTGGGATAGGTGAATGGGGGGGAATGGTGCTTTGCACGTTGCCTGTTCTTCAAACAGGCAGCTCCCATTGGCTAGAAACTGGCCAGTGGGATTGTGCTAGGGGCAGGGGCAGTGCATAAAGTCCCTCCCCGCTTCACTTCCTTACAGTTGTGAAACACAAATGGCTGGCAGTTGCTTTTCTGAGTGGTGTGTAGCGGGGGCAGGGGAGGGAGAAGGGAAGAAGGGGAGCCTGCCTGAGGCTTCCTGCTGTGTCCACAGGCCATATCTGGCTCACAAGCCATATTTTGCCCAGCCCTAATATAGAGTCTGCTTACTCTAGAAATTTCTGTTCCCTTTTGATACCTGACTAGAACTCCTGTGTGTGTGTGTGTGTGTGTGTGTGTGTGTGTGTGTGTGTGCGCTTACATACTTCAACTGTGTAAATAACTCTTTTTCCCAGTTGATGAACCCTTAGTTAGTTTGTTACACAATTGGCTATGAGTATTATCCTAGGTTTGAGGCCTGAAGATAATTGACCGGGGTAAGCGATTAGTCCTTTGGGACTGGAGGTAACCTGACTATTGTTGAGATTTTAGGTGTAAAGCAACCATCTGTGACAAAATTCAGATTGCCTTTACAGCAAGATAGACTAGAGAATGTGTAAACATTGAAAATGAACTTTTGCAGGAGCTATACTTAAATTATGGAACTCACTCTCAGGAAAAACTGAGAACTTGCCATGTTCAAAACTAAATGCAAAAATTTGACTTAGTCATCCCATAGGTATCTATTAATACTAATGACAGATGTAACACCTCTTCCGTCATCAAACTATAAGCCAATAAACTGGATATTAGAAAGGAAAACAGGGAGTGTGTGGAGGGAGTTCCCTGAAAGTTGTATGGATACCATGATAATGGGCAGGAAGAAAGGGGAGGAGATAACTATGTAGATAAATGGATAAGGCAGGGATAATGTTCCTACCCTCCTTTTGCCAGAAGTTGGGGAGGAGCAATAGAGAATGGATCGCTTGATGATTACCTGTTCTGTTCATGCCCTTTGGGGCACCTGGCACTGGCCGCTGCCAGAAGACAGGATGTTGGAGTAGATGGACCTTTCCCCTCACCCAGTATGGCTGTTCTTTTGGTAGAAATTATAAATTAAATTGAAGCAGGGACACAAGTCTAGTGCCATCCTTGCTTATTCACGAGTTTGTGAAATTTTATTTAGCCCTTTTATTACTTTCAAATGAAGAGTATTGGGTGGATACTTACATTCACTCTTTCAGGCTGGCATCTATCTAACTATCTATCTATCTTTCTATCTATGGAGATTTCTGCAAGGTTTGTATGCAAAGATAAAATCTTGGCTCCACATGGTACTGTAGACTAGAACTCTGTGTGGGGTTTTTATGGGTCATTTTTCAGGACAAGGGATTTAAGAAACAAACCTATGTGTATCCTGCCAGAAGGTGGCTACATTAATGTAATATTGCTGCCACCTGGCTGCATGAGAGGAGCCTTTGGGGCTTTGCAAGCCAGTTTCCCATTTGAACAAGAAATTAGTAGTGTAGGATATGGGTATATCTTAGTATAAGGTGTCTATTCACAGAATGTACACAGTTCCTGTTTCCTTGGACAGAGGTGTAACAGACTGCTTAAAGACAACTCCCTTTTATACCAATTGTACCGAGAGTCCCATGGGCCTATCACCAAAAAGCATCACTCTTAGGGGTCTACATCTCTTGGACTCTCACTCTAGTCTAATTGCTAAAACATGTGCATCATACTCTCCCATGCTTTTGGAAAATTTTCTTATGAATATGCATAATTGGAATTAAAGCTTCTTTCGGAACATCCCTCCTTCTTTGTAGAATGAGGTTTACGGGGATGCCGAAAAAACACATCTGCTTTTCCAAACGTGTTTTCGGAAAAGCAGATGCATTCCTTGGATGCGGCAGAGCTTTTCTGGGATACCTCCAGTATTCCAGAAAAACTCTTCAGTCCAGATGCACCCTCTATGTGTATCCTCTTAGGGTGGGAAGGCAATTTCAAAAGCCAGCCAAAGACAAAGACCTGAGGGTATGTCTACACTACCCCCCTAGTTCGAACTAGGGGGGGTAATGTAGTCATACGGAGTTGCAAATGAAGCCCGGGATTTGAGTTTCCCGGGCTTCATTTGCATAAAGCCGGCCGGCGCCATTTTTAAATGCCGGCTAGTTCGGACTGCGTGCCGCGCGACTACACGCGGCTTCCTAATCCAAACTAGCTGTACGCCTAATCTGAACTAGCTAGTTCGTGCCGCATGTAGCCGCGCGGCACGCAATCCGAACTAGCTAGTTCGTGCCGCGTGTAGCTGCGCGGCACGCAGTCCGAACTTGCCGGCATTTAAAAATGGCGCCGGCTGGCTTTATGCAAATGAAGCCCGGGAAATTCAAATCCCGGGTTTCATTTGCAACTCCGTATGACTACATTACCCCCCCTAGTTCGAACTAGAGGGGTAGTGTAGACATACCCTGATTGCTTTCCATTCCTTAAGCAGACTTTCCCTTTAGGGCAAGAATCCTTTGTTAGTGTCCCAATCCCCATAGAAAAGTACCAGATTCGAGATGGACTCCAGTACCAAAAGCATGGTCATGTCGGTAACCCCCTTTTTCCTCCCTGGGTTACTCAGGAGCAGGTCACACTCACAGGTGTGCCTGGGCGCCTGATGGTTTTAACACAAAAGGAGATCCTGAGTACCCCAGTGGTGATGTTGTTTAGTTGGGGAAACCCTATCCACCTCCTTGCTGCTATCCCTTGCTCATAAAGAACATATAATGGTGGTGCCTCCACCTGGCTGGCTCTGTAACACACTTACTGGTGTGCCTTAGGAACCTCTAGGAATAAACATATTCCCACAATAAACTGGATCTAACTCCAGAACAACAATTACAGATCATAAATAATATACATCTAATAGATTGTATTAGAATGAACAACCTTTACATAACTTAAAAAAACCCAGGATTTAACAAATTAACAGTGAATAACATCAATTAACAAAGTACTCAGAAGTAAAAGGAACTTATCTAGCTGCCATTTGCACTGCCAATATTTATCCCACCCCAGATGCACACCCTTGGACTCAGAGTCCCAGACTCTGGATTGCGTGGGCGCGCTTGAAGAACTGCAACTGTAATGGAGATTCTCTGTAGGTAGTGTGTATGTGGGACCAAGCTATGCAGCACCTCTGGTTCACTGGGTTGGCCTCTCTGCCTCTCTTTGAACCCAGAGTTAGTCTGAGTCTCTGAGGTCTGTCCCAGGAAGCATTTTCCTAAAGATGCCCAGTTACTCACAGTCTCCTTCTGTGTGCTGGATGCAGAGTAGCTTCTAGCCACAAGTACAGCCAAAGGGCCTCTCCTCTAGGAAAATCAGAAACAGCCTGCTAGATCCCAGTTCCAAAGGCTCACTGTCCCAGTCTGTAACTGCAACATAACAGCTCCTGAACTGGATCAAACTCCTCCACAGCAGCTTGGCTCCCTTTCTGCTCCAAAAACATCTGCTTTCACACATGTGGAGAGACTCAGATCTCCCAAACAAAGGCTGTGTCTAGACTGGCCAGTTTTTCCGGAAAATCAACTGCTTTTCCGGAAAAACTTGCCAGCTGTCTACATTGGCCGCTTGAATTTCCGCAAAAGCTCTGACTTCCTACTATAAGAAATCAGTGCTTCTTGTGGAAATATTATTCTGCTCCCGTTCAGGCAAAAGTCCCTTTTGCGCAAAGCTTTTGCGCAAAAGGGCCAGTGTAGACAGCTCAGATTTGTTTTCTGCAAAAGAACCCCAATCGCGAAAATGGTGATCAGGGCTTTTTTGCAGAAAAGCGCGTCTAGATTGGCACGGACGCTTTTCCGCAAAAAGTGCTTTAGCGGAAAAGCGTCCGTGCCAATCTAGACGCTTTGTTCCAAAAATGCTTTTAACAAAAAACTTTTCCATTAAAAGCATTTCTGGAAAATCATGCCAGTCTAGATACAGCCAAAGAGTCTTTCCTTCCTGGTTACCTCCAGAGCCATGGGAATTGTAGTCTCTGGGGCTAGATTGCAGTACACAGGATCTTCCTAGAGACTAAGCAGAGGCACCTTTAGTAAGGGGACAACATGTCTTTCTAGAACCAACCACACTTTGGCCTTATAGGAAAAATAAAACTATTAATGTCTTTTGGTTTGAGTACTGAGCCATTAAGTTCCTAAAGTCTCACTAACAGCCCTCATTAGCACATTTAGAATTAAAAACAGATTTACACTTCATATTTCTAGCTTTACATGCAAGAATGAAACATGCTAAAAAATAGGAATCACAGATTCAGCAGATAGTAACTTGAACAGTTATGTTATATCAGTGGTTTTTTTCTGATGGTACACACCGGTACAGTGCACCGGCACCTTCTTTTGGGAGCACTCATGTCACTTTCTCCCAGCACAGCCCCTACTGGCCCTGGGAGCACTTGCAGCATGCCACTTTCCCCTGGCACAGTCTCCAGCCTGAATTTGCTTTTTGCTTAGGTGCATGTGTATGTTGACATGATATAGGAAGAAGGGTGGGAAAGGCATTTTTCAAATTTACTTTCCTCAAAAAATGAGTACTGGCACCTTTTTTTTTTTTTTTTTTTAAACAAAAAAACACTGTTATATGATATGCAGTTTGCAATTTGCGTATCTTTTTCCAACTTTTCTTTGTAGTCTAGACACAGAGGCTTAGAAATAAAGGACTGTAGTGAAAGGGTTACGGAAAAGCATTTGGGCCCAGATCGGAAAAAGATCAACTCTGGCGTGAGATAAGAACAACTGTTCAGAGAAAGATTTGCATGTAACAAGTTTCTTAGTGTATTAGAATTAGCTGGTGTCTTTTGTTTATTTTAACTTAGTAATTTACTTTCATCTATCTGTTTTCTCACTTGCAACCACTTTAATCCTACTTTTTATACATAATAAAACACGTTTAATTATCATCAAGTATAGTGTAAATAATTGTTACCTGGGAGGTGTGCAACAATTGTGCATAGCTCTCTTTCATTGATAAAGGGGTGGTGGTGGACATCTTTATGAGCTTTTTCCATGTTAAACTGTTACACAGAGTAAGATGGATTTATCTGAGGTTTTGGTCATTTTGGTGGCTGTGTTCCTGGATGTTGTCAAAGGCCTTATGTCTGAATCCTCCGAGAACTGAGCAACTATGTTGCTTTGCTGGGAGGCGGTAACGCCAGCTCTGTGCTTTGGCTAGGGGAGACCAATGCTTCTGGCCTAGGAGGTCAGGGAGGTAGACAGCCCCAGAGGTCAAGAAGGTGGAAATCGATGGCTTGATCTGCACACTGGGGACAATCCAAAGAGGACTTCTGTGATCCAGCCTGTCACAATGTGGTTCCTTGTTTCTGCCTCTGTTTAAGGGCGGTTCAGTTAAGAGCAAGTCTGTTGTGTTTCTTTGGGAACTGAGATTAGTCCTCCCTTTGAATCTACATGAGGTCTCATTGTTCCATTAGTTAGGGTTGTTTATCTGACAGTAATCTGTTCCGCTCTCAGTCAGTAAGTTACAAATTCAGTCTATTTCTGGACTCTACTGCAGTTCCACAAGGACAGTTAAGCATTGGAATAAATTGCCTAGGGAGGTTGTCGAATCTCTGTCATTGGAGATTTTTTAAAACAAGTTATACCAGAGGGGGGAAAACTATGGCCTATAGACCGCATTTGACCCTACAGACCTTCAGTCCAGCCTCTGAACTCCTTTCAGGGAGCAGAAACTCTCCCTGAAGTCAGCCCAATGGTTGGGCAGCACAGCAAGCAGGGGCAGCTAGCCTCTAGCCTCTCCCTTTCTGCACCCCCCCCAGTCTCATCTTCCCTAGTGCCTGGGCAGAGTGGCTGCTGCACTGCCAGCCCCAATGCTACAGGCAGCATGGTCAGAGGACAGGGGGAAGGTGGGGGCGAGGGTCCCAGGAGGGTTCGACAAACACCAGTCAACAATGGTCTAAAAATAATTCTGACATAAGTGCAGGGGACTGGACTAGATGATCTGACAGGGTCCCTTCCAGTCCCACAGTTCGGTTTCTATTGATTTTTGTCTGTCCCCTCAGAAAATTCAAAGTGTAGTGCTTCCAGAAAGAATTTTCCTTCATTTACAAACTCACTTCAGCTATCAGGAAGGCATATAAGTAGGCTTGGAAATTTCCCCTTTCTTTTCTGTAGTCTTTTTCTCTTTTTCTCTAGCTCTCTGTGAAAGCTCTGCTAGCTACTGTCCTGAATGCTAAATGGAAATATTTCTGTAAAGGAATTTTGCTGCACTGCATCTTGAATTTCTCTGCACTCCTCTGTCAAATCTGACCAGTTAATCTGCTGCTCTGGCTTCTCCTGGGAGAAAAGTGTTCAGGCAGTTGTCATGTTGCTGTGCCAGACTGTAATCTTGTCTTCACTGCTCAGACCTATTTGTCTTGGATTCTAAACTTCTCTAGGCACAGATGTCACTCTACGTCACTGTAAAATTTCAGCCAATATAGAGAGTGAAGCAGGAATGGAAATTTTCTGTTGTGTAAAATTGTTGTGAATTCCTCTTTTCTAGTCTGCAAACTCTCTTTGAACTGATTAGCTTGTTAGAAGGAAGCTACGGTTTTCTTCTTCTCTTTTAAACTACTTTTCTGTTTTTAAAGTCAAGTATAATTGCTGTAGAATTTACTGTTCTGAGACGACACATTGTCTCTACTTATTCGTTGGCAGGGTTAATGCCATTATCTCATATTGGAACAGAAGAACTTGCAAAGAACCTTTCCAAAGGTAGCAAAATGTCCATTATTTAGCCACCAGCATGTTATTTTTACATGGAAGGATCACAGATTTGTTCGTTTTTCGTTTGGCTGGGACTACTGTGGAAATAGTGAGTCTGCCTCTCTATTTTAGATTTGTGATCTCTTTGCAGCTGTTGATGTGCTTCTGAGGGAACTGTGAAACTCTCATTCATTTTGGAGAAATATAGTATTAATAGAGTAAATAGGGAAATCCCATGAAAATGGCATTGTTAGAGATACTGAGAATTCAAAAACATGAGTAGACCTCAGCCAGCTGGAAGCCTAAACTAGTACTAAAGGTTTGATTCTGCGATTGGGCCTATTCCTTGAGTCCCAAAGGAGTGGAGGAGCACTCTATATCTAACTTCTTGGTTTGGTTAGTGGATGTCTGATGAGAGTAGTATGCTGTCTACATGAGTACTATTTTCCTTACCCACACCTAGAAGTGGGTGTCAGCACCTTCATCATCACTCTTCTTTAGCTGATGGGTTTGAGGAGGGAAGCACAAATCTTCCTCCCCCTGCCACTGGGCACTTGAGCCTAGAATATTGCCACTAGGCACAGACACCAAAACACCTCCTGAAACAGTTACATTAGGAAAGCAGAATTATACCCCTATTTGGTGCTATGTTCCCACTCCATCTCTGCATTTCCAGCAGGGTAGAGTGTAAAATGTTGCAATGTCCATGTAGGACTGTATGTACCTGCTCATCAATTAGCTACAACGGTGATCAGCTGGTGAATGCATTTTTGAGCCGTGCTTGTTAACAAAAATGTGTTGTTGTTTTTTTAACTACAGGAGCTGCCATTATTATGTTATCATTTGCCTGCAGGTGTCACTGAATTAACACTCAGCTAGGGGCTTGCACTTCTATCCTGCAAACCTGGTGCTTCTGTAGTTTTGGAACATTAAAGCTAGTAAGTTTTTGGGCTTGTTTATGCTGAAACGCTACAACAGCACAGTTGCTGCACTGCAGTAGTGCGTCAGTATAGACCAGTGTTTCCCAATTTTATTTGGCTGAGGAACCCTTTTCAGCTTTTCAAAATTTCAAGGAACCCCTAGGTTTGTCAAGCAAAAAAAAAAAAAGGGGGGGGGGGCTGAGGGGGGAGGAGAGAGGGACCCACCAATTCATGACCCAAGACCCCCCCCATATCCTTTCTGTGAGGCCTCATCCTCTCTGTTCCCCTCCTCTCCATCACTTGCTATACCCAGCCCTTATACTTGTCTCAACCTAGTGAGTGAGATGTGGGGTGGGAATGAGGGATTTGGGTGTGGGAAGGGGTGAGAAGTACAAGCTCTGGGAGGGAATTTGGATGCAGGAGAAAGGGCTGTTGACTCAGGGAGGGGGCTCTAGGCTGGGGAGTATTGGGCTCAGGTGGAAGGTTGGGGTGCTGAGCAAGCCAGAGCTTGTGGATATGAGGGTGCAGGAGTTTGGGCTGGATATGTGAGGGACTCAGGGCAATAAGGTTGTGAGTATGATGGGCTCAGGACACAGATTTGTGATGTGTGGATGGTGGAGGAACGTTGTGGCAGAAGACTGAGGATGTGGGGATGCAGGAGTGTGGGGATGTAAGAGGCTCAGGACGGGGGTTCCAGTGTATGATAGGCTCAGATTTGGGGTCAGGTGGTGCAGGAGTGTTATGATGTTGCAGTGAAATGGAGGTTTGGTCCCAATTGGGGGCTTGTTGGCCTGGCTTCATTTTTAAATAAAATATTATGTCAAACTCAAAAGGTTTTAGCATTGTCTTTATATGTGAGAGGGGTGAGGAACCTGTTTTGAGTCAAAGGTCACTGACCCACAGAAAAGTCAGTTGGGGCCACACAAGTGAGATGCAAAAAAACAAAAAAAAAGCTCCTCCAAAAAACCCCAAGCCTCACTAATGTGGTCCCAAATGTGCTGGTGGGGGTAGGGGACAGAGTGCTAGTGGGTGCTGGGGAGAGGGTGCTGCTGGGTGGAAGGATGCTGGCTCAGGTGGCAGGGTGCTGGGGCAAGGTGCTGGGACAGGCAGGTAGCAGGGTGCTGGGGTCAGGGACATGGTCCTGCTGGGCACTAGGGTGACTGGCAGGGTGCTGAGACAAGGAACAGGGTGCTGCTGGGTGCTAGCGTGGATGGCAGGGGGCTGGAGTCAGGGCCAGGGCCAGGGTGGATGGCAGGGCTGCCAAGGAGCAGGATAGGGATGGGGTGCAGGATCTGGGAGGGAGCTGGGGGGCGGAAGGGGACAAGGTCTGGGTAGGGTGCAGACCAGATAGGTAGGGTGCAGAAGCAGGCTGGATGTAGGGTGTCTGGCTACGAGGGAGGGTGTGAGGAGGGGACTTGGGTAGGAGTTGGACCTCCCTGATCTGGCACCCTCTAGACCTGACTGGTCCCAGATGAGGAATTTTTGGACCAGGGGAGGTCATTTCAGGGCTCCTGGTCCCCTCCTCCTTCCCCACTAGGCTTCTTTGCACCTCTATCCCCTGCAACCGAACTAAGCTGCCCACCCCTGCTGGTTCCCTGCACTTCCCCCCAAACCATTCCTCACAATCCAAGGGAGTGCAGCACCAGTTCCCTGCAGCCCCTCACAGCCCAGCTGAGCTGCCCGTCTGTTCTGTATGCCCTCCCCCATCCACCTCAGCCCAGCTGAGCCCTGCACTGGTTCCCTGCATGCCTCCCCCACATCACAGCTGATCCCCGTTTCCCTGCACCTCCTCCAAGCCCCACAAAACTGCTGAGCCAAGAGCCGATTCCCTGTCTCTCCCTCCCCTTGAGTCTAGCCCCAGTTCCCGGCACCTCCCTCCTTCTGCAGTCAAACTGAGCTCTGAGCTCCACACACAAACACCCCACCCCACCCCACCCCACCGCCCAGCCCAGCTCCCCAGACCTCCTCACTCTGCAACCCAGCTGAGCTCAATTTCCCTGCACCTTCCCCCAAACCATGCAGACATGCTGAGCCAGTGCTGATTCCCTGCCCCTGCCTTCCTTCCTCCCCTTGGCTGTGTCTACACTGGCACGATCTTGCGCCAAAGCGGCCGCTCTTGTGCAAAAATTTGCTGCCTGTCTACACTGGCCATGTGTTCTTGCGCAAGTACACTAACGTTCTCATGTATGAAATCAGGGCTTCTTGCGCAAGAACTACGATGCTCCCGCTCAGGAATAAGCCCTTTTGAGCAACTATTCTTGCGCAAGAGGCCAGTGTAGATAGGCAACATGAATTTCTTGAGCAAGAAAGCCCTATGGCTAAAATGCCCATCGGCACTTTCTTGGACAAGAGAGTGTCCACACTGCCATAGATGCTCTTGTGCAAAAGCCCAGCTCGCACATGGAAGAGTGGATGTGTTCTTGCACAAGAAACAATCAGTGTAGACATAGCCTAAGAGTTTCCTCACGTGAGCAAAATGAATTTTGTGTTGTGCACCAGTATTGAGTTCATGTGGATTGTTTGGATGTGCCACCCAAGTTATTAATAAATATTTTTAAACCTCTACCTTTTCCCTCTGCTGCCATGTCAGCTCCCCTGGTGCCTGCTGCCCCCCGACTGCTCACCCTCCTCTGCTGTCCTGACTCCTGCTCTTCTCACTGTCCTCTGCCCTCCTGCAACCTGCTCCCCTCCACCAGCCATTCTCTCCCTGTGCCCACTTCTTCAGTAGCCCCACTCTGATCATGTGAGCTACCCCTCCTCATCCCCTTTTCTAACACCTCCCTCTACAAACCTGCCCTGCGTCTCTTCTCTGATGATGGTCCCTCCACTGGGCAGGTGTCTTCCCAGAATCCCCTGGCACCTGCACCTTCTCTTACCCCTGCACCCTCCTGGTGCCTCCCCCTTCCCTCACTTCCCCTGCCCCCTTTGCTCCATTTTTCCCTGATGCCCACCCCTCACCACCCTCTGCCCCCATTCCCCTCATGCCCCTCTGCCCTCTCACATGACTTGCTCCAACCCAGCCTTCCTCATGCCCACCCCTTCTTTCAAGTCTTCTCCGAGCACCTCCCCTCACCCCTCTAGCCCCCAATGCTCTTACCCTCTCCCCTCCCAGCATCACCCTGTCCCCCTCCCACTGACACCTCCTCTCCCCTCCTGCCCTTTTCCTCACTGTCTGAGCTTGGCCCCCTGTCAATTGTCTCTCTTCCACCCCTGTCCCTTTGGTGCAGTGGTCCCCAACCACTGGAGGTTGCCGGGCACCAGGGGGTGTGGCCGTTCGCCCGCCGGGCGCCAGAAGGTGGGGACACTTGTGCGCCCAGGGGCGGGGCAGGCCCCTCCATCGCCCCCCAAGTGCCGCGAGCCCGGGGTCGGCGCCCCCCCAAGCGCTGTGAGTCCGGGGCCGGTGCTCCCCCCCCCCCCAGTGCCGCGAGCCCGGGGTTGGCGCCTCCCCCCCAAGTGCCATGTGCCCGGGGCCGGTGCCCCCCCCCCCAGAGCGCGGGCAGCCAATTTGCGGCGCTCCCGGGGCCGGCGCTCACCTTCAGGGAAGGTCACGCACAGCAGGGACAGGTCCGGGGGAGAGACACTCTGGGGCCAGGCTGGGAGGATGCGCGCGTGTGTGCGGGGTCAGGACCAGCTCCATGCTGGCTAGCCGGCTCTCTCTCTCTTTTTCAGAGGGGGCGGGGGAGCGCCGGCTCCTTGCGGAACCCCAGGGTTCCGCGGAGCACCAATTGGGAAACACTGGTATAGACACTACCCATGCCAATGGTAGGTCTTCTCCCATAGGCATAGATAATAACCTCCCCTTGTGGCAGTAGCTAGGTTGACAGAAGAATTCTTCCATTGACCTAGTACTGTGTGGATTGGAGGTTAGGCTAAGTTAACTTAGCTTAGTCACTCAGGGATATGGTGTTTTCACACTTGTGAACAAGATAGCTGGGTCAATTTAACTTATTGATATAGATCAGGTCTACCTCCAGTTGATAAGTGCCTGTCAGGGGGCTGCAGACAGGGGAGTTTAAGAGGGAGAGCAAGAGATCCCGTCACTGAATAGGCTACCAGGTGAGAGTACTAGCTTTTGGTGTGAGTGAGTTTGCTCGAGTTTTTGAATTTTGATTCTGATTTTAGGTGACTTCAGTTTCAGCTACTGTGGCAGTTGGGAGTGAGTGCCTGATCTTTGTTCCCTTGATTGCCTTTGATCAGTCTTCCTCTGTGTGACTCACCAAGGGGTAGGCCTGACCAAGGAAAGCAGGCTTTAAAAGCCAGAGGCAGAGTGAACAGGGGACAAAGTGACCAGGGGGCTGCAGACGGGAGTTTAAGAGGGAGTTTGACAGAGGGAGGCCTAATATGGTTAGGAAGACCCTCAACACCTGTGCCAGCACTGCTTCTGTCTCCTCCACCTGCGCCTGTAGCCATACAGAATGCCTGAGCATGGATGCCTCTACCCAGATCCTGGTGTGGTTTTGCAGGGACTGTGGCTTGCAATTCCCACTCACTGATATTCAGTCTGGGGGGACCATCCAATGTGAAAAGTGCCTGCTGGTGGAATTTCTCAGGCAGCAGGTGGGAGAGCTACAGGAGGAAGTAGTTAGGTTGAGGAGCATCAGAATCCAAGAGCAAGTCATGGACAGTGTTCATGTGGAGAGAGCTGAGGTACCTGTCCCAGTACACAGGACTGCTGACACACCATTGGTGGAGGAGGCGATGGCTCATGGTGGACACTGGCAGTTGGTTACTTCTGGCAGCAGGCAGTGCTCCACCCCTTCTCTGAAGCCTCCCACCGTGGTACTAGGAAAAACTGTTATGCTCTTCTTGATACAGGAGAGAAGGAATCACCCCCTACAATAGAGGAAGAGAAGCCTCATACCCCCAAGGCTGGGAGGTCTGCTGCCACCACTGCAAATAGGAAACACAAGGTAGTGGTGGTTGGAGTCTCTCTTCTGAGGGGGATGGAGGCGCCCATATGTTGCCCTGATATGTCATCTCGGGAGGTATGCTGCCTGCCGGGGGCCTGTATCCGAGACATTACAGAGGCACCGTTGAGGATTATCCGGCCCTCTGACTACTACCCCATGCTACTCATCCAGTAGGCACTAATGATACTGCGAGGTGTAACACTGAGTGGATCAAGAGTGACTACAGAGCTCTGGGAGTACTGGTGAAGGAGTTTGGAACAGAGGTGGTATTCTCTTTGATCCTTCTTGTCAAAGGTTGGGGCCCAGGCAGAGACAGGTGCGTCCTGGAAGTGAATGCCTGGCTATGAAGATGGTGTCGCCAGGAGGACTTTGGCTTCCTTGACCACGGGATGCTATTCCAGGAGGGACTGCTAAGCAGGGATGGTGTTCACCTTTTGACGACAGGGAAGACTGTATTTGTATACAGACTGGATAACCTAGTGAGGAGGGCTTTAAACTAGGTTTGACAGAGTCAGGTGACCAAAGCCCACGGGTAACTGACGAACATGGAGACTTGAAAGATGGGTCAGAAATGGGAGGGAGTGTGGGCTATAATAGCAGAGAGAAAGGAGGGACAAGGCAGAACTGGGAGGCAAGATCAGTATCTTAGATGCCTATATACAATGCAAGAAGTATGGATAATAAGCAGGAAGAACTGGAAGTGCTAATAAATAAGTACAATTATGACATTGTTGGCATCACAGAAACTTGGTGGGCTAATACACATGATTGGAATGTTTGTATGGAAGGGTACAGCTTGCTCAGGAAGGATACAAAGGGAAAAAAGGGAGGAGGTGTTGCCTTATATATTAAAAATGAACACACTTGGAGTGAGGTGGAGATGGACATAGGAGACAGAAGTGTTGAGAGTCTCTGGGCTAGGTTAAAAGGGGTTAAAAACAAGGGTGATGTCATGCTAGGAGTCTACTACAGGCCACCTACCCAGGTGGAAGAAGTGGATGAGGCTTTTTATAAACAACTAATAATATCATCCAAAGCCCAAGATTTGGTGGTGATGGGGGACTCAACTATCCAGATATATGTTGGGAAAACAACACAGCGGGGCACAGACTATCCAATAAGTTCTTAGACTATCCATTGGAGACAACTTCTTATTTCAGAAGGTTGAAAAAGCTACGGGGGGGGAAGCTGTTCTAGATTTGATCCTAACAAATAGGGAGGAACTGGTTGAGAATTTAAAAGTGAAAGGCAGCTTTGGTGAAAGTGATCATGAAATCATAGAGTTTGTGATTCTAAGGTATAGTAGAAGGGAGAACAGCAATTTAGAGACAATGGATTTCAGGAAGACAGATTTTGGTAAGCTCAGAGAGTTGGTAAGTAAGGTCGCATGGGAGACAAGACTGAGAGGAAAAACAACTGAAGAGAGTTGGCAGTTTTTCAAGGGGACATTATTAAGGACCCAAAAGCAAGCTATTCCGCTGTGTAGGAAAGATAGAAAATATGGCAAAAGATCACCTTGGCTTAACCAGGAGGTCTTGCATGATCTAAAAATAAAAAAGGAGTCATTTGTCCTACTTTCCATTTTTTATATAACAAAGGATGAATATAGGCAACAATACAGGAATGCTGGGGCAAGATTAGGAAGGCAAAGGCACAAAATGAGCTCAAATTAGCTCAGACAAAGGGAAACAAGAAGACATTCTATAAATATATTAGAAGCAAGAAGAAGACCAAGGACAGGGTAGGCCCATTGCTCAGTGAAGCCGGAGATACAACAGGAAACTTGTAAAAGGCAGAGATGCTTAATGACTTCTTTGTTTTGGTCTTCACCGAGAAGTCTGATAAAGGAATGCCTAATTTAATGAATGCTAGTGGGAAGGAGGTAGGTTTAGAAGATAAAATAAGAAAAAGAACAAGTTAAAAAACACTTAGAAAAGTTAGATGTCTGCAAGTCACTCGGGCCTGATGAAATGCATCCTAGAATACTCAAGGAACTGATAGAGGAGGTATCTGAGCCTTCAGCTATCATCTTTGGAAAATCATGGAAGACAGGAGAGATTCCAGAAGACTGGAAAAGGGCAAATATAGTGCCCCTCTATAAAAAGGGAAATAAGAACAACCCAGGAAACTACAGACCAGTCAGTTTAACTTCTGTGCCAGGAAAGATAATGAAGTAAGGAATTAAGGAAATCATCTGCAAACACTTGGAAGATAATAACGGGATGATAGGCAAAAGCCAGCATGGATTTGTAAAGAAGAAATCATGTCAAACCAATCTGATAGCTTTCTTTGATAGGATAACGAGCCTTGTGGATAAGGGAGAAGCAGTGGACGTGGTATACCTAGACTTTAGTAAGGCATTTGATATGATCTTGCATGATATTCTTATCAATAAACTAGGCAAATAGAACTTAGATGAGGCTACTATAAGGTGGGTGCATAACTGGCTGGATAACCGTTCTCAGAGAGTAGTTATTAACGGTTCACAATCCTGCTGGAAAAGTATAACAAGTGGGGCTCTGCAGAGGTCTGTTTTGGGACTGGTTCTGTTCAGTATCTTCATCAACTATTTAAATATCGGCATAGAAAGTACACTTATTAAGTTTGCAGATGATACCAAGCTGGGAGGATTTGCAACTGCTTTGGAGGACAGGGTCATAATTCAAAATGATCTGAACAAATTGGAGAAATGGTCTAAGGTAAACAGGATGAAGTTTAATAAGGACAAATGCAAAGTGCTCCACTTAGGAAGGAACAATCAGTTTCATAAATACAGAATGGGAAGGGACAGTCTAGAAATTAGTACGGCAGAAAAGGGTCTAGGGGTTATAGTAGACCACAAGCTAAATATGAGTCAACAGTGTGATACTGTTGCAAAAAATGCAAACGTGATTCTAGGATGCATTAACAGGTGTGTTGTGAGGAAGACACGAGAAGTCATTCTTCTGCTCTACTCTGCGCTGGTTAGGCCTCAGTTGGAGTATTGTGTCCAGTTCTGGGCACGACATTTCAAGAAAGATGTGGAGAAATTGGAGAAGGTCCAGAGAAGAGCAACAAGAATGATTAAAGGTCTAGAGAACATGACCTATGAAAGAAGACTGAAAGAATTGGGTTTGTTTAGTTTAGAAAAGAGAAGATTGAAGGATGACATGATAGCGGTTTTCAGGTATCTAAAAGCGTGTCACAAGGAGGAGGGAGAAAAATTGTTCTTCCTGGCCTCTGAGGATAGAACAAGAAACAATGGTCTTAAACTGCAGCAAGGGAGGTTTAGGTTGGACATTAGGAAAAAGTGGTTAAACATTGGAATAAATTGCATAGGGAGGTTGTGGAATCTCCATCTCTGGAGATATTTAAGAATAGTTTAGATAAATGTCTATCAGGGATGGTCTAGACAGTACTGGGTCTTGCCATCAGGACAGGGGTCTGGACTCGATGACCTCTCGAGGTCCTTTCCAGTCCTAGTGTTCTATAATTCCATGATTCAAGCCAGGCAGTGATCAGTGCTCTAATTTAATTGTAAATATTTTAAGGTTGTGCACTGGCATAAGTATTTAAGTGGCCATACAATTTTAGGATGAAAGGGGATTGCCTCAGTTTGTGTGTCAGATAGCGAACATGCCATCAACCAGTGCATGTCTTTTTTTGTATTAGGAAGCTCTAGAAAAATATTTTTAATTAAAATTTAGGTTTCTAGAAAACATCCGTGGAAAGTTCCTAACTCTGCAGAATTGGCAGCTTCCGCTGCACACTTATCCCAGATAATTTTGTGACCAGAAAAGACAAAACTTAAGAATTATTTCTTTTTCAGGGCGTGTTTCTAGAAAATAAATGACTATTTTTCAGACTTGATCTTGATTTTCTTCTTTCTTTCTGACAGGATTTCAGCCAGGATAACATGAGCCATCTTCTTCATTTAGCCGAGTGGAGGGATGTATTGATAGTTCCCTGCTTAGGAATTACTTTTTCTTTGTTAAACTTCTCTTTAATTTGAAGATTACTTATGACATGTGTACTATTCAGCTACATGTATAGTGCCAAATAAATACAGTGTATTCATGCTTTCTTTCCATCTTAAAGATAATCTGTCGTGCCAAAGTTTGTCTCTCCACCCACCTGGTAATCCCCTCCCCGGTGGAACTTCATGCCTAGAATGTCAATGGTAGAGAACATCCCATCCCACTTTCACATTATAGATTAGTGATGGGGAGTGGGTGGGTGGGAAGATAAATGCAGAAGATGCTTCTGCTTGAGAAAGATGAGATTGAGGCACTGAGTTCTGCATGTAGACCTGAACATAGTTAGGCTTGAGCTCAGTGTGACCTCTCTGTTCCCCTTGGCTGAGGACATACTATTGAGATTGCTCTCTGTCCTGTGCCCAAGAGTCTATATCTGAGTCTGTCTGTGTAGACTAGTTGTTTTTGTGTGAAATGGATGGACAAGCAGTCTCTGAGAGAGCCTGATATTGGTGCTTAAAGGATAAGGATAAGACTTGGTTGATTGCAACCAGCACTTTGAATTCAGTCTAGAAATAAATACATACACAATGATGTTTGCAAAGCACTGTTATATTCACACCAGCTTTATCACTCTATAGGTAGGCAGCTATATGCTATAGTAGTTGTAATTTTTGCAATATATTTATTTTCAGTCCCGGGGGAATAAACTACCATAGTTTAGCAAAGACATGATGAAAGCTGGATTGGTTTGTATCTAAGGGTGCGTCTAGTCTACATTCCTCTTTCAAAAGAGGAATGTAAATTGAGGGAAATCAAAAATACAAATGAAGCGCTGATTTACAAATCTTGTGCTTCATTTGCATAATCTCTTCTGATCACTGTTTTGGAAGAGATTTTTTTTAAAGCAGTCTACACAGGGTTCTTTTGAACCCCCCCCTTTTCGAAATAATCTTGTAAACCTAATTTTTTCGATTTCCCTCATTTGCATTCCTCTTTCGAAAGAGGAATGTAGACTAGGCGCACCCTAAGAGGAAGGAGTGCAGCCTCTCTGCAACTGAAGATACTAGAAGGAATTCCTCTCTACGTTATTTTTTACTTACTTGCTTCTACTACTTCAGTTGTCTCCACCATGTTCATCCTAAATCTCTAATCTCTAAATGTCAGGAATTTGGAATGCCTATACCAGATGATTTACTTACTTCACAAAGTATAAATGTGTTACCTTCTTCCACCCAATTCACAGTCTTCCCAACCATTTAACAATCAGATAAAATAAAAAGTGTCTACCTACTATCTACCAACCTTAGCCCAACTTCTTTGAGAACAGTGATGAGAATGCCATAAGAATAGATAAATGATAAATTGATGTCTGTTTTATTCTACATGGAGTTCTTCTAGGTTTCTGTCTGTGGACTTCCCAATAGTACTTGTGCCCAGTCCCCTCTTTAAATCATACCTATAAGCATCCTTTTCTGTTTAAGGTTGATGGTAATCTGTTTAGCATTTTATTATATCTGGTAAGAAGAATGCTATATGAAAATAAATTGTATTTTAGAAAAAGTTAATAATGAGTTTTACACACTTAGTGTTTCAATAATTAAAATAAAACTTGTAACAAGAAGTAAAACAAATTACAAAAAAGATAGGATTCTGAAAAAGGGTAGCTAAGTGCTCTTCCTGAAAATGATAAGGTCAACAAAGAAATTGTATATGTGTTTCACAATGGAAAGTACCTTCTAAACCATACAAAATTATGGAGGTAATTTCCATTGAAATTGGTTCATGACCTCAGTAGCAGAAAATTCACAGGGTCATATAATGTTTACTTTATGCTTGCAGGTAACAATGTTTTGTATAAAGATAATAAACTTTTTATTGCTTCATCTTTCTTGGGTTGTGGTGAATATGATCATGGTTGGTATTCAAAGTTCAGTTGCTAGGCAGTTGTACTTTCTTATTTGTGTACTTTAGTGTATACTCGTTCTGGTAAAATCATTAGGGATCAGGATCATTACCATAAATAATTCCAAGATGAGCAGGATTCAAATGTGTGTGGACTACATGCTATTTTTAGGTTTGCTAAGTGTCCAGTTTTTAACCAGAACACCCAGTTGAAAAGGGATCCCAGTCGCCAGTCAGCACTGCTGACAGGGCTGTTAAAAGTCTGGTTGGTTGTAAAGTTGAGCTCTCTGCATAGCTACTGGAAGTGGCTGGCATGTCCCTGAGGCCTCTGAGCAGAAGGTTGATCAAGGAAGCTCCAAGTTGACCTTGCTCCAAATACCAGCTTCACAGCCCTTATTGGCTGGGAGCTGCAGGGGCCATGCCTATGGGGGTGGGCAGTTCTCAGAACCACCTGGCCATCCCTGCATTTAGGAGCTGGACATGACAACTGCTTCTAGGAGCTGGGTGGAGCCAGGGCAGGCAGGGAGACTGACTGCCTTAGCTTCATTCTGCCAGCAACTGGGAGCCACCTGAGTAAGTACTGTCCAACTGGAGTCCAAGCCCCCTCCTGCACCCTGACCCCCTGCTCCAGCCTTAAGCCCTCTCCTGGAGCCCACAACCTGCACTCCAACTCTATCTCACACCCAAACTCCCTGCTGGGGCTTTACCCTGCACCTCCTCCCACATCCCAACTCCCCTGCCCCAACCCTGGGCCCACTTCCACACTCCAGCACCCACACCCCCAGCTGGAGCCTGCACCCCTTCCCCAGCTCAGTAACAGCGAGTGAGGATGATGGAGAGTGAGCAATGGAGGGAGGGAGAGTGGAGTGAGTAGAGGACAGGGCTTCAGGAAAGGCCTTAGGGCAGGGGTGGGACAGTGGTGTTGAGTTTTGTGAGATTAGAAAGTTGGTAACCTAGCTATTTTGGAAAGAGTTGAACTGCCAGCTGACAACGGTGTCCATGATTTTACTGAGAAATTCCTTCAATCTTAGCTCCGCCATCTGAAACAAATAGTACTAGATTTCAGTACTGTCAGATGCTATTGCTTGCACTTAATTCAGCTTGGGTTTTGTGAAGAAATTTAATTTGTTTCCTGAAGATAAGGGGAAAGTACTTTCATATTTGACAATTTGTTTATAACATTCAGATGTGTTTGTTTGGACTCAGATCACAAGATTATACTTTTTTGATCCCAAGAGTTAAAACTCAGAGCGTTCTCAAAGAATGCGATCAAGTTTTAACAAATTTTATGTAATTTTAGTTTGTTTAATTGTCTATAGGCTTACTGTATGAAGTCAACTCTCTCCACAATCGTCCCTCGATAAATGCTTTTATTGTGCACCCACACCTCACCCTGATCCCAATGAGTTTCTACAGGGTGTCTCGTCCCAAAATCCATTCCAGTCTTCTCTCACATTGGCTAGTCGTGCCTTGGGCACTGGGGGCGTGGAGTAGGGGGACTCGGGCCCGCCCACTCTCCCGAGCCCCGGGAGACCACTCCCTGCTCAGCGGGTGGGGTAGTAACCCCTAAACTCACCCGCTCTCGGGTCCACAGCCCCACCCTGGGCCACTTCCTACCCCGCCACCTTCATTCCCCTCTCCCCGGCTACATCAGGGCCCGAGTTATCTCACTCGGGGTTGTGACTCCCCTCCTGCCAGCCTCTGTCCTGCCTTCCCCCGTCCTTCTTCGAGTCTCTGTTTCAAGGTCCCCGCTGTCCCAGTGGGGGAAGCCATCACCCGGTGCCGCTAGGCCGTCATGCTCAGCCCTGACGTCTTTAGCTGGCACCCTGAGATCGGGTCGCCCGGCTGTGACATCATCCACCTGCAGCGGCTGGCTCTCCTGACTGGCGTTCTCGGTGTTGGGGTCTGGCCCAGCTTGGGCTTTGGCTCCCCGCGGTTCCTGCGCAGCGGCCCCTGTTGCTTTTCCGCCGGCCTCCTTGCCCCCCAGTCTCCTCTCCTGAGGCCCCTCCAGACCTTCCTGAGTGCAGGGTTGTGGCTCCCTGTCACACTTACAGTAACACTTCACTTGTATGTTCCCAGGCCTGAAAAAGAGCTTTGTAAAAGCTTGAATGCTTATCTCTCTCATGAACAGAAATTGGTTTGATAAAAGATACCTCACCCCCTTCTATTTCTAATATTTTATTCTATAATTGTAGAGCAAAAAATCAATACAATTGTGTTGTAAATAGTTCTTTTATAAAGAAGTTGAGTTGTGTTTTTCTTTCTGTTTTTTTTTCTCCAACTCCACTGTTTATAAGGACATTTTTCAAATATAGTCTCTCACAGATTTTGTAGCTGGTTAAAGAAATAAAAAAATTATAGTTGAAAAGATTTAAAGTTGTGCATCTATTTACCGAGAGATCCAACTGACTGGCAGATTTGACTTGCCTTGTGATAAAGAGCCCATTGTCCACTGAGGTCCTTAAATATTTCAAACTGTTACAAAAATATGGGCTCAAAGCATGATGTTTTATCATACAGAGGGTGTGCTGATTTTGCCTGAGGCCCCATGATTTCCAAGAGTGCAGATAGGGTTGCCAGGTGTCCTGTTTTGAACTGGACAGTCCAGTATTTTTTTCTGTTTGGGAAACAAATTGAGAAAATATAAATGTCCAGTATTTTCTAAATAAGATGTAATGTAGATTGTGATGTAATATCAAATGTGTCCAGTATTTTTGTTGAAACCATCTGGCAACCTTAAGTGCAGAGTGTTGTGATTTATAGAGATTTGAATGAGTATAAGATTGATAGGTTGAATTTTATGGAATCAGTAGCATTGTGCAATTTCAGTGCTAAGATTGAGTTCCATTTTGTGCTTTTAGCTATGATTCAGACTTTTGGATATCTATAAAAATAGAAACTTCTCACCATTTTCCACTCTCCTCAGGCATGCAACACCTAGTTATTGAGCACAACATTAATTATTTTATTTATAAGTAAACGAATAATTAGTTAAAATTAGTGCAGTCAGTCTTATTAGTGACTCCAAATTGTGGAAACATTAATGCTTCTTGCAAAAATATTATTTTGTGCTTATATGCTGACCACACCTGTCTTTATGCAGTGGTGTATAGAAGTATGCCCTAAAATGGAAATATGGAAATATGACCTCAGATGGGCAGACAATGTCACTGCATCTGAGCTCTGACCAGGAATTCCCCTTTGCAAATCCTATCAAATGGCCCACAAAAATAGGCTCCCTGGAGGTTTTATGTGGTAGAAAACTTTTATCACATGCTCCTCTCTGTCTGCCATATACTCCAGCATATGCATAACTGCAAATGGCAGCCAGAATTTAGCCCTGAATTCTGTGTATGAGTAATAAGTCTGTTTTATAAAACTTTTGTAATATTTTTTTTAAAAAAGAATCAAACACACTTCAGTTTCTTATTAACATCTAACTACATTAAACATGAAGTTAACCCAAATTCAGAACTAAGTTTGCATGAAAAGGGAATTTAGCATACACTGAAGCAGAATTTAGTCAGTGTGTGTATCTGTGTGTGTGAAGGAAGTTTAGCACTGGAGTGAAAAATATTGCAGATGTGCTAATTAACTGCAGTTATACTCTGAAAGGTTAACCTATAAAAATGACAACTAGGGATTCCATTTTATTTGTCTGGCAGTGATATTTCCATATCAAGTTTGCTCAGTTTAGAAGAAACAGTTGTTTTATTTTGCTTGCTTCCATCCCTAAAAACTGTGGATTTGATTCTGCTTCATTAACTCTAATGGGAATTTTCCATTGATGTAATGGGAGCAGGATCAAGCCCTAAGCCCTGTTTCTGAAAGTAAAGCAGTGTTTCTTTTGGTACACATGTTATCAATAATAATAAAGATTTTAGTACTTGATCTCTTAAAAACTCTGTGTTATGGGAGCTAGAAAAAGATCAAGTTCATTTGTGCATATCTGCATAAACTATGCAGTGCTAAACAGGAGGAAAGGTAGTAAAAAGATCAGTATTGGTCACTAACATAAGCAGAGATGATTTTGAATACACGCGGGGAACAGATCTTTCGAATATGAAGGTTCCATGTTTATAGTAAGTTTTATTTCTATAATTGCACTTTAACATGAAAGTACAGTATTGTTACTTCGAGACATATTATTTATCTTTGGGTTTTCCCTTTTTTTCCCCCCAGCTTGATTTGCCAGTAATGTGAATAAATGAACTGAATAAGATAGATTTACCAGTAATAATGTAGCATATTATAAATCCAGGAAATTAGTGGTTTCTTATGATGGACATGGCAAACTTTTTTTGGATACTTTTAATTATACTGTTTGACTTCTGAATGATTCACTGTTAGTATTATGATCAATGTAATTGCTGTTCTCGCTGTAAAAATTTCTTAGCAGAATGAGGAGATATGTGATCATAGGCAATGTTTTATATGTGTGAACAAATTTATTGGTCCAAAGTAACTTTTTTTTACCAGAAAATCCCCACAAAACACATACAATTTTGGTTAATAATTTCCATATAATAACACATTTTAGTAACTTTTTCTCCGTGTATTATAGTTTTTGCAGTGCTGATCAGCCTCTTGATTGACTACCATTTTGAAAGGAGACCAAATCCTGAAGCCTTGACTAGGATAGAACCCATGTTGTTTATTTAAGTGTGACAGTATGCATAGAGCTTTAAATGACACTGGTAGGCTCCAGTGCTCATGAAGCTTGCATTCTATCTAGAGAGATTATCAAAATTCACATGCCGATTCTCAGGCAATTGGAGAGCTTTTTTAAAATTTCTTTAATAAGATTTAAATGTTTTAGTATGACTCTGAACAACATTTGTATACAGCACAGAACGTAAATGTTCTTTCTGATCAATGGATGAAGTTGGTCTCTGAAAGTATAGGGTCAGCAGAACTCCTATACCTTCCTTAAATTCTACATAAATCCTCTCATGATTAAGTAGGGCATAAGTTATGTGCACACCTTCTTGTAGCCCTCTGCATATGGATAAATTTCACCTCCCCCCCAAAAAAAATTGTTTCATGTATTGCTGCTTCTGTGAGCCAACCTGACATATGGCCCCTGATTTAGTAATTCACAAAAGCATGTACTTATCTTTAAACATGTGACTAACCATCCTTCAGCAAATCATTTGACCATGTTTAACTTTAGAATGTGAATGCTCCTTATGAAGTGAGATTTGATGAAGGTTGCAGAAATCAAGACAAGATATAAGGAAACAGATAAGAGTTTTTTCCCATCTGTATAGAGGAGGAAGGAATAGATATCTTATTTGGCCAGGAAGAGATTGTTCTATCTAAACCAAGCTTAGAATGGTTTCAGCACACTAGAGGTATGTGGCCACACTGAAGAGATTCAAGATGTACAAGTGGAATTTAATACAATGGTTGCAGACTTTGTATTTAGTTGGTTTGGAGATAGAAGGAAGAAGGGTGAGGAGATGGTAACTGTAGAAAGAGGTGAATTTTTGAGGATGGGTGAGACAAAAACATGCTTATATTTTTAGAAGGGAAGAACTGACACAGGGTGAGAGCCAGAGAAGTCAGTGGATAGGAGGGGATGAAATGGTGTGCTCAAGTGGAGGAGTTGAAAGTTGCAGGTGAGAAACTTCAATGTCATTGACAGGAATAATGTGATAGAATGGCTGCTGGACAAAGGAGAGGCATAGAAAATGAGGGAGGGGAATTCTGACACATCTGTTTTACAGATAGGGAGGGCCAGGAGTGAAAGAGAAGTTGCCAATGGTTCAAATAAATTACAGGGGTCACTCTTCTTGCATGATTTATTAGTAATCTAATGGTTTTAGATTTCTAAAATGTAGTTAACCTATTCTGAAAGCTCTGTGAAATCTCAATTTAAGAGGAATTTATGAGCATGCAGTTGAAGATGAATACTTTTGGATGTTGGAATTGCCTCTTCACTATATGGGTGACCGACAAAGTATATTTGCCTTGCAAATCACTCATGTATTGTAGCAACAAAGGGATTAAAATCAGTGGGTGCTCAGGTATAAATCTAATTAATAGAATTAACACTGATAAAGAGGTAGAAAGAAATCACTAATGGGTAGGGAAGGTGCTTGTTTGTTTTTTAATAGGATTATAGAAATTGGCATTAAGCATTTAAATGGCCCGGCAATATTCCAATTTAAGTATTGTTGATATATTGGAAACCTAACTCCTATTTCTTCATTCGGTAATAAAAATGTTCTTATTTACATAGCTCTTTTCAGTGGAGAGAGAAAAACACTTAGGAATTAAAATGTATAAGGCACAGCAGAGTAAAAAGGGGATACTGTAAATGCTATCCTTCTCCCCAACAGGGTTATTTATTGCATTCTCTATGGAATTTGCGCCACACTAGAATTTAGATGAGTTCATATACAGTATACAATGCACAGTGACTTGGAGCTAAACGGATATGAAAGACTTGACATTTTGAGCACTTGTGGTGCCAATTTTTTAATGACTAAAGGATATGCCATATCCATGTGAACACCCAGTGCCTTAAGACTTTGAACATCTTAAAAGAAATATCTTTAAAATGTACCTTTTTGATAATGAAGTTAATTTGTAGAAAGTTAATTATACTTGCTGCTTCAAACACAATTAAATAAATTGGGGAATGAGCCTCATTGTGGGTGGTTTTTTGTTGTTGTTTCCATTTTTTTTCAGACGGAATAGAAGACAAAACCACAGTGCACAAGCTTGTGCACAGATCATCTTGTTTAAATCAATTTTCCTTCCAGATGGTTCAGCTATTAATACATGAGAGGTTTGTGCATAATGTAGTGGCTTCTTGTGGTGAATTTTATGCTTGTTTATAGTAGCTTAAAGCTAGCTTTGATTTAGAAATTAGGGGCTCAATTCAACTCATCTTGTAACAAATAGGAAAATTCCAGAGGGAACTGGATTGAGCCTCAAGTTTTGGAAGTGATTTATCTATGTTACAGTCTAACTGCTTTTACTAATCGGAGTGATGAATGGTAATTGTACTACAGAAGATTTTTAATTTTTTTGTCTTGGTTAATAGTGTAATATGTACTTAAACTGGTTTTTTCCCCATTTAGTCTGTTTTACATTATTTTAAATTAACAAATACACTCGCTACTTTTAAAAGGGAGTATTCTGGTGAATTTTTGAATAGTACTCTTAGGAAATATTATTTTAATATCTCAAATGTAAGACAAACTAATTAAAATGTAAGTTACTTTTTCTAAAGCTATTGTGTTCCTTCTACACTAATCTATATAAACTAAACTATATTAATGCAGTGTACTATTTCCTCACGTGTATTGCTGTCATCTTTCATGCAGGCATTCCTTCAGAGAATGATCCAATGTGCTGCCTCCAAAGTGGATAAAAATGTCACAGAGGAAACTGTTAAGGTTAGTTTTTAATTGCACACATTTTTTTCTGTTCTGTGTCCTGGTTTTATATTTATGTATGTGTTATTCTTTTACAGATGTTGTTTTCAAATATTGAAGATGTTCTTGCAGTTCACAAAGATTTCCTGACTCTAGTGGAGGAATGTTTGCATCCTGAACCTAATGCATACCATGAAGTGGGAATCTGCTTTCTTCGCTTTGTATGCTATTCTTTAATACAACTTCATAATTAACTTTTCTTGTTCCTGATTGTCTTCGTGAATTCATGCCATGGTGATCTGTGTGTACATTGAGCAAGGAGGCCAAAATTACTTGATTGCATAATTAGGTCCCTTTAAGGTCATTTGGAGTTTGCATTCATTGCCAAAAAAAAAAAAAAAGAGAGTGAGTGAGAGAGAACCTTACCATGTCCTCTCACCCATTCTCTTCACTGTAGAATAAACAAGCTTTGTTATTTTCAGCACATTAGCGTTCAGCATTCTCTGTAGCTTTGAACTTTTTGAATTTTCAGACTACGTGTTCTGAATTGATTTTATTTTTCATTCAAACATAGAGAACGTCTCTTTAAAATAGTAAAAATGTTCCCATTGATGACATAACTAGCCTTTTTTTTTTCCAGCCAGGCAAGGGAGCAAGTCATAAATGCTAGGATTTTCACTTTGAAATTATCTTAAGGACCTTGAAGTCAGTTGGACATAAGATCGTACTTATCTGTAAGCACATACATCAGTGCTTTGCTGAATAAAGTCCTTAATGAATACTTTTGAAAATTTGGCTGTAGGCCTTTTATTTATGTTCACTAACAAAAATAAAAGCCTGAACATTGAAATGCCATGTTGAGATCCAAAACATGTCAAACGTAGTCATGAAGCAGAATAAAAGGAGAGGGAAAAAGTTTGTAAGATGCAATGTATTTAAAAGTATTTTTAATATTTAAATTCTCAGGTCCATATGAATATATTTGCTCATTTTTATTATTATTATTTTATCTGCCTTGAAATAGAAAATGCATAACGGTGCTTCAGTAAATTACAGCAGATATGTTTCTGAATCTTCTGCAGCTACTATACTCTAGGGGTATGTCTACACTACCCCGCTAGTTCGAACTAGCGGGGTAATGTATGCATACCGCACTTGCTAATGAAGCCCGGGATTTGAATTTCCCGGGCTTCATTAGCATAAGCGGGGAGCCGCCATTTTTAAATCCCCGCTGCTTCGAACCCCGTGTAGCGCGGCTACACGGGGCTCGAACTAGGTAGTTCGGACTAGGGTCCTATTCCGAACTACCGGTACTCCTCGTGAAACGAGGTGTACCGGTAGTTCGGAATAGGCACCCTAGTCCGAACTACCTAGTTCGAGCCCCGTGTAGCCGCGCTACACAGGGTTCGAAGCAGCGGGGATTTAAAAATGGCGGCTCCCCGCTTATGCTAATGAAGCCCGGGAAATTCAAATCCCGGGCTTCATTAGCAAGTGCGGTATGCATACATTACCCCGCTAGTTCGAACTAGCGGGGTAGTGTAGACATACCCTAGAGGAGTACTGTTTTCCTGTCTCAGTACAGTTGCATCAGCTTTACAGAGCTGTGCTAAATCAGTCAGGACTGAGCTTAACTTTTTGCACACAATTTATCTACTTGATATCGTTGCTTGATTCAACCTTTGTTTACTAAAGTTTACATTTGCACATTATGGGACGAAAGATAGAAGTCAGTAGAATGGAAAAGCTTACAAAAAAGCCTTCAACAAACCTTTTATTTCTTAAAAAATGTGAATTGCACCTATAATTGCTTGTATATGCAATAGATAGTGAAGTCTGCAAATGGGTAGGTGTGGCTTCACTTTGTTGTCTCCTGTTTGATTTTATCATAATCCAGCCTCTGGATTCTCTCCATTGATTTGTCAGTGATGTTCACAGACTATTCATCTTTACAATTGTAATAAAGAGCAGAATCTAAAAGTTTTAGAAATGTTGGATTTCAAATAATAATTAGATATAAAAATAGGAAAGAAGGTGTTTTCCTTCCAAAATGCAGATCACATTAGTTTTTTGTCATTTAAAATCATATATGTAGGTATTTTTTAAGGCCAAATGACTAATATAAGAACAAAGTATTTCTTTGTCTCTACAGAAGGACAGATTTTGTATCTATGATGAATATTGCAGTAACCATGAGAAGGCACAGAAACTTCTGCTTGAACTGAACAAAATAAGAACAGTACGGACTTTTCTTTTGGTAAATAAACTTTGACTCTACTTGAATATCTTTGTTCTACTTGACTATCTTTTCATTGAATTAGGGAGTTGACAGCAGTGTCTTACTAGGTCATATGACATCTGATTTTAAACATCCTACCAAGGTCACTCTGGGCAGTTCTAGTTCAGATGCATTTTAGGTGTGATGTTTTCAGAGGAAGGGTCTGCCTGTGTTAAACAGTCAGTGCCACCTCCTGACCAATTTACAGAATAACACTAGACAATGTACCCTATACTCCTTGTAATGATACTTCATAATGACGCCAGCCATGCATAGTTGGAGGACGGGAGAGAAAATGGGATAAATGGTGTGGGGGGAAGGGTAAGGAAGGAAATCAGAAAACTGACCTGGAAGAAAAATTAAAGACTGACCTGCAGTTAGAGCCAGGTTTGATCATGAAAAATTTATACTTGGTACTGTGAGAGCTGCAGTGCCAAAGGAAAAATGTTTTGCTACGGATTATATATAAGCAGCAGCATACTGAATTGGCTTAAACTGAGTTAAAGGAAATAGCTATTCAATAAGTCTTTTTTTTAATTTTTACAACACAAATTAAGCAGATGTTTTAAAATGTGAAATATGAAAGTCCTCTTGAATCTATCTTAACAAGATCAGTTTCCTTGGAAACTTGGCATTAGTAGCAGTTGACATTGATTAAAAAAGGAATTTAGTATGAACTGTTTCCTTGATTTCCCCAATTCACACTATATGTCACCCTAACAAGGTAATATTTTTGGATGTAGATAATATATTAAAACTTAAAATTTTTGGCAAAGGAACATTAGATATGTCAAATACGGGAATTATGAAAAAATCTCTATTGAAAATGGTTTGTTAAAGAATCTATGAACAAAACATTAGAGTAGTGATAAAATATTGAAGAGTCCTGTGGCATCTTAAAGACTAAGATTTATTTTGGCATATACTTTCGTGAGTAAAACCACTTCATCAGATGAATGGAGACTCAGTGATTAAATGGATTTTACCTACAAAAGCATATGCCCAAATAAATCTATTAGCCTTTAAGGTGCCATTGCACTCCTCATTGTTGTTAAAGATACAGATTAACATGGCTACCCGTCTGAGACATGATAAAATAAATATCTAACATTTGAATTACTGTGATTTTAATTTTTTAACATGTCACATCTTTTCCAAGTGGTTTCCTAGACACTATTTGATGAAGTACATCTCAATGTGTTTTGATTGGGCAAAACAACATTGTCAACTCTGTCCTTTGAATTTGTTGGTCCTGATTCACTTTTTTTTGACAGCCCTTTAATGTAAACTTAATAGGTTAAGTAGGAATTCACTATATATGGTGGTGACAAGCAAAATACACCTGGGAATGAATCATAAAAAGTTTATTTTGTGAGATAGGATGTGGCTATTTTAGAGGTCAGTCTAAACTGAAGTTCTGGAACTCAGATCTCTCCACACAGACTTGGATTTGGATCTAAATGAAACTGTTTCTACAATGGTACTGAGTCCAAACACAATATCTGAACATAGTGAAATTTGAAAAAGATTTCAGCACCTTTGCAAAAAATGCAATAACGATTGTCCCGTAGTAGTCAAAGAGCCTCCTTTATTTGATATACCCTAGAACTTCCCAAGTTTCTGTCAAAAAAAAAAAAAAAAGTGCTTTATGCCATTCCTTAAAGGGCCCTGTGATTCGGGCTATATCAGATTCAGAAGACAAAATAGTTTTTTTTTTCTATTCTTTTCTTTTGTTCAGCTCCTGGATTGAAAAAATAATTTATTCCCATAGATGTAGTCAGAACTACCACCTTTAACTCCATCTGGAAGCCAATAAATAATGTAGGTTGATCATAGTGCACCTGTGGTACAAACTCGGAGACAGTTTCTTCACCTTGCAAATGGGTTATCACATTTTGCATGTCAGCCGGGTTGTGAATGGATTTAAGGTTTGCATTTGTGTAGAGTGCAGTGGCGGTGAAGGAATACATCATGTTATCAGGTCAGCATCCAAAAGACGTAGTTGCAGACTACTGGCCAGATGCAGATAAATGGAGAACAAATGTCTTTGTTGTTAGTTATTTCATCATCTAAAAATAATTGGAAGCCTAATCAGGCTCCCATTGCAGCTCCACAGAGTAATAAAGATGAATACAGACATCTTTCAAAAATTAAATAAATCAGAGCCTGATCACATAGGGTGCACTCTGATTTTATTGTTTAATTTGCTCTTTGAATTGTAGGGAGTCCTTTCCAATATATCCTTTGTGTTTGATGTGTAAGGAGAAAACTTACTTACCTGCCTTTTCAAAGGGTGAGCAGTTGTAGGAGTGTTACCAGGCTATACTGCACTACGTGTGATTGTATTGGTACCTGTATAATGTTCTCAATAAATACAGCTTGGTTTCATATAGCAGAGCTACTCAACTTTGGAAGCCCCGGGAGCCATAGTGATACTCACAGCACATGCTGTAGACCTCAACTTCAGTGTAGTTGCATGTACGTTCAAATAGCTTCTTTCACACGGATGGGCATGAATACAAAGATTAAGGCAAGACTACACAACATGCAGGCCCCATTTAAGTCAGTTCTGCTGATAGTAATAAAATGCAATATTTACTCAATTTCCACCCATATGGCAGCACTTTAATGAGCAATGACAGTCCAGGAATCAACCCAAACCGCATTGCAAACCCAAACTGCACCACGGGCCACAAACAAACAGGCTGCGGGCCACATGTTGAGTAGCCCTGATAATATAGTGTACCTTAAATGGCCAAGCAAGCTTTCGAACTGCTTTGTTTCTTTAATACATGCTTGGAAAATAACATTCAACAACTGCAAGTGGGGTAATTTTGAGTATGTGTGTGCCAAGTAAAATGTTTGGTTTAGTGTCTTTTTAGTCATTCTAATAAAGATTTGATGAGTAGAGGATGTGTCTGTTCATGATTGTTTTGCAAGTCTACCTTAACATTATCTTTGTATATGTTAATTTACAATTGTAGGCAAGTGTTTGTGTCAAGGCTTTTGAGAGAGCCTTCTTTGATGCCAATTGCCTGTATTTTAGAAAAATGATTTCTCATAGAAAACTGCAGGTAATATTTTAATGTAATGTGTTTCTCTACTGAACTCTTGCCGAACTCATAGTTTGGGAAAATTATAATTTTATCAGAATTTTGTAATCAAATTAATTTGCTTGCATCTTAGAACTGTATGCTGCTTGGAGGACGTAAGAACACAGATGTTCCTTTGGAAGGATATCTAGTAACACCAATACAAAGAATATGCAAGTATCCTCTCCTTTTGAAGGTACTTATATATGTGTTACCTGGGACTTTATTTTTTGCATATAAAACATGTTGCTAAGCATATTTGACGGTAACAACAACCTCTCTACCAAAACAAATGACCCCCCAAATAAATATTGGATTCATGCTTGCACTCATTAAAGCCAGTGGCAAGTCTTCCAGGAACTTCAGTGAAAAAGAGATTAGCAGGTTTTGTTTGCAGAGAAGTATTGGCATCTCCCTAGTTTTAGCACCTCCGGTATAGATAGTCACTTTCATTGCCATAAATTTAAACCTCAGTGAATTTGATTAGTTTGATTTCAGTACACACTTAAATACTACAAGTGGGAATACAGTTATTTATGTGCTTAAAGCTACGCACACAATAATTGGTTTCTTGAATCAATACCATTGTTAATAAACTGTTATCTAAAAGAAATGTAAAAAAATGCTTTTAAATAGATTCTGTAAAAGACAGATTGAAAGTACTTTCAGATATCAATAAAATGACAGCTAATTTGGGTATGTGTATGTGCTAAGAGAAAGCATAACACATTTATGTTGGATATTTAATATTTTTTTTTGTTAAAAAGGAAGATATTTGTCTTATATTATTGAAGAGGAAGCTGCATTTGTTAATTACTATTTGATTATTGGAAAAGTATTTTTTATAATAAAATTTTAGCTTCTAATACATCAGTTATGAAAGAGACATATCTCACTGTACTGATATAGGAGATGGAAGGAATACAACTGAACATTTAGTCATATAAAAAAATAAGTTAAATAATTTTACTGCATTGAGCTCTGAGTCGTTCTACTTATTTCTGTGATTTTACAATCATATTGTCCTATTCTGAAATAGTTTTTATATTCTTTCTTGCTTTGTGAGAAACCCATGCATAAAACATAAGAAACTAACTAATAGATTCTGCAAGAGGTACACTGAATTGAATTGTATTCAAAGTATTGTTAAATGCAACAAGTAAAGACTCTGAGAAAAAATTAGTGAAAAACAATTGACCCTCATTCATTTCATAGCAATCTTGGTATTTATTGTGACAATAATAAATAAGTGCTTTAAGACATATCTATGATTTTTGTCTTTAAAAGATGACTGTCCTATTAAAAAATGCAAAAAGAAGTTAAAGGTCAACATCAAGACCAACCTATCAGGGAAAAGGAGGTGATAGGGAGAGTGAGCAGAAATGGAAATTTTTGTTTTTGAAATATTGATTATTCTTGCTGTTGCTAGTTTGTTTTTCAGAGTTTTATTGCCCTTTCAGGGCATAATGTTGGAGGATGTACAGTAGATTTCCGATAATCCGGAACCTTTGGGACCTAGGTGGTGCCGGATTATCGGATATGCCGGACTATCAGGAGATACTATAAACTGGTTATATATATATACTGTATGCATTATATACTGTATATAAAGTGTTCTTAACCCTTTTTATTGTACATACTGTATACAGTATACTGTGATGTTTTAGGCTTTTTAACCCTTTTTTACCCTTTTCGCTTGGTTCAGCTGCTACTTCTGTTGCCTTGTGACTTGTTTTTTGCCGAAACTCACTCACTAGGCTCTTGCCATTTTGATGCCGGACTATCAGGAGTGCCGTACAATTGGATGCCGGACTATTGGAGTTTTACTGTAATAAGATTCCACCTAATAAAAGAGGAGTTTGATATCTACAGTTTAGTTTTAGTATCCCAGTCAATGTGAGCTGGCCTCTTGGTAATGTACATTTGGGGATCAAAGACTGATGTACTCTTTATGTATAAACAGGAGTTATTGAAGCGGACGCCAAAGAAGCACAGTGACTACGCAGTATTAATGGAAGCTCTCCAAACAATGAAAGCTGTCTGTTCCAATATAAATGAGGCTAAGAGGCAAATGGAAAAATTAGAGGTTTTGGAAGAATGGCAGTCTCACATTGAAGGATGGGAGGTAGTATCACCATATTTCTCATTGTGTAAAACACAGATGCAGTGATGCAACTTTGCAAGTGGAGAATTATCAGCAGTGCTTTACTTTTGTGACCCTGACTCACTGGGAACTTCTCGTTTCACTAGTGAAATCACAATTCTTACTTAGGATTTATGTTAAGTAATATCAGTATTATTATCCAAGGATCATCAATGGTGGACTAACCAACTTTTAGAAAAGACACAAATTATCTAGCTCTGGATTTAGCATTTACATCAAATAATATTGAATTTAATCTAACAGCTGTTCTTGAGCGTTGATGTTTTAGACACTAACTTCAAAGTCCTGCTTACTAAACTGGGGAGGAAAATGTACAGAATATAAATTTTAGAAAAGTTAACAGATAAGAGATTATCTGAAAAGGGCCACAAGTACATATGATTAAAACAGCCTTTGTATTTACAGTTGAGTCTCTGATCTGTTGTGAGGAATGTGAAAAACAAACATACAGATCCTCTTTAGTCTGACTAAGGGTATGTGTAGACTGCAAGGCTATTTCGGGATACCAAAGGTATCCCGAAATAGTTACCCCGAATCCAAGGAAGGCGTCCACTATTTCAAAATAATTTTTGAAATAATGGACGTACTGTTTCGACATCCCTGTAAACCTCATTTCATGAGGAATAAGGGATGTCTCAAAATAGTGCTTTATTTCAAAATTTGGTGCCATGTAGACATGCCAAATTTCAAAATAGCCTATTTAGAAATAAAATCGAAATAAGACATGCAATTTGTTATGCAAATTGCATGTCTTGTTTCTATTTTAGAGAGCAGTCTAGATGTAAATGAGGGGAACATTCCTTTCCAGTCTCATAAAAGGCTACTAGCACCAATACCCATAACAGATCAAAAACATGTAATCTTACTCTAAACCCAGTGTTAGGAGAATGGGAGCTTATGATTCAGGCATGCAATAGTGCCTTGCTAGGTAAAGGGCCTGTATGCCCTTCTCTTGGACACACAGAAGCCAGTTAGCTTCTGCGAAGTACCTCCAGACAGCCTAACTGCTTAGCTGATGCTGCCTCTCCCCCAAAATCTGGGAGGAAGCAGGCTGTCATGAGCAGGGAAGGAGAAGAGAAAAGAGAATTTTGTTAAGAGGCAAAACTATTTTCCTCCTGCTGGTACATAGACTCCACATCCTTGAGGCTGTGGGTGTACCCAATGTTAATTAAGCAGTAGCAGAAGGCAGAAGATTTGACTCTTTCTAAAATAGAGCACAGTTATTAACTTTGTTTAGGCAGAAGCATACATGCTTCTGCAGGGAGATTTGAATATCCTATTTAAAGATTGTTCATATGGCAGCATTCCAAATACTTTTTCTCTTGTTTTCAAGACTAGATAGGAATGATCTATATTTTTGCATGTTTTCCAATATGCCTCAAGTCTTGCATTTTAGAGAGTAGCAATTTTAAAACTTCTTGATTTCAGGAACCACTTAACACAGTCTTAAAGATTCACAGTACAAAAAAAGAAGGAATCTCTGTAAGCACAAAGTACATGAATTGGTTGTGTGTCTTTAGCTTGATCTTACTGTGTTCATTTTAGTCCGTTATCTCAAAAATAACACATCAGTAGAAAGAGTCCAGGGGGAAAATGATTAGAGAGAGAGTGTAGGGCTAATGTAAGGACATATTATTTGTTGTGTTTTGAAGTTGAGAAAGTAAACTTGATAAAGTAAAGAATGAATGGGTTAGCGGTCCAATAGAATTAAACTTTCCCAAAGTACAAAATAAGAGATAATTCAAAATCTATAGGCAACATAGAATCATAGAATACTAGGACTGGAAGAGACCTCGAGAGGTCATGGAGTCCAGTCCCCTGCCCTCATGGCAGGATCAAATACTGTCTAGACCATGTCTGATAGACATTTATCTAACCTACTCTTAAATATCTCCAGAGATGGGGATTCTACAGCCTCCCTGGGCAATTTATTCCAGTTTTTGACTACCCTGATAGTTAGGAACTTTTTCCTAATGTCCAACCTAAACCTCCCTTGCTGCAGTTTAAGCCCATTGCTTCTTGTTCTATCCTCAGAGGCCAAGATGAACAGGTTTTTTCCCTCCTCCTTATGACACCCTTTTAGATACCTGAAAACGGTTATCATGTCCTCCTTCAATCTTCTCTTTTCTAAACTAAACAAACCCAATTCTTTCAGCCTTCCTTCATAGGTCATGTTCTCTAGACCTTTAATCATTCTTGTTGCTCTTCTCTGGATCCTCTCCAGTTTCTCCACATCTTTCTTGAAATGCGGTGCCCAGAACTGGACACAATTCTCCAACTGAGGCCTAAACAGCGCAGAGTAGAACGGAAGAATGACTTCTCATGTCTTGATCACGACACACCTGTTAATGCATCCCAGAATCATGTTTGCTTTTTTTGCAATGGCATCACATTGCTGACTCATATTCAGCTTGTGGTCCACTATAACCCCTAGATACCTTTCTGCCGTACTCCTTCCTAGACAGTTGTTTCCCATTCTGTATGTGTGAAACCGATTGTTCCTTCCTAAGTGGAGCACTTGCATTTGTCTTTATTAAACTTAATCCTGTTTACCTCAGACCATTTCTCCAATTTGTCAAGATCATTTTGAATTCTGACCCTATCCTCCAGAGCAGTCGCAACCTCTCCCAGCTTGGTATCATCTGCAAACTTAATAAGCCTACTTACTATGCAAATATCTAAATCATTGATGAAGATATTGAACGGAGCCGGTCTCAAAACAGATTCCTGCGGAACCCAACTAGTTATACCTTTCCAGCAGGATTGTGAACCATTAAGAACTACTCTCTGAGTATGAAACAAAATACAGGACTATGTAGCACTTTAAAGACTAACAAGATGGTTTATTAGTATTATTATTATATTATTAAACCATCTTGTTAGTCTTTAAAGTGCTACATAGTCTTGTATTTTGTTTCAGCTACACCAGACTAACACGGCTACATTTCTATCTCTGAGTATGGTTAGGAAGCCAGGTATGCACCCACCTTATAGTAGCCCCATCTAAGTTGTATTTTCCTAGTTTATTGATAAGAATATCATGCGAGACTGTATCAAATGCCTTACTAAAGTCTAAGTATACCACATCCACCGCTTCTCCCTTATCCACAAGACCCGTTATCCTATCAAAGCAATTAGATGGGTTTGACATGATTTATTCTTTACAAATCTATTCTGGCTGTTCCCTATCACCTTGCCACCTTCCAAGTATTTACAGATGATTTCCTTAATTACTTGCTCCATTATCTTCCCCGGCACAGAAGTTAAACTAACTGGTCTGTAGTTTCCTGGGTTGTTCTTATTTCCCTTTTTATAGATGGGCACTATATTTGCCCTTTTCCAGTCTTCTGGTATCTCTCCTGTCTCTCATGATTTTGCAAATATGATAGCTAGAGGCACAGATACCTCCTCTATCAGCTCCTTGAGTATTCTAGGATGCATTTCATCAGGCCCTGGTGACTTGCAGGCATCTAACTTTTCTAGGTAATTTTTAACTTGTTCTGTTTTATTTTATCTTCTAAGCCTACCCCCTTCCCACTAGCATTCACTATGTTAGTCATTCCTTCAGAGTTCTCGGTGAAGACCGAAATAAAGAAGTCATTAAGCATCTCTGCCATTTCCAAGTTTCTGTTACTGTTTCTCTCTCCTCACTGACCAGTGGGCCTTCCCTGTCCTTGGTCTTCCTCTTGCTTCTAATGTATTTATAAAAAGTCGTCTTTATAAAATTCCCGTAGCTAGTTTGAGCTCATTTTGTGTCTTTGCCTTTCTATTCTTGCCCCTGCATTCCTGTGTTGTTTGCCTATATTAATCCTTTGTAATTTGTCCTACTTTCCATTTTTTATATGATTCCTTTTTTATTTTTAGATCATGCAAGGTCTCGTGGTTAAGCTAAGGCAGTCTTTTGCCATATTTTTCTATCTTTCCGACGCAGCAGAATAGCTTGCTTTTGGGTCCTTAACAATGTCCCTTTGAAAAACTACCACTCTTCTCAGTTGTTTTTTCCCTTAGTCTTGATTCCCATGGAACCTTACTTACCAAATCTCTGAGCTTACCAAAATCCACCTTCCTGAAATCCATTGTCTCTATTTTGCTGTTCTCCCTTCTACCCTTCCTTAGAATTGTGAACACTATGATTTCATGTTCACTTTCACCCAACCTGCCTTCTACTTTCAAATTCTCAACCAGTTCCTCCCTATTTGTTAGGATCAAATCTAGAACAGCTTCCCCCCGGTAGCTTTTTCAACCTTCTGAAATAACAAGTTGTCTCCAATGGATAGTCTAAGAACTTATTGGATAGTCTGTGCCCCACTGTGTTATTTTCCCAACATATATCTGGATAGTTGAAGTCCCCCATCACCACCAAATCTTGGGCTTTGGATGATATTGTTAGTTGTTTATAAAAAGCCTCATCCACTTCTTCCACCTGGGTAGGTGGCCTGTAGCAGACTCCTAGCATGACATCACCCTTGTTTTTAACCCCTTTTAACCCAACCCAGGGACTCTCAGCATTTCCATCTCCTATGTCCATCTTCACCTCACTCCAAGTGTGTTCATTTTTAATATATAAGGCAACACCTCCTCCCTTTTTCCCTGTCTGTCCTTCCTGAGCAAGCTGTACCCTTCCATACAAACATTCTAATCGTATGTATTATCTCACCAAGTTTCTGTGATGCCAACAATGTCATAATTGTACTATTTATTTATTAGCACTTCCAGTTCTTCCTGCTTATTTCCCATACTTCTCGCATTTGTATATAGGTGTTTAAGATACTGATTTGACCTTGCCTCTCAGTTTTGCCCTGACCCTTCTTTATCTCTGCCATTATAGCCCACGCTCTCCCATTTCCAACCCATCTCCCAGGTCTCAATGTTCTCTGCTTACCTGTGGGCTTTGCTTACCTGTCCCCGTCGAACCTAGTTTAAAGCCCTCCTCACTAGGTTAGCCAGTCTGTGTCCAAATAAGGTCTGTTTAAATTTAAATGTTAGTTTTTAGAAATACTATTTTTATCCCAACCATAATTAATGTGTGGAACTCACTGCTACAGGAGCCGACTGAGACACATTAGTACATTTTCAATATCAAAATAAACTAGATGTAGGAATTTCTTCTGCAATAATACTAACTACTGAAGTGGTAAAACTGTAAGCATTCAGAATGATTCAGGGCAAAAATTGATTGTGTTAAGAGAAAAGAGGCACAAATAACTCTTCTTTCACCCGTTCTTTCAACTATGTTCCCTCTTCTCTTTGATTTTTTTCACTAGATTCTCTTTGCATTCCATTTGTATTTTGCTTCCCATTGAAAGTTCTTGTGCTTGCTTTCAAGACCCTACATATTGTGCTAGAGGGGTTTAAGTTGGGGGCTGCAGTGCATCATCAACTATCTACAATCTATCCTGAAAAATGACCCCTCACTCTCAAAGACCTTAGGGGACAGGCCAATCCTCGCCTACAGACAACCTCCTAACTTCAAACAAATTCTTTCCAGCAACCACGCAGCACAGTTCCATCATACTCATCCAGGAACCCACCCATGCAATCATCTCGGGTGCCAGCTTTGTTCACATAGCTATACAAGTGACATCATCACAGGACCTAACCACATACACCGTCACATCAGCGGCTCATATAACTACACGTCCAACAGTGTGATCCATACCATCAAGTACCAGCAGTGCCCTTCTGCCATGTATAATGGTC